>NC_070611.1:41682432-42006978 GCF_027172205.1 Podarcis raffonei | reverse complement strand
TTACAGCATTACCCAATGCCATGATTGATCTAGCAACTGTTTATCGCCATGGGCAACCAATGGATATCAGAATTTGAGAAGTAATACACTGGCAAGGGTTTCAAGGTCATAACTGTTTAATTTGAAAGTGAACAACATTTAAATATAGATATTGTTTATTGACTTGACTTTTAAATTTCTCTCTGCAGGTGCTCTGCTGGAAAAGCAGTATTTCTGTAGAATTAATGACACATCATCATTATAACAACTTCTTTTCAAATCTCTTGAGTGCCTATAATTAACAAGTTAGGCTGTACTTCAAATGATATAAAGCATCATTATATGCATGATAAATCATTGAGAAATGCTGGATTATTTGTTACTAAAATTGCTCAGGTAATTTCCTCAGCTTTGTTAATAACAGATTTCATGTACTTCTCTTTATACTGGAGATGCCTAACCTCAGGGGCTTTGGTGTCTTAACGGTCCTGCGCTACAAACTCAAATTTGCAATGCTAATGCTATTACCTTTAAAAACAGAACTTACATGCAATATTGGACTAGCATCCCTACCATGCATATCAGCTTGCTTCATTTAAGGTTACCACATATTTGCAAGCCTTGTTTAAGATGCCTCCAATTATGTGCTCCTTCTCCCCTCTTCTCCATCCATTGTCCCCCAATATGTATACTGGAAATCCCAGTACTTCAGCTGAGATCTAACAGCTCTGACACCAGTCTTTACATTACCCACAGAAACACAGATGAACTTACAGCTCCAAAAAGAAGAACACCACACTGCTCCAGAATTGTTTTATGTCTGCTTTGACTTTGAATTTTTATTCTCTGAGCATTATTTGGTTCCTTTTAGATTTCAGTTCTCATCTAGCTCCACTAGCTAATCCTTCTCTGTGCACTGGTTTACTGGCCACCAGGCCAGATGAATTTTGGGTTTTCTTCATTTTCCATTTTCCTAATCTTAAAATCAGTACTTCCCAGTTCCACATCAGATTGCATTTAAAAGATAAGGGGGGTAGGTCTGCATGAAATCCATACATATTTCCATCTGTATTTCACCTATGTGCACCTCACAGTTTTTAATGGCAAGGCATTTCCCCTAATATAACACACTTTTGTACATTTCCCCCCACTACTATAAGTATTTTTGAGTGCACTTTTCTCTAACAACATTCATTGTTGCTGTGGTGGTCCTATCACAAAAACAGGGTAAGTGTGAACATTGAAGGCCAGCTGCTTGGACATTGGTCCAGGATGTGTGTTTTAATAACTCACTATATTCTGCTCCCCCCTCTGTACATTTTAGCATCTCGCGCCCTACCACCACTTGACCCAATTCTGTGATCATTCAATATCCCTTTCTTTCTACCTTGAGCAGTCTAACTTCATTCTCCTTTCATGCTACCTTAGAACACTCCACCACCTCTCCAGGTTACTCCCATGGCTGGGCACTACCACCCAGATTTACTGCACCTGTGTGAATTTTAAATATTTACGTACTGCGCCTGGTTCAGAAGCTACAGCTAAGTGCAAAATGTAGCCTCTGGAATGCTTTATGGGTTGACCAGCATTACAGACATTATGTTGGTATTGAAGTATTATCACTGGAAGCCTATTAGCTACTGTGTCAAATTCACGGTTTTGTTGTTGACGTATCAATTCCTAAACACCTTGAATCCAGGATATATAGTAAACTTCATTCCCTGGTACAAACAGAGCCAATCAATCTTTAAGATATTCCAAGGAGACTTCTGCCTCCTTCCATTTCCTATGACAAGGTGGGAAATTGTATGAGGTAAATGCCTAGCAAATGCTCTGATTTTCCCATAGCTCCACTCCTTCACTTGCCAGAAACATTTGCTTCAGCCAGCAGGGAAAGGGGGAAGGAGAAGTATGTTTGCATCTATTTAGGAGATGAAGTGAGTGAAAAAGAGAAAAAATGCAGACAGGGAGAATTAGGAACGCCCCATTATATCTGCCAACCCTTTTCTTTCTCTGTGTTGTCCATCTCTGAAATGTCTGTGGCAAATGAAGAGGGAAAATGGGGAACCTGGCTTGGAAACTGTCAGGGACTTGCCTGCTCTGAATTTACTGCTTTGATTACCTCCTTCTGCTTTATTGGTACCACACACCTACACACAAAAATGTTCAGCAGAGCCGTAAACAGCAAGAGGAGATGGCTGCTTGCCCTAACACCATTTCCTTTCCTTAATGCTTCTGAGACGATCTGTTCCTGCACTACACAGCTGCAGTCTGTTTGTGTATCTCATAAGGACCACACAGTGAAACAGGTTGCACATTGAGGTCTCATCCACTGCTTGCAAGTTTTTAATAGGCCAGGCCTCTGCAGTCATATTTTGAGCCCGCACTCTCTGCCACAGCTGCTTCTCGTTACCTGATGTTGAATATATTCTGGTGACGCATCGTTGTCAAGATGGTGAAAACCAATGACCTCCAAACCCAGCTGGCAGCATCTCGGCTGTGCCCATTAAGTTGTCTACATAAATACTTAGCATTAAGTCATCCGCTTCTCTCACTGACAACAGTGGACAACATAAAATTGAAGCTAAAGATTGTCATTAGCCCCCTGGATATTGCAGGCACACACACGGACATCCACTCAGGCATTCATTTGCTTAGAAAATGCCAGCAGTCAAGTGTTAAGAACATTCCTAGTGACAAGTTTTCATACAGCTCAATTCTTCCACCAGCACTAAGTGATGCAAATATGAAAGGCTTGCCTTTCGAAGGTAATCTCCTCTGTACCTCTTGCTGTAACAACAGGAAATTGCATTTTAGCCAATGTGACAGTAAGTGGGGGTGGGGCAGCATTTGCAGACAATGTAACATTGCAAATAAGTGTGTGAAGCAAATCCCACATTTGCTCATGGAATCCGAAAGCTCTGCTTGTAGAAGCAGCTCAACCAATCCTGGAGAGAGGAAAAAATGGGGAGGAGGAAGCCTTTCAAAGTGATTTCAAAGATCTGCCAAACTGTCAAATCATCCATTTAATCAATCAGAAAATTAAAGAATGCACTAGATCTCAGAGTAGCAAGAGGTTAAAACATTGCCAAAAAATTCAACTAAAGCAGGAAGCTTGTGTCACAATAGCAATTACTTAATGATTCATTTTCTGTCTAAGTGTTGATGTAAAAATGCAATTTAGTTTTCAAATTATTTGCAGCTGTGATTTCATCTAGAAACAAACTATGGAAACTTTTGCACAGTTGCTTCAACCACTGTTCCAAAATATATTCTCTATATGCACCCATACTAGTGCGGTGCAAAAACAAAAACAAAAACAAAATCCTCTTCTACTTCCATAGGCCCACTCACACGTCACAAAAGAGGGGGGTATTTTTTTCTGCCATTTTCAGAAAAGTGGAGAGCTTCACCTGTAGTTTTCTTCTTTCTTCTATGACTTCTCTACAATGCCTTCAATGTATCATCATTCAAGGTGAAATGTAGGGAAACATAGAAGCCTCTCTTGCCCATCATTCCCACCCCCACCCCCAACATTGCACCTGAAACAGCACTGCATTGTGTTATGTCATTGCATGCTGTGCCATTCAAGAAGACATTGTGGAAAAGCTACAGCCACCACAGCGGCAAAGAACTGGGGGGGGGGGGATACAAAGAAAAGTTCATTCTTCCCTCCCCAAGTCCCTGAATATATATTACATCTCTCCCTCCTATGACCCTCAAAGTTGCACACAAAAAATTAACAGCCAAACTGCAGACCCAAATACACAACTTCCAGAAACAGTGAGTAACTCTTAAGATATCAAATGGTTCCTCTGTAAAAGTTATTTCAGTATTCATAGTATTCAGTAATACTATGCTGTATTGACCTAACACCTCAGCAACTGCAGAGTTTTCATTCCATATGGCAATCTTATTTTGCATCCATTTTTTGCAGAGAGAGATCTGTGGAGATTTCCAGTAAAGAAGCCAAAAATGCAAGAGAATGAACCCAAATATATCACAACATATGATAGAGGCAGCAGCCCTTTGCAGGAAAAGCTGGTTTCTCAGTACGTTTGCTTGCTTATTGAAACTGAAGACTGAAAACAAATATACCAAGACACAATTCTGTGAAAGAGTTTGTAGCATCTGGCTATCACTTTGAGAATTTGTTAAAGTCACATTGATTTCAGTAGGGTATGCAAATTTAAAAAACGCAGAAGTCTGTTTCAATGACCTTAGTGAGACTTCAATAGTGCTTGACTTTGGTTGGAATGGAACAGCACCAATTCTATGTAGAACAAAAGACTTCAGACTTATGCCTCCTTGATGAGCCACACCAGAGGAAACGTGGCATCATGTACACCACCTTGAGCTTCATCATGAAGGAAAGGTGAGGTAAGATTGCAATGAGATAGAATTAATGATACATAATGTTCACAGGGCAAAGGATCTCCTCAGCTGATGCCCTTACAACATGCAGCATATGACTAATTCAGTCTTTTGTAGTTAACTATACCAAGCCATGGTATAAAGCCATGGTTTTCCCAGTAGTGATGTATGGAAGTGAGAGCTGGACCATCAAGAAGGCTGACCGCCGAAGAATTGATGCTTTTGAATTATGGTGCTGGAGGAGACTCTTGAGAGTCCCATGGACTGCAAGAAGATCAAACGCATCCATTCTTAAGGAAATCAGCCCTGAGTGCTCACTTGAAGGACAGATCGTGAAGCTGAGGCTCCAATACTTTGGCCACCTCATGAGAAGAGAAGACTCCCTGGAAAAGACCCTGATGTTGGGTAAGATGGAGGGCACAAGGAGAAGGGGACGACAGAGGACGAGATGGTTGGACAGTGTTCTCGAAGCTACAAACATGAGTCTGACCAAACTGCGGGAGGCAGTAGAAGGCAGGAGTGCCTGGCGTGCTCTGGTCCATGGGGTCACGAAGAGTCGGACACGACTAAACGACTAAACAACAACAACATACCACAGTTTTCCAGAGAGCATCTGGCAAAGGTGGCAGTCACTACTACAGATGTATACACATTTATGCCAGGTGTACATAATATGCATGTGCCCATATTATGCGCCCACCCCTGCGCTAGGGTGGCAAATTCACACCCACTGTATATGTGTATGGCTGTATGAACTGTTGAATTTAGAGTAACCCATAGGTATGTATGAAGTTGTCTTCCAAACCACAGGAAGGGTAGTGCAAGCTGTCTATCCAGACTTTATTGTTGAGAACTAGTGTTTCATAGCATTTTGTGTATGGCTGTTTCCTACCTCATCTCCAGAGGGCATATCATTCAGCAACTTGCTTTCAGCAGCAGGAATGATTTCCCTGAACAAATAAAATCAGAGTGTATTCTGTGAAAAATGAGATCAAGTCAATACGGATAAAGACAAACATGGACACAACACTTGTTATGCACATGTTTAATGTGATACGGGCAGTTGCCTACCTCTCCATACTTGAGAAAGGGCTCTTAAGTAGACCTGGGCAGAAATGATGCTTTGTTCTTGGGCTCCTTGCCATGAAAGTACACAGTAACCTCAGAATAATGCCTTCCTTTTACTTTATTGTATAACTTCTCCACTGACTGCCTCCTTCTCTCCAGCAGTACCTAAGCACTTTCACAACCATTTCATCCTCTCTCCCCTGTGTTCTTCTTGCTCTCTGTTTCTGTTGCTTTTAAATTAATTTGTTTTCTCCTTGTCTTAGTTTTGCTCTGTTAGCCAGGTTGCCATCCTGCTTTCGTGCTGCTCGGAGCTGTAGGCACCATCCATTAGCTAAACTGAAAAAGACTAGAGGTAGAAGGCATATGCTGTGCATCATGCGAGTTTCATCTGCGGAGATGCTTTGCCTCAGAGCAGAGTCGGCTGTCACTGTGGTGGGGTTGATCAGAGAGCCATAATTAGGCTTCAGAGGCACATTTGTCAGGCAGGAGGTGGTGCTGACCCATTCCATTACTCTCTGTCTCTCCCCACACTAGGGCTCAAATGCTTATTCATTCCACAACCGAAGCAGACAAAACTGGGGCCCATGTAGTAAACTGGCTAGGCTTGTTGAAGGAATGTGACAGGAGGTAATGGACCTGGGTTCTCACACAACTCAGAATGCCAAACGCAGACCAAAAATATAGGATATATACATGTTATTTATTATGTATACATTTGATATGTACTTACATATGCAGGTGTAGCATAGTGGCCAAGATATCTGATCTATGAACCAGGAAACCTCTGCCATGAACTTGTTAGACAAACCATCCTTCTATTATCTTCCAAGGGTGGCCACTTAGGCATCACCAGGTGTGCCAACTTTAGGGAGCTGAGGTGTCTTTAGCACCTTTGATATTTGTGGAAAGGGGGTCTGGGCCCCTTAATATTGAGGGGGCCTGGCACATGGTGCATGTGACGTGCATGGCATGTCGCAGCTCCAGCACCTGGCTCCTCCAAGGTACATGGCCTCCTCCAGACAACACAACATCACACACTTGACATCTGTGTGATGTCACACACATGCAATGCATGCTGGGCCCCCTCAATCTTCGGGACAACCTGACACTTCTGGGTGCAAACTTAGTAATAATTAAGACCCTAAACCCAATACATCTCACCATGGTGGGAAAGACTTAAGAGTAGGTTACTGTGTTCCTGTCCAGTCTGCTATCCAGGTGAAATACCTCTTGATGTGAAATAGCTTGACCACTGTTGTCCAGGTATTCATGACCTGACAGCTGGATTACTGCAATACGCACTATTTGTGGGGCTGCCATTGTGGGTTTGTTTGGAGGTTGAAGCTAGTGTACAATGCAGAAGATTCCTTGCCAGGGCAAACTACCACCAGCACATAACCCCCCTGCTTGCAGGATGTGCACTGACTGTGAATCTGCTACCTGGTCAAGTTCAAAGTGTTGGTACTAGCATATAAGGCCCTACACAGCTCAGGGGCAGGTTATTTGAGAGACCACCCTATCCTGTATACAGCCAGTAGATTGCTTTGGTCTGTGTGGGGTGGGGGGTGTCTCCTGCAAGTTCCAAATATCTCAGAAGCCTAAGATCTGCTCTGCAGAATCTCAGAGCAGGGCTTCAGGGTGCCTGCTCTTGTATTGTGGAACATCATCCCTGTCAAGGTATGACAGGTGCCCACTAAACTGCACTTTCTGGAAACAATTGAAAAGATTTTTGTTCTGACAGGCTTTCCCAGCTGAATAAATGGGTCTATTTGTTGAGGTTTTGTTTTAAATATATTTGTTGTTTTTGTGTTTTTAACTACCTCATATGTAAATTGCCTTGAGATTATTGTTTAGAAAGTGATTAATAAAACAACAATAATCATTTGTGTTGCTTATTGTACAAGCTGAGTATTCATTACGAGAACTTTTCTTAATATCCGAACCTTTCCCAGGAACTGGAAAAAGGATGCAGTTGCACATACTCAGAATTTACATAATTAGGCCACTTCCTGGCTTTGATAGCAGTTGGATGTAGCCCATTTCCTCAACCAATTTTCTTCTGTTGTGCAGAATCTCCAGGAAAAGGAGTAGCAGTAATGAGAGGCAATATGTTACCTGTGGAGACAATCTCTGTGTAGTTTCTACTGACTTTATCTCTTTACCATCTGCTGAGCTCTGATCCCTTTACACCACTCCTTCAAGCCTTCCTACAGTTGCAGAAGCAACCCTGAAACTGAAGTATTCATGGTGGAATAGAGGAAGCAAAGCGTGAGGTTATAAACATCCATCCAGGTCACTTCCCAAACCGAATGGGTGTGATTTATTTATACATTGGAAAGGTTTATGTCCACCACCTTTCAATCAAAAGATCTCCAAAGCGGCTTTTGATTATAGGCACTGTAGTTATGTCAATGCTTTATTGGGTGCCAGAGAAAAGTTCTTAAATCCAAGCATAAACTGTGGGCATAGTGTAATTTCTCAGCACATTCCTTTTCCTCCTGGGGCTGTGAGCAGCTCAGACATATTTCCCTTTGCCTCAGTATTAAGCCTGAGATGAAATTACTCACAGGTTTTCACACACTTTCAACAGTGTCTTAAAAAATACCTTTCCTTTTTTGGATCTTTCACACGCAGATTTGCTTATTTTTTTGGTACACAAACTGGATGAAATTTTGATGAGAAATGCCCTCTCAGGGATATTTCAGCCCCATGTCCCTGAATGCTCAGCTTTCATTTTGAAAAGTAAGCCTCTAGAAGGGACATTGTAAGCTATTCTGACAGGGGCGCTTACAAAAGTGAGAACTCGCAAGCAGGATCAAGATGAATAGAGCCCTTGATCCCATAGACTAAGGACCATGTACCATTTGCAGACCTTGATTTCCACTGAAACTACTGCCTCCCATCCTGGTGGGCTTTTTAAAGTATTTGTTAGCAACATATTGATGAGTAAAAGCCGGTGTGGATTTGTCAAGAATAAATGCTCCCAGAGAAATTCTCTCTCTCTCTTTTTTCTCTCTCTTTCTCTCTCTCTTACTGGATTAAATATTTTAGTGGATTGTGGGAATGCTGTGGACTTGATGGCATGCAAGCCCCTTCCACTCTACTTCTGTCACTTGGTTATTATAATTGTGTTGCTGCAGAAAGAAAAAAGTGGAACAAGACCTACAATTTAAGGGAAGTCTGAGCAAAGAACACTACAGAGAATAAAGTTGTGGTGGCCATCAGCTTGGATGGCTTCCAAAGAAGGTAAGACAAATGGAAAGAGGAGAAGGTTATGACTGAATCCTAGCCATGATGAAGGTGTTCTACCTCCACTAATTGCTGGGAATTACTGGGAATCTTAAGTGGGGAGAGTGATGTTGCACAGCACTCAGGTCCTGCTTGGCCACAGGATGCTGGACTAGATGGGCATTTAGTGCATCTGAATATTGCATACAGATCTCCATGGGGGGGGGGGAATGGGCACTCCGAAGCTCATTTTAAATCAGTGGGATATAGTTAATCATCATTAACTTCAGTCTGAATGATTTCCGTGAGATTTAAGGGCAATTAATTTTCTCTGGATTAAGGCCAGTGTGTTGAAAGGGCAAGGGAAGTGTTTCGGTTTGTGCTTCCTGCGAAATATTTGAATGGAGAATGATGCAAGCTCCTCTTTCATTTGAAACTTCTGTATCTCCCTGCGGGGAAAATGAGTTGCCCTCACTTCAGATAGAGCATAGGATAGAGTAGAAAAGTGCATGCTGCTGTAATGTTACACCAGGAATTCAGACCAGGTGGAGGAATGTGTTATCCCTCAAATGACACAGTTAGGTAGCATCCATACCCTCCAACACTGAACTTTATGAGACTTGCAAGTGTTTTGTTCTAAGTTATGCATTTCATTTGCATGAATTTATTGCTCTAATTTTCAGCGAAGAGCCATGCAACAGGGGGAAAGCAGGAAAGGCATGGCAAATGTGGACCATAGTTACTGAACAAAAGATTCAAGATCGTGTAGCGTTCAAAGTCAGTCACCATTTATATGTGCTGTTAAAAAAGCATAGCTGTACGTGCTAGTGAAATCGGACCACATGTAGAGAAGCATGCAGTATTCCTCACACCACCTGTAGACCGTTCCTAATGTAATTGTAGTGTGCAGCATCACTTCTTAAGGTGTTCCCAGACCAAGGGTTCTCCAAGTGTCAAGAGCACTCGTTCGTATAGCAGACTTGGCTAGAGTATGATCAGTGTAATGAGCATAGTTCAAAAGAGTGATCTTTCTAGCAAAGTCCTAGGCTATTGCTCTTCTATTTGTTATAGTACTACCACTGTAGAAGAAGCTGTGCTCTAGATGCAACCTTATAGAACTTGATAGTAAAATTACAATGGAATGGATCTGTTATTTGCCAAGTTTATGCTTTGACCATCTGAAATCACAAGTTCTGTCCCTGTCTCATACTAGAATGATACATACAAAAAGTGTACCTTGTGGGTTTTTTTTAAAAAGTGTGTATTTTATATAACAAGGGTGCACAAAATACAAAATACAATTAAATGTGGACTTTTGTGCACACTAAAAAAAAATCCACCAAAACAGGATGGAATGAAGCTATGATTGAACAGTACTGAAGCTGAAATGCATGTAATTAGGCTAAGACCATCCATACTTAGTCTTCAAGCACAAAAGCCTTGCAGAAGGTCCTTAGAGTCAATTTAACAGCTAAGCATTTCAGTACCTGGTGCAAAAGTCACAAATCTAAGGGTATGACTTTATAGTCCTGTGACTCCCCTCAACCTCAACCACCACCACCACAGATAAAGAGTTCTGTTTAAGGGGTCATGCCAGATGTTTTTCAAAATCTATTATATGGCTTCAACATACAAAGAATACATTCATCTTGAGGAATTTTTTTACAAATTAATAGGTAGAACTATTTAAGATACAAAAGCTCAACAGTGGATTTCTGTATAATTACTCATTCACTTAAATAATTAAGAACCATCTGATTTTTAGAAGGGTAAGAAATGTTTTGCTAGAAAATTAAGCAATCCTATTTAAAATAGAATCCGACTTTGCTAGGATTCCTTAACTTCACTTTCTGACTGGTGATGAGCAGATCTTTTATGGATGTGACCAGTTTAAACAACAAAAACAAAAACACACAACTCTATTATGTAGTGAACAGGCAAAATTTATTAGACACGATAAGCAAGGTAATTTTCAGAAGCTTCTGTCATACTGAGAATTTTTTTGTGCTTTGGGGGTATATGTAAAATTGTTTTTTTAGAAATTTACAGCACTTCACAAAGTTTTGTTACATCATCCTGCTTGTCAATAAAAACCCAATAATTTATTAATATACAGGATTCATTTTCCAAAACTTTTATTTTTTTTTATGCAGCTATTCCATAACATTTGCAAAAAAGTTACTTTCAGGTATGAGTGAGACCAAGTCCAGTGGCATAAATGTTTGTCATTCTCCAAGATGTCAAGCTGATATTATGTGAAACAAACATTTTTTACGTCATGACATGGGAAACAGTGCTACTGATTCAACTAGTATGCATTGCCATGCTATTTCTGGTTTTGGTGTTTTTATACATATGCATATGTTGCGCTTGTAGCAGAGTGTTGAAAGTTGAGCCACTTTCAATAATATTTCATCCAAAGATGTGCTGAGTCCTAAAAACATAATATCAGACCAAAGACCTATCTAGTCCAGCATCTACTTTCCCACAGTGAACTAGATTACGGGAGACCCACAAGAAAGACATGAATACAGCAGCATTTGTGCTCCCCAGGACCTGGTATTCAGCAGCATACTGCCATATACAGGACATAGTCTATAGCCATCATGACTACTAGCCATAGATAGATAAGCTTATTGTCCATGAATTTACCCCCTTTAAGTTTGTGCCCATCACTCCCATGATGTGGAAATGAATTCCACTGTAACGTTGTACTACTGTGAAGTTGTGCACTGCATCTCCCACCATTCAGCTTAATCTCCCCAATAAAAGCAGAAAACACTGTTCCACAGCTAATACAGTCAGAATTCAACCTCACCAGCTTGATAGATCCTTTTTAGTGATGAGATGGGATGTGAGGAGGTGTGTGGCGTATTGTGTTGTTATGGTATGTATTTTTGTGGTTTTATGTTGTAAACCATGCTGTGAGCTTTGGATGAAAGGTGGCATAGATTTTTTTAATAATAATAATAATCGGAAGAATACATTAGTGTATGTGATTTCTCACATTTCCCCATCCTTCCCTGCCCTTCCCCACCTGCATACTGGTCAGTCCACCTAGTGTATTCATGCCCATTATTTAACACACACAAAAATGCCATGTACTAGTTAAGGGACAGGTGTTGTTACATGTAGATTTTCTGCCACAAAGTCCAAGTGCAAATTAGTTGGTGTACTAGTTGCAAAGGAACATTATGTTTTAGTTGTTATGGACATAGGCTACTTCACAGATGAGCAGCAAAGTGTTTGAGTAGATGAGACTCTTGACTGCATCCTTAGGTACTGAGTTTGTGGTAGATCATCCATTCATCTGCAAATAAAACCCAATCCACTGAACAGGAGCAATTCTTCTCAGCTTTTGATTGAGACCCAGTAGCCCTAAATTAAGAAAGAAACAGCTTGAGAATCTCCACATTCAACTTTCACAAAGGTAAGTAGAAAGGGATGAAATCTTCTAATCCACTCTTATGGAAATATCTTCATTCCTCCAAAACTTTCCACAGCTCTGGGCCCCTCTGCAGTTGCAGACATGGAAAAGATAGTCATTGTTTAACATTCACCATTGTGGGATGGGAGTGGAAAAACTGATTGCAGGAGGAGCTTCTGTCTCTAAGGAGAAACAGCCAGTGCTTCCTCAGGCATGGGGAATATGACACATGAAGAATCTCAACCATGCCACTGCATTTCATAGGACTCAAATCAACCCTGCAACTCTAAAGGACTCATGATCATACTCCTAAGACAATTTATGGCTTTTGCAACCATGGCTCCCCCAGAGTACTTTGCTATCATCAAATCTCATCCAACAAATGTGTAAAACAAGGTGTCATTCGTACAGTGATCAACCTCAAGCTGTGGTTCAGTTTACTTTTAAACTTGTGAATTGTTTTATTCAAACAAGTGATACTTTAAAATTAATCTAGGGACAAACCTTAGGCAACACATGTGACTGAAGTCATAGGAAGCCCTTATCTGAGTTGAGACTGTGGTGTTATTTCCTCCCATGTCATTGTCCTGATTCGTAGCTTCCCCACCCCCCAAAAGAAGGGAGCTGTTATTTATGTCCTCGGCAGTTTCTCTCCCATGCCCCAGTTCTGATGCAGATTAGGACCTCTCCAAGACATGCAATTGTAATCATGCATTCAGCATGTCATTTAACTTTGTCCTAAATTGTGTGTGCCATGCAGTGGAAAACCCTTATTTCTCTTGTTGGGGCTGCATCATCAGAACAGTCAACTAGGGAAAGAGATGTGGAGATAAAAGAGAAAGTCAGATTTGTTGTTTTTAAGAGGAATAGAAAACGATAAAAGTGAGTTTTATTAAATTTAATTAAATTTAACTTTGTGGGGAGGAAAGACAGAGAAATAATAGATGCTAAAATAAAATAAATGATAGCACTGTAACACCATTGCTTAATAGTCCCCCAAATACATCGTGATCAGAATAACCAACAAAAAAAGAAAATGATATACACAAGGCTGATGATGTAAATAGAATGTATCCAGGCAGACTCTTGGCAGTGTAGAAGCCCTGGTGGCATGGCTGAGGTACAATACCACTGCAATCATGTTTGTAAAGGAGTACCATGTATACCAGCACAGGAATGTGGTTGTCATCTGCTTCCCATGGCACTGCTCCCCTGTCCCACAACTATACTAGTCCACAGTGGTGACTCATGCACACTGGGTCTAACAGAGCAGAAGGCAGGGAGGTCAACAGTAGGTGGAATCAGAGCCTATTATGGACAGAGTTCTACAAGGGGAACACAGATTAAGGGGGAGAAAGCTGACAGCCAGTGGCAACCCCTGGCAGGCAGGTGAGGGATGGTTATGGGCAGACTGAGGTTGGTTAGGCAGTTCCCCATCTGCCCTAATGGATCAACCTGCAAGTTTCCCAGAATTCGTGTCAGGAAAGGAAAAGGAACAGCACACGCTTTGAGAAAAAAACATGCCAGCGCACAATATTGAGACTAAAGCTTGTCTTCTGGTTTAGAGGATCATTTCCTGAGTATGGGAGTAAAGAAACCTGGACCTCCTCATAAAACAATAGAATTTAATTTGTTTTGTTTATTTTATAGCTCACATAATTCAGTGTTTCATGCACAGTGTTGTATTTAATAACAAAAAAATTAAAAAATGTATTAAAAGATAAGACTTGGATGCTGGCTCAAAAGATGAATTATCTTGTGAGAAACTAGCTCCCTTATCCTTCAAACTCTAAGGGTGAGGCAATGAAGAAACAGTGCAAGCGTGGAAGTCAACAACACAACATACTACATCATTTTCCAATAATCGTTAGCAGCTCTGCTACTACAATTCTATGGCTCATCTTAGTTGATGATTTTTCACAATGTATTTCATGGCTTCCATCCCTACATGAGACTTTATTACTATCACATAGGAATAAAAAGCCATAAAACACTAAAGTGAATTTATCTTGATCAGAAGCAATACTGATTTTCTTCACATGATTTCACAACCATTTCCAAACTAACTGAGAATTTCATGCTACATTGCTCAACATTTTAAAACTGCATTTCAATGATTAAAAAACACACACTCCACAATGGTTACATCACAAATTAACAGCAATTTAGACTTCAGAGAGGTTGCTAGCTAAACAGATTGGGGGGACAGTCACAACACACAGCCATTGAATCCACTGAATAGACAGGACACCACAGAAAATAGCACTGGAACAGACATCTTTGAACACGTACAAAAGACAAGGGAACTATGAACATTGCCTTGGAAACTTTTAAGAATCCTTTCAGCCTTCCCCACTGTATTCTCCTGATGTTGCCATTTGCTTTCAGGGTTGGGGTGAGAACAGACAACATCACTATAGGGACAGTAAAGCATCTCAGATTAACAGGGAGCTGGTAATATGGTGATGTCAGTACCAGTGCTGCAAAACTCAAGGCCACAAACTGAAAGGCAAACCTTTCTCTGGACCTAAATATATCCCAAACCAGACTTAATCTACCACCTACCCACAGTCACATTTCTATCAGCCAGTGAAGAAATGTTCGTGTACTGTTATTTCCAAATCAAGCTAGGAATCCATAGGACCTTGGACTAATGCAGTACAGTATTACATAGATGAAATTACTAGTCTTCATATTCCCACTAATTGGCCAAATTGAAACACAAGTCTCTAGGGTCATTGAATTGTCAATAAGAGAACCTATCACAAATTCAAAGCCTTTTGAAAATAAATTTGCTTCCACATTTGTTCATAAACTAAATAATATCTGATATGCCACACAAGGCTAAAATCAATATGATAAAAGAAAATAGCTAATGTCAACCTTAGCAAAAAAAAATCAAAAAACCTGATGTTAGGATTAATTTTAATTTGGAGCTAATGATTACCACTGAAAGCCTCCTCTATATTATTTACCTATTACTATTCTCTGGCTGCCTATCAAACCTATTCTTGTCTAGCACCCTATGCTTAGCATAAGTGAAACCCATAAATGAAAGGAGGTACATAAATAAATTAAATTATCATGCATAAAACATGCAAATGATTTGAAAACTGTATATGAAACTCTAGTTTATATTCATTAATCTCAGGTTGCACTTTTGAGGGACAAAAAGACGCTAATTGGGTCCAGATTAATGCACTCCCAAACCTTCCAGTGTGTTTTAGGTGAGTTTTAAATGACATATATTAAAATGTAAATAGCTACTCATTTCCCTTTTTATCTCTCAGGTTCTGGGGCAATGGCAAGAAATACAGTATCATATTGGGATAAAAATATACTATAATACTAATATCAATACAAAACAAGCATGTTCAATTATGTTATATGCCGCTTCATGTATGTTGACATACACAATTCAAGCAGCCTTAATCATCTCTCCCTTTCGTAGCTGACTCAATCCAACAGGAAATAAGCCTCCTTGTGCTCACTCTATGAGGATTGCAGTGCCCACCTAGCTATACATCTGCACCTTTATTGTGATGTTCATCTGTAACCCAGTCAATTGGATGGATGTGTCTTTTTTATGATGGGGATACGCAACTGCCTTATGCCCAATGGTTGTTGCACATGGCTAGTTATGTCAGACTACAGATGATAGGAGTCCCTGTGCTTTAAAACAATTTCTTGCTTATCTTCTTTTGACAACCAGTCTTTTGAAAATAAGAGGAAAAATGGGCCAAATCCAGTCCAAGTTAAGTACTTCTAAACCCTTTGCTATAAACAGGAGAAACAGAAGCACATAATTAACCTTTTCATCGAAATCAGCAGGACATGGTTAAAGTTTGGCCTAATTATGCCCACTGTTCCTAATTCAGCTTTGAATTTCAGGGCGTTGCAAGTTAAGCTGGGGCCTTGTTTCTTTTGAAACAGCCATTTTGGGGAAGATTAATGCTAGGTTGGCATGGTGATATCACATGGCTCCAATATGTGGGAAACAGAGTCATGAAACTTTTTCTTTTTTCTTTTTTCTTTTTTGGCAAGGTAGGAAGGAGAGGAGTAGAGAGCGTTTCCCCTCCCCCACTATTGTGCTCTTGCTTAGCCAAACAAAATTCACGTAAGAAAATTGGCTTGGGGCCAGATCAATCCTTTCATTCTTGGGAGTCTTCTTAAGAAACACAGCCTTGGGTTGAAAGTTTTCTTTCAGTGCTTTTTGCATTGCATGGCAGCCTTTATTTGTGGAAGAAGGAAATTGTTTGTCTCAGCTGCACTCCCTTGTTGGCTGACAGCCTGAAATGAAAAAGAGGAAGCAAAGAGCTACAGGACATTCAGCAGGGAGGAAGCCCAGACTCCAATTTTTCCATTTTTTAAAAGGGAAGGCTGCATGTCTGATAAAAGAAAAAAAGAAAATGAATAGCACTGACAAAAAGGTTTGGGGTTAGATATTTCAGAAAACTTCTTTTGATTATGTGTTTGTTTATGGGGCAAAATAAAGCAAAAGTGGCTACGACCCAGTGATAGATTGATTCTCAAGCTTAGTTTGCACTGAAAACTGATTATTCATTTGTTGGAGGGGCCCAGAGAGTAATGCTTAACATATCACCATGTATGCCAGTTGTGTCCTCTTAAGCATACATGTATTGGAAATTAAAGTTTAGTTACAGAACCCAAGTTAAATATGTTCATATATTTAACTTGTTTTGGGAAGAATTGAAACCACAATGTGCATCTCTAAGCATCTCCCTTTGAAAAATGTAAGCTACGAAGGATGACAAAATTGCCACAAGGAAGCAAGGAGACAAACAAAGACACGGACACACATTCACATAGATGCTTCAGACACACACATTTATTACGTCTCCCACTCTGGGAGCCTTTTGACGGCTATTTGTGCCTATTTACATATATTAAACTAGTTGTCATAAATAACAGCAATAAGGATAGCTGGTCTGTCAATGGACTCAACACAAATGACAAATGTTCAGAGGGCCATTTAGCGTGGAGATGCGCTTGTGCTGAAATACGCTTTCATTCATGGCTCCTAAAAGAGAAAATGATTGCATGGTTACAAAACCGTAAGTAAGAACTAAGGATATTCACCTCATGAAGTCATTTTTCAACTAGTCTCTTGGCCCTTGCTGGAATTATTTGCAGCAGGCCTGCCACTGGTTCATTTTCTGCTGACTCCATGTGGGCAATTTTTTATCTCATTATTAAAAGTGAACCTGGCAATTCTTTCAAAGCTTCCCTTTAGGTGTGGCTGAGTCCGTAGTGCATCTTTTGTCTCAGAAATACATTGCTGAAAGCTCACTGTCACACGGAAAGAAAAAAAACCTGAAAGTGATAAAAGTAAATTTTACAGATATCTATAGAAACATATTTTAGACCAATATATACAGCCGACAGATGAAATGGACTGTTTACCTTGGAAAGAATAGCCTTTTCTTTTCTAAATCATCATTCAGACCTGAATGTCATCCAAAAGCGATTCTGCCTTCTTCAACTTAGCCATCATCTGGGACTGTGAGATAACCCCCATGGCACTGGCCTCCTTTACTGACTCCTTCATTATTAGCCTCCTGGTGGGTGAGATAGAATACAATGAATGTAATAACCATACTTCACACAACAGGCCCTCTCTCGCTTTTAAATTGAAAATCCCCTTATTACAAAACAAGGGGTGTTCTTTTTCTTCTACCTTTAAGTAGGACTGCCACATTCATTGGTTTTTACAAAAACGCAGCTGCTTTTTAAGCTACAGATAAATAGAATCTGCTAGGCGGTAATTCTCCTCAGCCTGAATTGCATTATTTTCTAAGAAGCTGGTGAGGGACACACACACACACACACACACACTCCCCCCCACCCAAACACACAAAGTATATGAAAAAGGAGAGTTATTTTCCTTTCTAATTATAATTCTTCTGTTTTTCCACTATTAATTTGCAATGCCAAGCAAATCTCCTAAGGTTTTGTTGTTGTCTGTTTGCCTATGCAAACATAATTTTCTTTTTGTTCGATAAAACAGTATTTTCAATAAAAAAAAAGAAATATTTTCTTTTTGCTGTAGGAAAATAGATGACTGATTATGATGATTGGGTGGACTAATCTTCGGAAATAGCACCAGACAATAGAGATGCAGCTATAAAAACAAATAAATATCCTGAATAGGTGTATGGATGGCTAGGTTTGGATTCTCATTAACAGCTCAGACTATCATGAGTAGTTGGTTATGATGTCATCATAACCTTTTCATCCAAAAATATAGCTCTATTGTTATTATTAATTTTCTAGGATAACACACACACACACACACATATATATATATATTTCTAGAATTCCTTAGTAGTAAGTTTTTTAGCATTATCTGTTGGTAATAATTGCCTCTGATTTCTCTCTAGATCCATGTATGCAAGTAAATTAGAACAAATGGAATACTATAATACAGCAAAGAAGGAGAAAAAAATACCAGTTATTGGATTTATTATCATAATTATTTATTGAATTTATATACCGCCCTATGCCCACAAGTCTCACTTACTATTTCCTATAATACATTATTAAACACTGAGGCTGAGTTAATTGGTTAAACAATGCAATTAAAATACTAATTCCTTAAACTGCTGAGCACTTCAATGTAGTTTTAATCCAGGATGCCTTGGTGAAAGGATGTAAACTTTCTATGCTCATGTTCATTTAATGATTCTGCTGCGCAGAATTTTCAGACAAAGCCAACTTGCATCATTTAGTCAAAACAGCTCTTCCATTAAGGGTCTCCAAAACTCTGAGGACTGAGATGCTGTGTTACACAGGTGCCAACGTGAATAAAATGTGGAAGGTAAGCCCTGCTCCACATAACTGATAACAAAATGCAGCTCTCACACACCATTTGAATGGCAATGCACATCAACTTTTGGGGGACAGCCCCCTCAAGTAATTTATTGATTACTGATTTATTGATTTTAACAATTGATTAAAATACAGCTTAAAAATTAGAATCAGGATAAAATTAAATGCCTGTCCATGAAATTACAACCATAGGTGTTGGGAACCTCAAGTATATATCAGGGCCAGCTATCCATGTTGGTCCCACATGAGCCGATAAAAGGCGCAAAGAGGTAACGTACAGAGTCCCATAGAGGGGGGGTCAAACTGGGTCCGGACTGAAGGCCAGGCAGAACAGCTCCATCTTGCAGGCCCTGCAGAAGGATTTCAAGCCCCCCAGGGCCCTGGTCTCCTGCAATAGAGCGTTCCACCAGGTTGGGGCCAAAGCTAAAAAGGCCTTGGCCCTAGTTGAGGCCAGTTTAACCTCCTTGGGGCCTGGGACCTCCAAGATATTATTATTTGCGGACCGTAAGGTCCTCCGCAGGGCATACCAGGAGAGGCGGTCCCGTAAGTACATTTTAAAATGTAAAAATCCACCTGGGGGGGCACATTGGCCCCCCCAAAAGAGGACATGTCCACGTTTTCCCAGACATATGGCAATCCTACTTAATGACACATATGATGTTGTTGTTGTTGTTGTTGTTTAGTCGTTTAGTCGTTTAGTCGTGTCCGTCTCTTCGTGACCCCATGGACCAGAGCACGCCAGGCACTTGACTGCAAAACTAAATTCTAGTAATGCAAAAGTGGTTTTGGATACTTCACTTTACTATGCACAAACGATATCACTGTAACAACAGTGGAATTATACATTTTGTTATAAAATACCAAGACTTTAATGCAAAATATTAGTGTCAATGGATCATATATTTAGACTTCCCCACATGCATTGTAGTATGAAAGGCAATGTTCAAACTGAGATGTCAGAAATTGCAGGAATGAATAAAGGTGCTATCCCTTCTATAATTTCAAGTTCAGTTTCAATGCCTTCGGTGCTTTAAAAAAAGTAAGAGTGGAGGGAGAGTTCAAATTATTAAGGCAGTTCTTACCTGAAGCATTATTATTTAAATGTAATTCTGAATATTAAAAATGTGTAGTTAAAAAAACACACAGCTGTAGTAGTGTGGCACAGTCCAGAAATCTTGTCTGAATTCAAAATTATAACATTACTTTGGATTTATTGCTTGCAGAATTACAAATGAGCCATCTATTATAAGTGATGCTGTCTGCATTTTCTCCCAAAGCACATCCTTGTAAAAAGATACATAAATGCAGCTAACAGTGGTGACATTACAATGACATTCAAACGTGCTGCTGCAAAGAGGCCTCTTTATTCTTAGGTTATTGGTAGAAAACAGTGGGTGTCTGTAAGTTGTTTTTATTAGATGGGCAAGCCAATTGCATGGGCCAGAGTCCTAAGATGACTAAATTGTTCCACATAAAGAGCAGTAGAAGATGTATATCTGGCAGCACAAATATCTGCGCAATGTGTATTTGCTGGCACCACAAGGGTGCTGTTGTGAGGTTTGTAGGTGTAATAGTAGTTTTTGGAAATTCCAAGTAAGTCATTATCTACTGGTGCAGGAAGACTATAGCAGACAGGGGCTGCGGCTGGGGAAACCCAGCCAGATGGGTGGGGTATTATTATTATTATTATTATTATTATTATTATTATTATTATTTATGTGGCACAGAAATATGATGCCCTTGCAGCAATCTCCCCAGTAGTTCACAAGGCAGATGGTGGTAGATTTCACTTAGTTGAAAACTGTTCATGCAACAAGGCAAGCACTGATTTCCTGAACATATAGGGCTACCTAAGGCTAAGTAAGACCATTGGTTCAAGGGTCCTCAAACCTCCCAAAAAGAGTCTTGCAGCCCCTTAACACAGGAGTGGGGAACCTAAGACCCGGGGGTCAAATACAGCCTCCCACTTTTGCCTCGAGCCCCAGCCACCAGTGACATGTGCCCCACGTCAAAGGTTGACCATAGGAAAATGCAGTCTTTGGGCTGAAGGCAGTTCTCCATACCTGCCTTATTATGGCACCTGCTCTTTATTCACCACAGCATCTGAAGTAGTTTTAAAATCTGATTTCACTGTGGATTATACTTTTAGCAATTTAAATGTTGTAAACCACCTTAGAATCAAATTTAATGAAGGGTTGTATAAAACTATTATACAGTAAGCCGGCATCATACTCACATTTAACTTGTTCCCATTCAGCTTTACACATGTGTAAATAAATATTTAAAAAATTAAAAGGTGACAGAAAGTGGGTGGAGTTCTGGGGAAAATTACTTTGGCAATCCCGGCTGTCAATGAACCCAATGGGTGCTGACTATACACGATTTTGGCTTTAGGTGTGATTCCTGGAACATAACCCCCATGTAAGTTGCGGGCTTACTATAAATAAACTCATGCAGATGTGTTTCCTGGCCCTGAGATTCTTTAAGTGAGCTCTGAATCTAGGAGCATATACATGCAAAGTATGTACCACTGAGCAGTGGTCCACTCCCCTAATACTAAGCCCAACTATTGGTGCTGGGTCCTGGGCCAGTTGTCCCAGTACTGCTTCCTATAATCATTTTAAACGGAGGTGATGGGGACTGAACTTGCGGCCACTTGAATGCAAGCCATGCACCTCTGGGGAAGGGCTATAGCTGAGTGACAGAGCATCTGCTTTGCATGCAGAAGGGCCTGGGTTTCTGAAATATACTCGGAGTCCTGTAGTGATTTCATGCTCTTTATTGCAGCTTGTAAAACAGTGATTGAATTACCCCCCAAGCCTCAGGCCAATCAGTTGTTACATTCTAGGATCCTACTTGCCTATTGTTCTAGGATCCAAGCTTAGTACATAACAGTTTTCCATCCCCAAATCCCCAGCATCTCCAGGTAGGGATGAGAGAGATCCCTGTCTGAGATCCTGGAGACTTGCTTCCATTTAGTTTACATGACCCTGAGTTGGACTACCCATTGGTCTGACTCCATATAAGGCAGCTTCCTATATAGACCCTTCCATTCCACTACACTTATGGGACACCACATTTCTGGTAGCATGAAAGCATTGGGCAAGGAGTGAAGGAACTTCCCGTGCAGACATCATTTTAGAAATGGGATTTCATTATAGCTAAAGAAGTTTCAAATGTGTTGAATTAAAGCCAGCACACTTTAGCAGAGCAGTGACAGCTGTTAAACAAGGAAGGAGACTGCTTTAGCTGCTGTACTTGCAGGATGTGCCATGCTTATACCATTTAGCTTTCCCTTAGTGCTGCTTTATTTCTAAACAGAGAGTTGCTGGGGCTGAATCTGCCTGGAAGTCACAGCTTCTGCCTTAGAAGCTCAAGTTATGTAGGGAGCTGGTTGTGGCTGCTAAGAGGTGAGCAAAGTTGCTCCCCACACATCCATTTCTTTTATTACTTTTATTAATGCTCTTTTTCTTCTAGGGCTCAACCTAGCATTGGAAATGGGTACTGCGTGGCAAGTGGAAGAAACACCTGTTTCTGTAGCTGGAGTGGTCCAAATATGATGTGGGATCATATTGAATATTATAACCTAGGAGTGCTCAATGCTGTCTATGCTGATTGGCATCAGCTCTGTAGGATTTCATACAAAGGTCTCTTCCAACTAAATCAGGACATACAAAGAATTGAACCATGGACCTTCTGTCTGCAAAGCTCTGCCACTGAGCTAAGACCCCTCCTTGCTAAGATACCAGGTATCTTATTTCATTCCACCCGAATACGTGATTACAGCAATCTCAGTGGAGGAAAGACTTATTCTTCAGACAAAAGGGGACAAAGACACAGAAATCTGCAGTCACGGTTCGCTAAGGAAGATAATTGGACACTTCATTTCCTCTGTGGCAATGCTCATTTTTTTAAAACAGGGTAACACACTTTGGACTATAAAGAAATTATAATGAAAGAAGACAGCATGAGTAAACATGGACCATTTACCTTTTGAACACGGTTACTTGATGATATTCTTTGTGTTTTATGAAAGATCAGGCTCATTAAGAAAGACAATGATTTTGGAAATGAGCTTACATCAAAATGAAAGTCTTAAAGCGTGGTCGCTAACAACTGCGCCAGGTAATGTTGTGTTTTGAAATGCTGACAGTGTACCTGGTCTTTAGTGCCAGTGAAACATCATAGACACCCCCAGTCTCAGCACCTGTGTGCTGGTGCAAGAGGTCAAAAGAATAGTATGTGTATAGTAAGTAATAGTATGTGGGTGGTCTAATTTAAAAACGAGCTAAGAAGTACACTGTGGACATGCCTAACTGAACAAGGCAATCAATACCAATTGACATAAAAGGTGATGAATTAAACCATTGAAGACACCTTTAAAAATTATAGTACAAAATAATTTAAAAATGACAAAATAATTTAAAAAGGTGATGAATTAAACCATTGAAGACACCTTTAAAAATTATAGTACAAAATAATTTAAAAATGACTTCACTCCAGATTTGGCAAAGTGCAACCTGTTTTGTGCAATGACTGTGGTTCTTTTTGAATAAGGATGCATATCAAAGGTTTAATGGGGTATGCATGCACATTGCAGTGTAGGCATGATGAAGATCAGAGAGCTAGGATTTCTGATAATATACCTCAAAAGGGTTATTTTTTGTTTCAGAACATTGGAGAGCTGCTGCCTGTCACAGTGCACAATACCAAGTTTCAGGGGTGTTAGTAGGTGCTTAAAAGACTTGGGACACAGACCCATAACACACGTTTGCATAAATATATACTATGCTTCTGGGAAAATTAAGAGAGAAGGTGTATGGAATCTCACTGGAACTGGAATCCGCCAAAGTCCCCAACTACTCTGTAAGCAAAGTTATTAAAATGTGTGGATTTTTTTTTAAAGTATGGGTGAAAGGGGCAGAAGATCCAGGGCTTGGCACCAAAGACCCAGAGCTAACAACACTTATTTTAAGCTACCAGGACCAATGGACTGCCTGTGGTAGCTTCGTTTGCTCACAAATCTGATTTGACACACCGATGTCCCTGGCAGGGTTGGAGTAGCAGACCCAGTCCAACCACGAAGTGGCATCTCCTCTTGCCCCGCCACCTCTTCAGCCGACAGAGAACTGGTGGTAGAGGCAGCGTAGCAGGTGAGATGGTAGTGGCCGCAGGGAGGGACGGCACTTCCTATTTCACCTCAAGCAGTAAAATGGGATGCGCCACCCCTGTGGAATAGAATACATCTTCCAGAAATCATGATTTTGCTGCAATTAATTAAGAACACAAAACAGAAGAGCCTTCTAGATTAGGCCAATTGCCCATCGATTCCAACATCCTACTCTCACAGCGGCTAACCAGATGCCTACGGGAATCCTAAAAGCAGGTCCTGAGCACAACAACACTTGTATAATATCACATTGGCTGAAGGCAATGTAGAGTTGCACCAACTAGATTTTGCCTGTCATCATCACCGTCATCATTTGCACTGTAATTGTTACACATAGGAAAGGCAATGTCTCACAAGCACGGAAGTCTCTTTATTACAATAAGCTATAGCTAGTCACACAGCATTCTCCAAGTACTACAGAAGCCACTGGGTCAGGCTTCCTTTTTGATCAGAGGAAGGAAATCCTGCTCTTGCTGGCCACCAATTGATTTTACTTGTTCTCTCTCCACTTTTGCCTTGCAACCTGCCTCAGTCAGCCACAACCCGAGCTCAACACAATCCAGATCTAACAAACAGCCCTTTTTTCTTAAGCCATTAATAAGTGGCAAAGCAGTAGGAGTCACATATCTGGTTCAACAAATGCTCAACAAGTCAGGTTGTTCACATTTTCAGTGACAGGAATGTATTATGGGGCTTCTAGATATTTTCTGAATCAACATCATTTCTCCACATTCAGAAGAGAGGATGTGAAGGAAACATAACATACACATGTGTATCATTTCCTGTCAAGAACCACAAGTGGATAGCAAGGGCTAACTGTGCAATGGCCTAATCCATGGAAACTTTGTCATGCAGATGCTGCTGTGATGAATGAAAGGGATGTCTGGCTGTGCTAATAGAAACAAACGGAACAAACGGAACACTTCTAAGCCTATTGATTTCAGTTTCACTGACTGAGATCAATCAGATTTTAAAAGGCTTATGTTTGGCTGGATTGTATACATATTTGGGTCCAATATGGTGTTAGCAGTTTGCCTGGTATTAAGTGCAAGTGCTGTTGAACCTATTAGAAACAGTGACCACAGAACTGTCGAATTCAATATTTGTGGGATGTGAGTGTCCAATCCTGTCACATTTGATTTCAAAAGATTCAAAACTGAGGGGATTAATAACAAGGAAGCTGAAAGGGAAAAGCAAGAAAGTATAATCTCCCCCTCCCCCCCAAAAAAGTTTGAGGATTATTCAAACCATGATAAATAGAAGCTAAGCTACAATGTACCGGTATATCACAGATGGGCAAAGATACAACTAAGGCCAAGAGGATGCCAGCATGGTCAACAAGGAGAGTCAAGGAAATAATTTGAGGCACGAAGGACTACTTCAGAAAATTGAAGTCTTGCCCAAACAAGTTTAAGGGAAATGCTGGTGACAAGAGATGAAGTATGTTTAGGCAGAACTCAGAACTAGCTACTACAACATGTAGTAATGGTCACCATCTTGGATGACTTTAAAAGCAGATTGGACAAGTTCATAGATGATAAGGTTATCAGTGGCTGCATGATGGCAATGTACTCTAGTAAGGTAAAAGGGTGCTGGGGCCTAAACCACTGAGCCTCTAGGGCTTGCTGATCGGAAGGTCGGTGGTTCAAAACCATGCAACGGGGTGAGCTCCTTTTGCTCTGTCCCAGCTTCTGCCAACCTAGCAGTTTGAAAGCATGTGAATGCAAGTAGGTAAATAGGTACTGTTGTGGCGGGAAGGTAAGTGGCATTTCTGTGCACTTTGGCACTTGTCACGGTGTCCCATCGTGCCAGAAGCATTTTGGTCATGCTGACCACGTGACCCGGAAAGCTGTCTGTGGACAAACGCCGACTCCCTTGGCCTGAAGCGAGATGAGCGCCGCACCCCATAGTCACCTTTGACTGGACTTAACCGTCCAGGGGTCCTTTACCTTTTTTAACTTTATTCTCTAGTATCAGAGGTGGTGTGTCTCTGAATACCAGTTGCTGGGGAACACAAGTGGGAAGAGTCCCATTCAGCTCATAACCTACTTGCAGGTTTCCTACTGTGCGAACAGGATGCTGCACTGGATGGAGAACGCAGCCATCATGGCCAGTGAGCCTCAAAGTGGGAATGGGTGTCTAATTTAGCATCAGCAATGTACATACTGTAGACAGATGATTACATGCACAGATCTCTGAACTGAAATGCAAGAATATTGGCTAGATAAAACACAAAGTAAGCTTTTATTATCTTAAGAACTTCCAGGGACTTCTGTACCTTTTTTGGTAAATGTGTTCTTAACTTCCAGTTTTTATTCTATTCTATTCTATTCTATTCTATTCTAGTCTAGTCTATTCATTGAAGCTTTAAAAAAAAAGAAAAGGCTAGAGCAGCTGTCTGTTTGTGTGTTTCACTTGGGTGACTCACTTATTTACCGGGCCATTGTGTCTATCATGTTTGATAACTAAAGGGAAATCAATTTAACACAAATAACTTTTAAACTCATTCACCCCACCAGCACCTCGCCCCAACTTCTTAATAATCCGCAGAGTGCAACAGCACAGCTAAGTTTAGAAAGTTTTATAGAATGAAAGCAACTGACGCATAAATCACCCAGGATGGCAAAGAACTGAGATGCAGGTTGGAGATGAAATCTAAAAACTAATTAAATTCAACAAGTGCCTCTCAAAAGGCAACATACCAGCTTAGCCTCCCATGCTAATATCACATTTTTGGAGAATGTAATAAATGGAGGGTCTTTCATGGCTGTAGTTTTCACAGTTTGATTGTACAGCAAAACCTGAGTGGGGAAGAAGGGGGTGTGGGAAGAGAAACACAACCAAGATTAGATGCATGGATTACAGTATTGAAAAGATGCCAAGGTCGAGATAAAAAGAATAGATAAATTAAGGCTTGCGAGGAGCTGAATTTGAAGCCAACTAGCAAAAAAGGATTGAACCTTATTACCTCTAGTCACTGAGAAATTCCCCAGATGGTTGGACGTAATTTGAAAAGGTCAGGGGCAAAAATCCTTCACAGTATTATAGCTTCATGGTTTAAGGGCGTACATTTTGTGAGGTGCCAACTCTAATCATTTTTATTGACTTGCTATCGAAAGACAGACAAAGGAGAGGCACAGCAGACAGTCAACATACCGTATATCTTGTCTTCTCAAGAAAAAATCTGAGAATTTTCTGAATCTTAAAAGTGTGCTTTATGATAAAACAGATCACAGATAAATCCGATTTGCACGTCTCATGTTCATTTGGCATATGATGTGAGAATAAACTCAGTGCTCCTAAGAATTTAAAAATCAGATTAAATTTAGCAAGTAAATTGTATTTATCTAAATTCCAGACCATTTACATAGATTACAGGAGCAACCCTAACACCCCTGATGTGGATGGCTGGGGGAGGTTAGATTGAAGCACAGACACCTCTCTGTTGACTTTCATCAACAGAGGTAAGAATCACTGAGGGGAGGAGCTTCTCTGCCGCCATGGCCTGATCTCTACCCAAGCAAACAGGAGGCTACAGAGGGTTTCACAGGTGGGCCAGAGCTAAGTAAGACAAGGATCTTTTGTATCTTATGCCATTCTATTTTCAGGTGAGGGGCCTGTTTCAAGCTGTTCTATTGCACCAGCCTGGAAGAGAACAGAGCCTTCCCAACTTCTGCCATGACTGGCTGGAGTCCCCAGGGCTTTGGATGTGGTGGTTGCTCTGCTTTTCCAATTGTCCCCTGTGTAGGGTTAGGTTCTGACTGAAATCCTAGGCACGCTTTACTTGTAGTCATGAAGTCATGAATGGATAATAGTATTAAACTTGTTTTGGAAGGAATTGGAATTTACCATACAGGAAGGGGTTCAACAATTTGGATCTGAAAGTGGTAGTTATTTAAAGTGGTAGTTCTTAAAACTATGCCCCCTGGTTTAATGTACTCTTTGCTGTTAGCAGGGCTGGATTCTTTTTTTAAAAATCTATTAAATTTGTTTAATGTTAACCTATCCAAATGACTTGGAATCAACATGGCAGCATCAGAATTACAGCCAGGCTTTCTTCTCCTCATGCAATTTCAATCCAGTAAGATGTACAACACATAAATTCTATCATCCACTAAACCTTGATGAAGATTAATTAACATTAGATTTTCTTTCACTACAGAGTCATTTGTCTTGCAGCCGTACCACGCAAAATCAGTATTCACTGTGCAATTGCTGCAAGACATTTGTAATGGACTTTTCAAAGTATGGTTCTGTGACTTCATCTGCCACATTATGTTTATGGAACCTGCCTCAAATCTCACTAAACAGTTTCCACTTGAATAGGAAAGAGATTTCCATATCTTTCCACATTTCCTCCGCCTAAGACCAATACACTCAGAGCAACAGACAACCAAACTGTACTTTTTCAACCCTCCAGCATGATGCCACTTTAGAAGACAGAAAGGGTTAACAGACCACACTTATTAAAAGGAATGTGAAGACTGAGCATTGTTTCAGTAACTGAAGTTGAGGCTTTCAAATAAACTGGGACAGTCTGGTGCTGCGTGTGTATATAGGTGTGTGTGTGTGTATACAATTTTTTAAAACAACAACACTTCCTTCAATTATTTAAAGGGTTGAAACAAGAAAACTATTTGCATATGTTAACCAGGGAAAATTAAACATGCATTTAAACAGTTGAACTGCAATGCTTTGAAACTGAAATTAGTCAGTGTTTAAAGTTGTCCCCCACTGTTGCTGTCGCGGAGTGTAAAGAGAAAATAAAGCCATGCCTGAATACACTGGAAGTAGCAAGTAAAGCCTGGAGCTTAGTTAAACAGCAGACACTTTGATAAGATGCCTGAGAAGGTATCTACTACTATGGCAACCTGCCTTCACTTTAACTTCATCTGCTGATGCCCTTCTCTGAGTGAGCCCTCCTTCAGAGGGTGAGGCAGATGTCAACTAAGTAGGGAACTTTTCCAGCTGCAGTAACCCAGTTCTGGAATTCTTTAGAAATCCTCATTTGCAACCGAGGTGATTGTCTCTTAGGTGCCAGCTAGAAACATCTTAAGCAGGATACATCTGTAAGCTTTCATTTCTTGCTTTTGAGGACTGACAAATCACTCTTATTTCCACTCCATGTCACGGTCAAGTGTTCACCTATCAGTCTGCTCTATCCCATTCCCAAATAAATGTGCTATTTAATAAAACAAATCTACACAAAATGTCACATTTAAAGAAGTTTTTAAGAAGAAGAAGAAGAAGAAGAGTTTGGATTTGATATCCCGCCTTTCACTCCCCTTCAGGAGTCTCAAAGCGGCTAACAATCTCCTTTCCCTTCCTCCCCCACAACAAACACTCTGTGAGGTGAGTGGGGCTGAGAGACTTCAAAGAAGTGTGACTGGCCCAAGGTCACCCAGCAGCTGCATGTGGAGGAGCGGAGACACGAACCCGGTTCCCCAGATTAGGTGACTACCGCTCTTAACCACTACACCACACTGGCTCTCTGTCAAATAACTATAATTATCACTATTAAAACAATAAATTATAAAAGAGAGCTCTCTCACAACAAGAGACAGCACAAAACAATCTTCTGGATTGAACACAAAAGCCTTGGTGAATAAAAAGGTCTTCAGCTGGCATAAAAAATAAACCACCAAATGAACTTCTTCTTGGTGAGATGATTCCAAAGACAGAGTGCCATATGGAAAAGGCCCTTTGCTTAATAGTCACTTCACGTTATATGTTGGAAGCAGGATCTCCAAAGGGACTATTAAGGTTCAGGAAGGCATCTGCAAGAGGAGGCAATCTTTCAGGTAACCTGGTTGTAAGCCATTCAAAGCTACATTGATTTAGACCAGCTCTGGGTTTGTAAATGGATATGGAACTAGTGCAGTTGTTAAGTCACTGGCATAATACAATCAAAATATCCAGTCCCATTTAATAATCTTGTGGTTCTGTTTTGTGGTTCTATGGTTCTGTGCATGGTGACCTCATGTACAATGGTCTAAGAAGAGTTTCCCAAATGTGAATAACTATGGCAAAACTCATACCTTTATTCCTTCAGCAACTGGAATTTCCCATGACATCACAGCAGCTCAGCCAATTACTGCCAGCAGCTCCCCGCCACCCAGATAAACACAGCTTTTTATAGTACAAATAAAGATGTTTTAAGAATGCAGCTCAGTTTTGAGTGACTCCTCCTGATTTACAGGCCTAACTGTGTTAGCCGCTGGATATCTCATTTGGTTCTATGACTTATGTATTGGGTTGTTAATAGCCTATAGATAGGATAATAAATAGCTGGAACTTTCATTAAAATTACAACCAGACATTATTTGGGAAGAGCTGACATGAATTATATTACTGAGAATATATCCAGGCTTGATCATTTCTAAAAGTGCTCATTAAAATATTCACAAAACTGCTTAGAAGCATAGCTTTTTTATTTCAACCCTTTAAAAAGAAACTAGACAGTTAAGGGGGCTCTGGAAAATGTATGGTTCACTTACTAACTGCAATGTTTATGCATTAGAGCCAGCTTACCCACTAAGAAAAAATGAGAGATATTTGGAGGCAGATAATAATAATAGAAAAGCCTTGTGAATCTATTGTATATACAAGTTTCATTTTACCAAATCTCTCATGTGAACATTGATTTAGCTCCAGGCAATAATATCATGAGAATAAGCTTTCAAAAATGAGGTTTGGGAACAATGCGATTAAATTTTGTATGTGCTGCAGCAGAATCTGATTAATATTTCATCACCTTTAAAAGAGAAAAAAGGTGTAAAGAATTCTTTGTCCTTCACAAATCATAGTAGCTTATTTTAGCATTTCGTTTGAGTGATTAGTGCTTGCAAATCTGAACCAGAATATAAGCCTTAGATAAAACAATCAACGTTGTTTTAAAGGGGGGTGCTAATATTTTATCCCATCAAATACTTTTCAAGATTAGACCTTCTAAGCACCTCCACAATCCTGGTAGACAAATTTCAAGAATACAACCAAAAGAGCAAATACAGTACTAGAAGACTTACGGCACAATCTTATGCATGTCTACTCAGAAGTTCCATTGGCTTCAATGAAACATACTTCCAGCATAGGAGCATAGGCATGAAGCCTACATTTGCGGGTGAAAAGGAAATGCAAACAAGATCACCAAAGCTACACAACCTACACCATACTGAGTATTTTATAGAAAGGCAGGGTATAAATGTCAAAAATAAATAACAATAGTGGGCGTGGGGGGGGGAATTCTAGCATTCCAATATGAGTCAACCGCTACAAGGTACCAGATTTTCAAAGACATTTCAGCTCTGAGGATACAATCTTTGAATTTATGTGCCCCACATCAATATTTCATTTTGAAAATGACAAAATGCAGGTGCTCATTTCCCCAGGGCTCCTATCGCACATAGATACATGCCAAATCAGTGTGCTCAACATGCCACTTTGTCAATTCCCAAGAATATCACTTCTGATCTAAATCTGCTTGCAAGATCAACTGTCAAGCGAAACAAGCGCCAGTAAATCCTAATCCCTATGACAATATGGACCTCTTTTTTCTTATTGCTTTTCCAGATTGGCAGTAGGTACTACACTTCTACAGGCATTACTAATGTTTGTTAATTTAACATACCAGGATAGCACACAATGCAGATGAATGCACTGGCTCTGCTGCTCTGTCATTTATCAACTCTGCTCTACTCAAGTGTTTTAGAACCCTGATTTTTTGGGTGGCCTCCATGGCTGCAGAGGTTCCAGGCTTTAGAAGGTTCCTCTTTAACTCATAGCTGATAAAAATGTTGAGCAGGCAGAGCTCTCATGCTCCTGCTACACCTTCCCTTATGTATTTCTTTAACACACATTACAAATACCCGAGGGGGAGCAATTGTTCTTAAGGACTCTCAACATCTGGGAGACTGGATGGCTGTTTACACAATTTAGCAATGCAAATCCAAATTGTGTATCTATACAACATGAAAATATCACAACAGGCGACTATGATAACAATGTTTGATAGAAAAGTTTTAATAATGGTTGGCAGTAATTGTTTAATAATTTACTGGAGAGGGATAGACACATACCATTTCCCATCTTTTGACTAATCTCAGGAGTTTATAGCATCTACCTTGCACACTACATAAATGAATTTCAATAGAGACAAATGTAAAGTTCTACATTTAGGCAGGAAGAACCAGCTGCACAAATATAAGATGGGGGCACCTGGCTTGTTAGTAGTACATATGAAAAGAATCTCAGAGTCTTAGTAGACCACAAGCTTAACACGAGTCAACAGTGTGATGCAGCAGCAAAAAAGAAAAGAAAAGAAGCTAATGCTATTCTAGGTTGTATCAACAGAAGGAACAGTCCCACTTTATTCTGACCACACCTGGAATATTGTGTCCAGTTCTGGACACCACAAGTTAAGAAGGATATTAACAAGTTAGAATGTGTACAGAGGAGGGTGACTAAGATGATCAAGGATGTGAAAACAAAGCCTTATTAAGAATGGTTGAGGGAGTTGGGTATATTTAGCTTGGTAAAGAGGAGACTAAGAGGAGTTATGATAGCCATCTTCAAATATCTAAAGGGCTGCCACATGGAAGATAGAGCCAGCTTGTTTCCTCCTGGTCCAGAGGCTATGATCCTCGGGGTCTCTTCCAACTCCACAATTCTATGATTCTATTATTTAGTTTTTCTTTTAATTAGGGGCTTAAATCTAAATTCATTTAAGAAGCAGCTTTCAACAAATGTCCTTAGGCATAATTAGTTTAAATACTATTAAATATTGTTATGAGTTTGGAGACAAGGGTAGGCTGTATGCTTGAGGCCCCTTCTAATTCCTGGATACAGGACAGATTCAATTCCTGGAAGAGCCAAGCTAGCTTCCTGGTGAGGTAATGGCTTTCTAAGGATGGGCTATTAAGGAAACAAAGGAAGTTGCTCTGTGCCAAAGAGAAAATGGACGGGCCCCCTGCCCTGAACTCACTGGTAGTTAGAAAGACAAAGGACAGAGTTGGGAGTTGTGTGTGAGAGCGAGAAGCGAGAAGCAGCAAGTTGCAGGATGGGCAGCTGGGAGAGACAGAGCCGTGCCCAATTCCTGTTTGAATCGATCCTGCAACTGTGGGAAAAGCAAAAACTTCTTGGGGTGTCAATGCTGCAAGCCCCTCTATTGTAGGCTCAGGTTGTGTATTAGTGTAAACAAACCATGTATCATAAAGATACCACAATCTCAACTGCCCCTCATTCCAAGGAAACCAAACCCTTCAAAGGAGCCCGGGAACCCCTGGAATCTTGCATCGTCCAGAGATTGGGTGTCATGCAACAATATACTTCTGCTTGAGGTTCTGTGAAGAAGGAAATATTACAATCTGGACCTCCTCCAAATGTGATGATTACCAGCTTCTTTCAACACAAATGACACGTATATGATATGAAACTGATATACTAATGTAATTTTCTAGTGAGTTTAACTGATCAAGACATATTGAGGAAATCAGCCTTGCGTCTGCAGAGGAGAAATAAGAATTTGTTGTTGATCTTGCTATGACACTGCGACCCTTGTAGGATCTAGAACTGACATAAGAGATATCTTGAGGATCAGACCTCTAAAATCCCTTATGCATTGGAAAGTTTGCTGACAATACTTTTGCTGCATGGTTTTCACAGAAACACACAGCATTATGGCCTCTTCTGCTGATATCACTAAAACAAGGTCCAATATTTTATCAACCTCTGTTCAGCTTTAGCTGCAGAGTTGCTTCCCTCTAGCTCTGCAGTTTCCTATCTTTATTAGTCTTGAATTATTTAATACTTATATTTCACTAGCACCAAGAGACTGTGAGGGGGCTCACTGGAGCTGTTGTGCTTTGCATTGCACAAAGACAGGCATCATTCTTGCCCTAAAGGTCTTATAAGCAAGTTAAAAAAAAATATGCTGCAAGATTGTTACTATTTGACCTTGATATTTTCATGTTATCCCATCATTTTCTCACCTATAAGACATTGATGCTGCATTTTGTTGTTAGACTGATACGTTTTCCTTAGGCTCAAATCTTAACAACACTTACCAAGTAATCCTATTAAACTGCATGGGATTTCCTTCTGAGTAAACGTGATTAGGATTCAACTCTTTCTTCAAGTGTCTTAAGAGTGCTGCAACCATGTATTGCACAAATAGGCAATTCCTGGTAATGTTTGTATAATTCTCAATCTGTACAAACACCTTATCATGTACAAACATTCCTAGTAGTTACACTGTAGGCTGTACAGGTGAGGGAATTACAGAACTGTATTTTTTTAAAAGAAAAATTCTCTGCACAAAGAAAACCATAAAGAGTTATGACTAGACTTATCTCTGACATACAAGTTTTCTACGTATGAGAGGGCTTTCTTTGAGGAGGGTGAGCATTCAAAAACACAATGCCTCACCAACAGTCTAAAATGGTGTAGCCCATGAATGATTCCACCACATAATAAAGTGGTTTGTGTAGCTTAAGTCTGACAAAGCAGGGTCAGCAAACAAAAAATGACATATCTCTTTCACCACAATGCAGTGGGTTTTTATTGATTACAATTTTAACTTATCCTTTCCAGTGCTGGATTAAACCCTGTGGAGACCCCTAGGTAGTCGAAATCTTGGGACCCTCACGTGTGTGTGCTCTAGTGGGATAACACTGAACTAAGAAAGCTTGATTATAATTTTATTTCAAGATCAAGTCAATATTACTTTGATCTGTTGTTGCAGGACCCCTAAAAGGCGTGGGGCCCATAGGCCAGTTCCTACTCTGCCTATTTGGTTATCTGACACTGGTCCTTAGTCCAAAGAGCTCAGAGCAATGTACAGAGTTCTCCCATTATGGCCTTACAATGACCCTGTAGGTTGGACTGAGAGAAGGTTGTGGCAGAGCAAGAATTTCAGTCTGAATCCGTCTGGTTAAATCTGTTCTAGCTGCTGCATCTCACTGTTAAGGAACATAAGAACAGCCCTGCCGGACCAAAGGCCTTTTTAGTTAAGCATCCTGTGTACTGCAGTGGCTAGTCAGGTGCCTAAAGGAAGTTCACAAGCAAAAATGAGCACCAATGCCTTCTCCCACTGATGCTCTCCAGTCATATTCAGAGGCACATTGCAGCTGTTCCTGGAGATAGTCTACAGCGCATCATAGCAACTTCCATGAATTTGTTTAACCCCATTTAAAGCATTCTGAGTTGTGGGCTATCACCATATCTTATGGGAGCAAGTTCCATAATTTAACAATGTGCAGAAGCACTTCCTCCTTTTTCGTCCTGAATCTTCTACTAGTCAGCTTCATTGGAGAACCTCAAATTCCAATATTATGAGGGGGGCGGGGACATCTCTCTAGCCACTTTCTCAGCAACAGAACACGTTAATCTTCACACCCTTACAGCCAACTCAGATGTTAAAAAATATATGCAACATGGTCATTCAAAGATGTGAGCTTTTCATATAAAAGGCTGGGGCAGTTGTCCTACGCAGTTGATTTTGCAGGAAGAGCAGCAATTTCATATTTTTTTTATGAAAGAGGCAAAGCATTTTCTTCCACAGGTGTCAATCCCTGAGGATAAACTGAGGTTTGTTTCAAAAGGAAGAAAATTCTTCCAATCTGCTTCTTGTAGTCACAGCAGAGAGGAGAGAGAACAGGGAGAGTATGAGAGTGACATTCATGTACATGATGCTACACTAGACTATGGTTTAATATGACAACCAAACCAGCAGGTCCTTTATCCTTGGGGAACTGCCAAGGTCTCAGAAGCCTAGTAGGGCCCACTGCTACCTGTCCTGGACCCTCCTAGTGCACTATGAGTAAAGGACAGGTGCTCGGAGTGCTGACAATTTAGCCAGGTAAGCCCACGAGGACTAACCAACAGAGGACACTTTGCCCAAAGCCACTTTAGTCCTGGAGTCAACCTTCTGTCCATCAGCAATCTCTGGTCATGGCTGGGAAACCTAAATAAAATGAGCTCAGAATGAACTCAAGACAGCATTTACACTATTGTGTCTAAGGCCAGGAAAATATGTAAACAGGGGGCAATGAGATTACTAGTCAGCCTCTGTTTTTCAGACTCATAGTCATGGTGCTAAGGATGGGGAAGAAATTCTGTTTGGTCACATTTTAATTTGAACCTACCTACCTTGCATTTCCCCAAACAGTACATGAAATGAGTTATCCTGTAAAATTCACATCATGAATTTTGTGATGTTCTAAAAAAGAAAAACTGTGTACAGAATGAGTGTATAAAATGCATATATTTTTGGATTCAAACATACAAAAATGATTATACTAGGAAAAATTGCTTGCAAACATGTGGATACTAGGAAACTGTGTAAAAGTCTGTATGATAGTAGAAATGTGCCCTAAAAGGATAGCCTTTTCAGAAGAAAAAAAATCACAAACTGATTCAGAAATGTGGCAAAGTAAACTTAAGACTGGGAGAAAGAGGAGAGAGAAACTGAAATTAACAGTTTTGTCCATCCCTTTCTTATGCTATTCCTTAATCAGATCTTCATGCCCCTGAAAGATATAGGAGCACTTTTCTTGGTCCCATGAACATCCTCCAGGTGACACACTAATGTACTTAGTGCAAAGTACTCCTAGTAATCAGAACTCTTGGAAGATCTGAGCACTGCCATGCTAGCTTCAAAATATAAATTCTGGTTTTGTTGTCATAGTATTCACAATGATTTTTTAAGCAGGGGGTTCCAAAACAATGTCTATGCTGTCAATAAAGCACAATATTCATATTTAACACTAGAAGTAAATCACAAGAAACCCAAACAACTTCCCATCTGCTCTCATGAATTAACTTTAGGAAATCGTATGTAATATAGAGATTTCTGTCTGCATATCATAAAGCCCTGACATATCCAGGCTTTCATTAAAAAGGCCCTGAGATGTGACTTGAATAACAATCTGTCTCAGCTAATTAGTATTTTCAGTTCAGCATATTCACTTTCAGACGTATTGCTGTTTGCACATGGTAATTTAGGTAAACAGATCCCATCCACAGCTGCATCAATTAACACTGCTAATCAAAACTGAATTCAGGTAATTAGGCACATTTATGCAAAAAGTGTGTAATTTAGGGGGGAAGCTGGATCCTGTAGTAATAGTTCAATAAGCAGAAGTCTTTTCTTTCCCTTTTTTTTGCAAATAAGATGAAGAAACAAGGGTAATTTAGCCAAAATGAACATGAATTGCAGACTCAGTGAAAAATATCTAAATTAAATCTCAGCAATTAATTGACCTGTATTTTCAGAAACTGTATGCATATAAATATAATTAGACCCCTCAATATTTTTTGATGGATTCCCACTAAAGAACATTCAACAGATATCAATGTGGACTTTGCTGGTAAAATTTACTATGGCAATTTTGCAAAAAAAAAATTAAAAATACTATTCACAAAGCACTGATTATTTGCATTAATATAAACATGTTTCATTATTTTAAAAGTTTCTCCTTAAGTTTTCCATCCTTAGTTCACTTAAAAGTACATGGGACGAAATGAAGGAAACCATTTGGGGAAACGTAAAGAAGAACACTGAGTTATGTGCAGGGAACAGCTGCAGCTCCATAATAAGAATGAAGAACAATTCATATCATTAAGGATTAAAGACTATTAAAGAAAAAAAGGGACATGCCTTAGAGGAGTGTGGAGTTGTCATGACCATGGAATCCAACAGTGGTCACAAAATTGATTTGGATTGTCACTAGCTAAGGAGCCAGATGGGTTTCTCATCAGTGATCAAGGAACCATTTTGTGGCTTGAAAGAGCCCACTGAATCTGATGCCATAGAACAAGGTCATGTAGATTGGGGACAGGACTTCATGGTGACTCCCATTGAGCTTGAGAAACCAAGTCCCCCCTCCCCACTCTTTCACCAGTCCAAACTCACAAGGAGCAGAACAGGAAGGGAGCAATGGAACACAGGAGAAATGCCTCCTGTGTTGGTCCTTTACTAGACTATAGTTATCCAAAAGGTGACAGCGTTTAGGAGAGGTGGACTGGAGGCAGCCACTATGATGTAGGAATACATTTTAAAACACAATTCACAGCTCCTAAATTTATACCTGGATCAGGACAGAACACCTCCCAATGTTTTGATGTAGTATTGGTTCAAAAACAAATAGAAAAATACTCATTTTGTGGGGGGAATGCACACAACATGCATATTTTAGGGGATAATGCATAGAAAAGCTGAAAATGTGTATTTTAGGAGAAAGAGCCTACTAAACTGGTATATCAGGGAGAGAACTGCATACAATTTAAATGCTATTTTTCACGAGTTGTTTCTTTTAATCTGCATAAAACAGGAGAGAATGGAATAATGCTTAACCTCACAGAAAACTGACATGAAACTGAAATAGATTCATCTATCCCTATTTCACTATACAAATAGCAGATCTGCCTATGACCATGCCTCTTCTGAATCTCTTACCCATCACCACAAACAATATGCAATAGCCGTTCATGCTGTCATCATTATGCCACTGTCCAGCCATCAGTGCTACATTATTTTTTACGTTTTCCCCCACCCCCTTCGTCCAGGGAGCTCAGAGCGGTGTATGTGGCTACCCACTGCTCAGACAACTCTATGCAATAAGTTAGGTATGAAAACTGACACAAGGTCACTCAGGAAGCTTCATGTTGGAGCGGAGATTTGAACCTGGCTTTCTGCAGTCCTAATTTGACATTCCTACACCATACTACACTCTGCAGTTTCTGTCAGAGATAAAAGCAGCGCCTTTATCTTATGAGTGCATCGCATGGTTGATTAAGAGGCGACAAGATCAGGTCATTCATTTGTAAGCCCATCCAATAAATTTATTATTGCTGCAATCTGCCCTATTCCATTTCAGCCAGGGAGACTATAGACCTATTTTATTTTTGAAGAAGAAAACAGTAAAACAAGATCTATTAAAGAGCCACTTTTTATTAATAGGGTAGTACAGTAGAGCAAGGGACGCGGGTGGCACTGTGAGTTAAACCACAGAGCCTAGGACTTGCCGATTAGAAGCTCGGCGGTCTGAATCCCCGCGATGGGGTGAGCTCCCGTTGCTTGGTCCCTGCTCCTGCCAACCTAGCAGTTCGAAAACACGTCAAAGTGCAAGTAGATAAATAGGTACCGCTCCGGTGTTTCTGTGTGCTGCTCTGATTTGCCAGAAGCGGCTTAGTCATGCTGGCCACATGACCCAGAAGCTGTCGGCCAATAAAGCTAGATGAGCGCCGCAACCCCAGAGTCGGCCATGACTGGACCTAATGGTCAGGGGTCCCTTTACCTTTTTACAGTAGAGCAACTTCAAGAGTACAGTGGTACCTCAGGTTAAGTACTTACTTTGTTCCAGAGGTCCGTTCTTAACCTGAAACTGTTCTTAACCTGAAGCACCACTTTAGCTAATGGGGCCTCCTGCTGCTGCCAGAGCACGATTTCTGTTCTCATCCTGAAGCAAAGTTCTTAACCCGAGGTAATATTTCTGGGTTAGTGGAGTCTGTAACCTGAAGTGTATGTAACCTGAAGCATATGTAACCCAAAGTACCACTGTAATGTGTTGAAAACAGGCAGGGGCAGCTACGTAACTTGTGACCACCAGGTGTCAGATTCCAACTCCCATTAGTCCTAGCCTGCATGCTCCATGGTCATGGATGATGGGAGTTCAAGTCCAATGGCATTCTGAGCATCACCTATTAACCACTCTGGTTTGAGGACTTAGGCAGAGTAGACTTAAGTTAGTCATGACTATCTTAAATTCCACTGATTTCAGTCTGGATTCAATTCTATATTTCTATAGCATATTTTACATTACAAAGTGCTTTACAAATCGATTTTGTTTACCCCCACAACAATCCTGTGCACTATCTGTCATCCTCCCCACAGTCATACATCATTATAAAGTCAATAAAACAAAGTTAATATGCAACTCATTATCATGACAGCAAATCATATAGCTAATGTGGCTAAGCAGCAAACACTTTGATATCAGTGCATCTCATTAAAATTCTCCTATTTTATTTGTTAATGAAAGTACATAGGCAACCACATGATGCCAAATATAATTTTCCATTAAACCATAGATGCTTATCCAGAGACAAGGCTGCAGCATAGTGAGGTGTGGGAGGGAGAAAGGAGGGAAGCAAACAAGAGAACAGCTTGGCAGATGCAAAACGCACGCTCTGGATCGTGGCCTTTAACCATTCACTTAACTTCTAGCAATGACGTTTTTAATATTACATGTAGATTTCTTAACAAATTGCACCGTGACTAAATTTGTGTCCTCCTTTCCCAAAAAAGGGCCACAGTGGGTGGGGGTGGAATGAAAAAAGCCATGCAATTCTCGTTGACAAATGCCTTTGTCATGTTGCAGCAGGAATTCCATGGGAAAACGTTACAAAGGGTATTATTGATGTGTTTTTTTACAGATGTCTAAAATAAATCTATCAGTCTACCTACCCATGGCAAATTCATGTTCTCAAAACAAACTAATATAACCCAACATTTATTGTTTTCTAAAATAATGTGTTATCTTTTCACAAGCAAACAACAAATCATATATATATATATATATATATATGCATGCATGCTACTATTATTCATTTTCTGGAACAGGCAGCGTGAAACTAATTGAAACCAGTGAAACAGAATATTTATGGAATACTGTGTCCTCCTTTACACATTTGTGTTATTGTGTGTACTCTAAAAGGTTTGACAGATGGTTGATTCAGGGTTGTTATCTGAACAGACAACCCTTCTCTACACACCAAAGAATAACAAGGTATTGCAGCCTCCTCCACTGTCTCAGGTCCTTTCTGCTATTTTCTTGTGCCTGCGTTGAATTTTGAACTTCTTTAACCTACATATATCCATGCAAATGAAGACACCTCAGCTGTGGAGACAGGTGCTTCCTTGGGGTGAATGTGAATACACGTGTGGATAGAGGAAGTTGTGGCCGTGAATAATCACATGGGTCTTTCCAATCCAATCATGAGGCTTCAGTACTGCACAATAGGGAAAGCAGCTACTACACATGTGTATATAGCTAGCCCATTGATATAGCAGGGTGAAGTGAGATGCTTCAGGCTGTACCATTAATAGGCAGGGAGTGACAGCCGAAGGCAGAAATTGGCATCCAAGTGATGCAGCAAGAATTTTGAAACCTTTGTTCCTAGTGGGTGGACTTCAGTTGGCACTGCATGCGTACTTGTGAAGGGGCCTCATCTCTTGCACAAAAAGAGATGAGGAAAAGGTTCTTAGATTGCCAGGATTCACTTTGAACTCACTTGAGTCTCTAATAAACCAGTTAAATGTCAGAATAGCTGTTTAACTGCAACAACAACAACAACAGGATAACTGTTGCCTTGTCTACTGAGTAGACTAAAGATCATTCATACCACAGCACTGTATGAAATGGTCAGCAAACCATTAATTTACTACTTTATCACGTTTTCAGGAAAGATGAGTACTGTATCTAAAGAAATCAAATTAAAGCTAGTTGGGTTTTAAAAAAGGTCTTCTGACTGAGATGCTTAAATATTCCAGCCACAATCATATCTGAAAGTTTATTTTATGAGGAGAGAGAAAGAGAAACCTCTGTCTGAACTCTGCATGTTCAAAGTCTTATGTGTTGAACACAGATATGCTGTGTTTTTTGTGCATAACTGTGATGGGAAGCCTACCACCTGCTGGGCTCCTCCACATGAACATTATGTGACAATGTACATGTGAGGTACACACAATTTCTTATCTAGAAGTAACAGTGCTGTGGAACATGTATTACCCTTATAAAAATTAAATCCTATATATGAGTGTTTATTAGCATTTGCCATATTACTAGCATTTGCCATATGAAACCCATAAATTATAAAGTTACGGCACTTGCAATAAAAACCATTTCTAGCCAAGCAGTTTAATTCGTAATCTCTTGGCTGACAGATTATAACTAGTGAATTCATTTCTGAAAATTGAGACGTTTCCTCATGTTCAGTCCTGCAGCAGTACCACACAATGTATGGTATTCAACAAAGTTTTACTCAGAGGGGACCCATTGAAATTAATGAACATGATGTTGTTTAGATATTGCTTGGAAACCATTGTAACAATATATAAATTGTGTAAACAAATAAAAGTAAGGGTAGGTAGTTTAATTTTGATGGGTATATCTGAGTAAAACTTTGTTGCATATCAACTCAGATGATTATCCTACTTACATTTCTTCTGCTGCATAACTATTTAAGACACAGGGACCTGGTCACCCTAGAATGTCAGTCAGAACTCCTTAATATGCACATGCACAATCTTTGCTGGTAGTTTGCTGGTATATTTCCATAAGCAAGGGGTTTCAAACAAAAGACCCTGCTAATTTATTTGGTTCTCTGGAGTCTCTGTCAATACATTTTTCACCCCATGATGTGCAATAAGGATCCCTAAGGATCCAGTGTTTTTTAGGGCTAAGAAGCCATACAAGGTTTGCGTACAAGCAGATAGGCCACTGAATTCTTCCACAGTCTTGCTGAAATAGTGAACTGTGTTTTTAGTTCTGATGTTCTTTTTATTGCCTATATAATTGTTGTAAATTGCTCTGATATCTTTTCAGTTCCTTTATACTTGTCCCTTAAATCAGGACTTGAGGCAATTGCACAGCAAACCAGTATTCCTCACATTGATGAAGAAAGAAGGCAAACTTCAGGATATGGACTTGGGCAGTTGATTCTCTTCCAAAACTTTATTTTTCCTATGCCTTTTCCAGGTTTGGTCTACCTCAGGCCACTTTCAGGCCACTATCTTAGGTAGCTTTTAAAGGGAGTGTAGGCAAGCACATTCATAGAAGATATCAATGGTTACCAGTCATGATAGCTACCTGCTACATCTATGATCAGAGATGGCGTATCTATGAATAGGGGCCAATTACAGGAGCAAGAGAAGGCTGCTGTCATCATATCATCCTTGTGGACTTCCCACAAAACACCTGGCTGGCTACTGTGAGAAACAGGCGATTGGATTCGCTAAGCTTTTGGACAGACCCAGCAAGGCTCTTTTTATATTTTTTGTTCAGAAGTACTGAAATGGACCCAGCTTGCCCTTTAAACCAGTTCATAGGCCTGAGGTTCTAAAGCAAGCCAATGTTCTTCATATTGATGAGGAAAGAAGCCAGCTATCAGGATGTGGGCTTTGCCAAGTAACGATCTTGCAAAAACTTTTTATTGCCATGCCCTTTCAGTATTTCCTTGCCTGGAACTCTAGAAGTGAAACACTTGTAACGGCTTGTGAAACACTTGTAACGACTTGTGAACCTCACAACTGGCAAATTGTACCCATCAAACTGAAGGGAAATAGACCTGAATGTGTGTGAAATATTATGGATGCAGCCCTTGGGCCTTTACAGGGGCACACTTTGACCCTCCAAGTCATTTGATTGGGGGGTTTTATGCCCCTGTTGTAAGTCATGAATATGTATATATCCTAATTAGCAATAATTTATAATTTATAATTATTTAAGAAATGCAGTATAGTTTTTGAAATGAGGTGATAAACTGGCAGCTAGGCAGAAAATTTCATACACATGTAGAAAGCGTGAGATATATCTATATATATCTATTCAGAATATACTGTTTCATCTCTTTCTTCAGTTTAAAATGTGGAAATAATGGCAACGTTCAATAAAAGATGCATTAATACTAGATATATACACCATTAGCAAAGCCAAATGGCTCCTTCATAGTAAAATAAATTATAGTTGAATAATCAGCTTGGAATGCTATGTTATATGTGGTTAAATTCTGTGCATGCATTGTCAAGTTTTAAATGCATGTTTTTGCAAGCCTCTAATCTAAATGTGATTGAGGCATTTGACAGAACAGGTGTATTATTTTAGTTTATGCAAACATTTCAACATATATTAAGGGAGTTTACATGGTAAATTGAAAAGCAGAGAGGCAAAGCTGGCAGGTAGCAATTAGTAATTTATATAAAAATCCAAAAGGATAATAGAATGGTTATAAATGTTGAGCAGAATATAGTTAAGAGACCATTAAAGGTCTCTTAAGCATGTGGATTGCTTAGTTCAAACAATGGGGTTAATCTAGGTCTCAAAGTGTGTATGTTTTGTGTCCTGAAAGGATTTACTTTTCCTTTCCTTTTTTTTCTTTTCAAGGTTATCCAACTGAACGAACTCCACACCAAGTTTAGTTTTCATCATTTTCACTTTTTTTCATGGGGTCCCATAAAAAGGTTTTCCCCCCTCCCTGGAGGGTGTTTTAAGTGTAAATGAAAGGGCTAGGTAGGATGTTGCTGCTGCCTCAGGCTCCTTAATTTCTCCACTACAATGCCTAGGACTTCACTATCTTCACAGAGTCAGTGGGAACTCATCTTTGATGAAAGAGAGAAATAAATTGAATAGGACAGGTGATTGCATATTTATTACAATTTTAATAACATACATAAAATTTTTAAAAGATAGGAACTCTTAACTATGCAGTGAATGTAACGCCAGAATTTAACTTGGCTCACCAGTGCTGATTCTAACCTTTGTGAGCCAGCAGGATAGAAAAGGAAGCAGGTACTTAACTTTGCACTTTCGTATGTAAAGGACATAAGCTTCTTTCCATCTGCTATTCAACAAAAGGCTCATTAATTGTACAGGTATATACTGGAGGATATAAGCCAGTGTTTCTCAACACTGGTTGAGGCCCCTGTCTCATATATGAGATTGCATTCCATCAGTCCCAACTGTATCCTTCCCAAATTCAACCCACACACCCTGGTCATAGCTACAAATCCACTCTGACCTAACCTAAGGGTGTGAGAAGGCCCCTTACAAATTAAAAACAAAATTTGCATCTTCTGCTCTATGGCCACAGGGCCTTTTTACTGCAAGAGTAGCATTTAATTCCCTGCCTTCATTTGGAAGTTGTGGAAGCCTCTCACAAACTCGTGCGCTAGCACTGTTACACGTTTTCTCCTGTTAAAAATAATAATAATCTGTAAATAGAGAAAATTAGATTTCAGGTACTGTAGTAGGTTTCTCACCAAGACCTATTCCATACTGGAGCCCTTAACACTGCTGACACTTTGCTTTTCTGCAATCATTTGTAGAAGTAGAACTAAAATTGTGGTTCCACCTAACTCCTAAAGGTAAAGGTAAAGGGACCCCTGACCGTTAGGTCAGTCGTGGCCGACTCTGGGGTTGTGGCGCTCATCTCACTTTATTGGCTGAGGGAGCCGGCATACAGCTTCTGGGTCATGTGGCCAGCATGACTAAGCCACTTCTGGCAAACCAGAGCAGCGCACGGAAACACAGTTTACCTTCCCGCTGGAGTGGTACCTATTTATCTACTTGCACTTTGATGTGCTTTCGAACTGCTAGGTTGGCAGCAGCAGGGACCGAGCAACGGGAGCTCACCCCGTGATGGGGATTCGAACCGCCAACCTTCTGATCGGCAAGTCCTAGGCTCTGTGGTTTAACTCACAGCACCACCCACGTCCCTTAACTAACTCCTACATTTGTGTTATAGTTTCTGGAAATGGGCATGCATTCTTTTAATGGTCTGTATCCATTTAATGTTTACTATTTTACTATGTTTTATATCTGCTGTAAGCCACCCAGAGTGGCTGGGGAAACCCAGCCAGACGGGTGGAGTATTATTGTTGTTTTTGTTGTTGTTGTTGTTGTTACTATTATTATTATTATTATTATTATTATTATTATTAGCTCCACTCAACAAACATCACCTGGAATTTTAATTAGAAGCTGCCTTTTGTGACTTTAGTGATGAATTACCTCTTAATTTCCCCATAATTGTACAATTCCCCAAGCTTCCACTAAAAAAAAAAAGTAAAATGACACTATTCACAGTCAAAAAGAAATGAAAGAAAATTAAAGAAATGAAAAGAAACCTGCAATTTAAAACTCCCATTGTTGGTGAAGAAGAACTAGTTAACCAGCTATGCTATGCCACAATGAACATGAAGCAGTTTGTGTCAGACACTCCAATGAGGAAGTTTCTAGTTAAAGGTGCAGTAGTGACTCTGAAAAGCCTCAAGAAAATTTCTGCTTGTCCACACTGGAGAGAGTGGTAGTGGGTTTTTGTCTGCTTGTTTTGCATGCAAATTAGTTGGGGAGCTTTGCATCCTGTCTTATGTATACACACTAACACCTGCAGACTAGATTCACCACACTAGCTGCAGGATGCAAAAAGAGTTAATTTGGGAGGAATCTACACACATATAAAAACCATTCTGAAAATGCTTTTTTTGAAAAAGTGTTTTTTAAAAAATACAGTGAATTTTCCATAAGACTCACCATCGCCATCTAGTGTCATATTGTATATTGCACTTAAAGCACACTTAAAATGTTTTATTTGCAGCTGTATAGCCAAGTCCCAAGGAGAACTATGAAAAGTTGCTTCCTCTATACCATCCTGCCGGTCAGGTGCAATATGGCAGATCCATATGTAAAATGATGCTAGCAAGATTCTTGAGGTGTCAGTATGGAATATAGGAGGATGTGGAGAAACATGCTTCAAGGAAGCACACACAAAAACCAGTTTGAGAATTACTAGCATACAGCACAATCGTATGCATGTCTAGACAGAAGTAGAGTCGCTGTGTGGTAAGTAAATATAGGATTACAACCTCAACTCATCTTGTTTTTTCCTATGTAATAGCAGGTGAACTGAGAATAATAATAATAATAATAATAATAATAATAATAATACCAGAAGGGATTCAGCAGTCAAATTCTGCATTATAATGCTTAAAACATATGTACCCCAAATATGTGTTTTATTTCCATACTCTTAAACCACTGATTTCTATTACATAATGAGCCTATTTTTCACTCTGCTTTTAGTTTAATTTTTCTACAAAAAAAAAAGATTTTATGATGAATTTGAAATTATGGCATTTCATCAACATTTTGGACATTAGTAAAGTGAATATTCCATATTTCCTTTCCATCCCATTTTATGATTTTTTCTTTAATCCGTGGGAAGTGCTAAATCAAAATCCCAAAATGACTCATGAAAGTTTATGAGAAGAAATGAACGCTGATGCCTGCAAATATAATAAACAAGCTAACAAATAAATACATTGAACATAAATATTGCAAAGAAACTTCAATTTCATAAGGAATGAAGCTAGGAATTCCAAAATATTGCACCAGTTCAATTAGAATGCAGTAATGCCATATTGTCAATACCTATGCAGAATCACAGAAAGATAACACAAGTGATTACAAACATTAGTTCAAAGATGTGTAAACCTATTGAAACCAATGGAACTATTCTGTTTAATCCAACTGAATATCACCAGTGGTATATGACTGCTAGCAAGGACTATTCCAAAAGTTTATTATAAAACTATCCTAAAATCCTTTTCCTTAACCTGGGAAAGTATGTAGATGTTATTTTTAGGCCTCTGTGAATTAATGGACTCAACATGTTCCATAATAGTTTGTCAGCTTTAAAAGCAGACTTTCATACTTCGTACAAGTTAAACTCTTGAAACATTTTCTATGCTAGGCTGCAACATTAACAAATTAATTACCAGTGTTAATCAACTTGCAAGAACACAGTCTAATTAAACTTGATATTAAGAGATATTAAACAGATAATGTTTACTGTCCTACCTGTCTCATCCCAGGCTCACGCTTACTTCTGAAATTCCTTTGAACAATATTCTTCTCTGAATTCTGGAAAGCGATTTTGCCATTTGAACAGCTTTGTCCAAACTAAATCATGTTCCTTTTTACTAGCGCCTATCTTCTCAATGACATAGGGGAGGAGGAAAAAAGAAAATTAAAAGGTTTTTAAAAACTTGAATGATAACCTTTTTTTTCTCTGTTTGCATTTAAATTGGACTGAATACTTTAGCACTAGGTTTTAATTTCTGAAGGGTTAATCACCCGAGCAAAGGTCCATCAAGCTTTAATCTCCAATAAAAATTGCTGTAGCCTGAGTCACCTGGGAGACATTTATTATATTCTTATTTCAGTGCAAAAGAATGCATCGCTAATCTTCTAGCCCTTTATATTAGCACATTTGCTATTAACATATTTCTCAAAATTATTAGTTCCTCTGAAACTATTACAAGCAGTTCATTGCTACATATCCCAGGAATTAATCCTGTTAAAAGCCAGACACATCTGCTGTGACATTGCTTTAGCATTTCCTCCTGTAATCCATATAGACATTTGGTTCTCCAGCTGAGTTCTAACAATGCCCTAAGTCTCAATTACATGAATTATTATGGGAGTGCTGATTAAAACAACAATATACTTGTTCTAGTAGCATAATCTTTCCTTCTGTATGAAATTTGCATCACTAATCTGGTTTTTTTACTTCTATATTTACACCATTCTTTGTTTCCAAGAAAACTATTGAGTTTTTAAAAACCAATGGTGAACAATAAAAATGCCAGGCAAGGTTAACATTTTTACCTATAACTGATGATGTGGAAAGCACATTTCAGATCAAGAAATAGTATTTCAGTTCAGAACAATATCCTGAGTAAAGGAAGAATATCAGCCGCCACTGCTGTTTTTCTTCTTCTAGGAATTAAAAAATAAATCATCACTAAATTTGACCAGACAGTATAAATTACCAATATGAAATACTTACTGAATCATCCTTAAAAGTCTTAGTGAATGTACAATAGGATCAATAATGTTTTAATATAGTTTACAATCTGCAGATGACAGACATACTGTAACCGGGGGGTGGGGGGGAGCCCAGTGTGAAATAGAATATTTTCAGAGATACTTCTGTGATCAGAATGACAACCCACCACAATAGCTACTGCATATTCACTTAAGCTGCAGTAGAAACTATTTTCAAATTTTATTAAAATGTACAATTTCTTCTATAATTCTCAAGAAGCCAAGAAAATATCCCCTTTTATGCCATGGGCTTTATTAAATGAAAATAGTGATAAAGTATGTAGGCTTTATATACAATGTTTTCTTATTTCAAGTTTTCATGTCCTGTTTCATAAATCCAGTAGTGTTTCCTTTGTCTTTATTTTTCAATAATTTCCCATTATTTCTCTTTCTTTCTTTTGTTGTTTTGTTGTTTTGTTTTGCAGGGCGCATACACAGAACCATCAATGTCAATATTCAGAGTCATATGTTAGCTTGGCAATAGCAACATGTACTCTGGGGACAACTATGTGAGCAAATACCGCTCACAAAGAAGGAAGAAAATACAACTGCAAAGAAGAAAGAGATCTGCAAAGCAATTTTTTACCCATAAAACACATAAATATTTCAAATAAAGAACTATGATATGTGATTGTTTCTTAAACAGTTTGAGGCATTTGGAGTCAAGATTGTTAACCATGTATTGTTACCTCTATATGCATAAGGAGATACATAAATGTGTATATTTTAACAACATTCCTTAGCATAATACCAGGAGGTCTAGGCTATGCATCATACGTTTAAAGATATATGCAGGCAAAAAGAGGAAAAACCTTAGAGAACCTATTAGCAGCTAGAAAAAGAGGGGGGGGACACTAAACCATAGCAGCAATTACCACATTCACAGCTGATTTAAATAATGTTTGGCACAATAATTAACAAAGGCAGGATATTTAAAACTTGTTATGCAGATAATAAACAAAGATAAAGAAATATCAAATATTAATGTAGGTACCCCATGACATCCTGAAATGAAAATCCATGCTTTCTTAGACTGCACAAAAGGAAAATGAAGAGCGGAAATGCAATTGTGAAAAAACAGACATACCATTAGCCATTCAGGTACGGTGCTTCTCATTCCAGCCACATAGTTCTGCAGCTCCATTAGTCCAAAAGTCGACTCTGCCACGCTTGTGATCTTTGTGGGTGACAATGGCATCATACTGCTGGCAATTTTTTTCGATTAAACTTCTCAGACACGGTAGCAACTTTGTTAATTATGATATTAGGCAGCTGGCGGGCACGATCAATCATCCACTATAAGAAAGCCAGACGACGAGACATCTAATCATTGCAACCAGAGCAGATAAATTTTGTTCCTTTCTTATACGTGTCAGAGATTCTATCCCTCCTGACCCCTCTACACTGCCATCGACTGTCAAATTTAGATTCAGCAAGCTCCCGGCTTTTCTTTATCCCTGCCTTAGATCTGAAAGTCCTGGTTATCAGGAAGACAAGCGTCACCAGCTGTCTCAGAGCAGGAAGGCAATCAGGTGAATAGTACTTATTATCTTTCATTGCTTTCTGAGGAATGACAAGATTGATTTGGGACCAAGAGCACATCCATATCTCAAGAACTGTTACCGGGGCTTCAAGTTCAGACAGTGGTGCATATGTAAACCTGCACTGAGGGACATCAATGCTAACCTTATTAATAATACATACTTAAAATTTAGGGGATTAGGTAGAACCCTTGAACATTAAGACAATTCCCTTTTAACCATGACACTAGGTATTCCCTTTGCTCCCCCCCCCGCTCCCAAAATGAGCAATCCCGCTCTACCCAGAGGGCTGTGTTTTACAGTTGGGTAGTCTTAATTGGGCCCACAGAAGCAGTTGGCTTTCATTAAAGTCTTCTCTGTAGGCACCTTCCATCTTAACTAGTCTGACAGCCTAGGAACTCCAACAAGTGGAACAGCACCTAAATTCTACCGTAATCTTGTTACAGGAAGGCTCCCTTCTAAATAAATGTAAGTTAAGTGATAGTTAACATTTCACTGTCACTCTTGAAAAATACTAAATACATCAATTTAAAACAGCGGACCAAAAAAAATTGGATAACTATGGGAAATGGTTGAATCCTTACTGCAAGACGTGTCATGAAAATAAAATAACTATTCAGCAGATTCTGGGTCATTTAAATTCAAGAACAAAAAAATAATAAGCATGTGCAACATAAAGAAACTTTTGTTATCACCCAATATCACAGTTTGATAGAAAACAGCATGCTGAGAGTTACATTTCAAAAATTGGATATAAGTGCTTTCCCTGACTAGGATGATTTTACAGAGCAATGCAAAATTTATCTCACTTTTTCAAGTACTATTAGCACTTGTAGAGGAGTTACAGTAAACACACACTGTGATACTCCACTCTGACTAGTCATTGCTAGCAGCGATCATTCATATCTCAGAATCAAAATATTCTTTCTGTAAGCCTTTCATGCCTGGTCCTGCTAGCTATGTTGCTGCACTTTAAGGATTATGAGGCAAGCAATTTACTTGGTTCTTTCTAAAGTTGTCATAAAAAGTATGCAACCCATCTCTATTCTTGAGGCGAAAGTCAAAACACTTGTGGAAATTGGTTATGACCTGCATTTTGCCTTGCATTTAAAATGCCAGGAGAAAACTAGTTCAGCCATGCAAGTATAAAATTCTACTATTTTTAGAACATCCTTTTTATTTATTTAAAATGTTTCTAGACTTATTTTTCTAAAAATCCAAGGAAGCTTACATCTGGAGCATTTAGATATAAACACACACACAATCCCAAGTTGACCTACACCCTTCATTTTCCAAACTAAAGTAATAATGACCCAGCTGCAAAAGTTTTGAAACAGCTGTTGTGCAAAATTACCCTCCCCCAACCCGGTTTTGTCTTACAATTTGCAATATAAATAATATGTGTACATACAATGCAACATGAACTAATATGTTTGGTGACTGTTTCAGAATTAAAGTGGTTAAGGGGCTGAAACGACCTAGAAAACCCTCAAAATGAATGGAAATTTAAGGAAATGCTTCCAAAACCTTAAAAAAGTTGAAATTCAAAACTATAACGTAGGAGATGAAGAAAGACAATAAAGGGAAAGGAACAAATACAGAGAGAGAGAGAGAGAGAGAGAGAGAGAGAGAGAAAGGAAGTCTTTAAAGAGGGAAGCTCCAAAATTACACAGGAGACCAATCATGCTGCTGTAGAACCATACAAGCAGTTTTCCTGGAACGAAAAGTTTCACCCCTAGATTGCCAAAGAGAATGGGAGCAAGAGAGAGAGCTGTCCAAAGAAATGTAGCAATGATGGAGGGAAAGAATCTACAGATACCAGATGCCTATTTTCCCCCATTAGCACGGCATTGCACATGAAAGCATGGTGTCCTTTTCCAGGGCTCATTATGAAATCACTGCATAGAGCGAGTGTCATATTTATGGAAACAAATATGTAACTCAAGCCGAGTAAATTCTCAGGTATCTGAATGGCTTGGGGAACATCCAATAGATCCAGATAATCTATTATTGGCATCTGTCTGTCTCGAGAGACAATGGAGTGCCCCTCCGAGGGTGAAGTCAAACCACTGCATTAGCGGCACCAAAGTGACTACAGGCCAGATAAATAAAAGTGCTACACACAGAGATTCAACAGCGGAGTTATATTAGGATAGCTAACAATGTTAGCTACACAGGAGTCAGTGGGACTTACTTCCTAGTACAAATGTTTAGGAGTGCAGCCTCTTATTGTGTGTGTACCTAGGGCAAGAGAGCAATCCTAACTGGGTCTGGCATGGGGTGTCATGCAGCATATGCAATCAAATCACTTCCCTTGGGTTGGCTTTGAATCCAGCAGATCCATTGCCAGTCCTGCTGTGCTCTACCCAACCTCTGTAATGGCCCTTTTTTCAACCTTACAAGAGCTATTGCTGGTGGGACCACCACCAAGGGGAGTGTGCACTGGCCTGCGCTTTCAGTGGCTGCACTGGGGTTCTCCACAACACTGGAATCCCCCACTCCATGGAGCCCAGAAGAGGAACACCACAACTTCCTAACACCTGCCAGCAGGGTATGGGTTAGAATCGTCATAGTCATTTCTTTGTACATAAAAAGTAGCATGGTTCCTTTTTAAGGTTCTGCACCCTTTCCCACTGCCTTTCAGGAAAGAAGTTCTCACGTGTTTCTGATTGATGGAGACAGATAGGTATTAATTTGCTCTGCTATTTGTCATTTATTGCTACAGTTCAGCGCCAACATCCACCCTGGCTCATAAAGATAGTAACAGCCAAGGAACCAGTGAACCCTGTGAAGTCTTCAGGATTAAGAAGAACTCACTAGGAATCATCTTTGTTGAAATAGTGTGATCCTTTCAAAAACAGCTGAAATTCCTATTAATTCCTACCTGCCTCAACCAGCCATCTTATGAAAATAAATGATATGCTCATGGCAGGGAAGAAGTCCTTGAGTAAGAAATAAACTATATAGTCATATGTATGGCATTATCTCTCCAGAGCTTTGTATATGTATGTTTCAAGAACCCTCTTACTCCATATCTTCCTCTATAACATAGAGATGAAAGGCTGGCATAGCAGTCTAAGTTTTGCAGTTAAGTGTGTTATGGACGATCTCATTTATTACCCAAAAACAGAAAGGAACTGCAATAGTCTATTGTATATGGGTTAAATTTAGCACATTACATCTGGCCTCTGGATTTTTCATATACTTTACCAGCAGCATCTGGGGAAGGGAAGGTGGACCTGCCCTTCCAACACCAGTATCAATGCAAGGTATCTGAATGGGGGTGAAACAGGGTGGTTGTGATGTCAAGGTTGTGCAGTTGCACCAGCAGAAGCATCAGATTGGCTCCACTGGTGCACCTTCACAATCCCAACCTGCCACCCCACCCGACCTTGGTAAAGGTAAAGGGACCCCTGACCATTAGGTCCAGTCGTGGCCAACTCTGGGGTTGCGGCGCTCATCTCGCTTTATTGGCCGACAGCTTCCGGGTCATGTGGCCAGCATGACTAAGCCGAACCAGAACTTCTGGCGAACCAGAGCAGCACACGGAAACACCGTTTACCTTCCCGCCAGAGCGGTACCTATTAATCCACTTGCACTTTGACCTGCTTTAGAACTGCTAGGTTGGCAGGAGCTGGGACCGAGCAACGGGAGCTCACCCCATCATGGGGATTCGAACCGCCAACCTTCTGATCGGCAAGTCCTAGGCTCTGTGGTTTAACCCACAGCGCCACCCACGTCCCACCAAATCTGCCACTAATGCATTCTCAATACACATTCATTTTTAAACAGTAAGTAAGCTATCAGGAATATTGTACCTGAAGCAAACAAATTCAAGTATTTTAGAATTTGTAATCTAAGTCCTAGACAACTATCTATATGGGCGTAGGAGAAGTTTGCATATAGTCACATGCACAGTTATTGGCTCATCTGTTTCAGTATTGTCTATGCTAATATGCAGCAATCCTTCAGGGTTTCAGGCAGGGGTCTTCCCTAGTCCTATCTGGAAGGTACATGAAGGAAGGTAGAAATATCTTTCCTAGACCTGAATCTCTAAGGCGAGCTCGAAAAACAAGTCTGGAAAATTTGCTAGAGGGTTTGTAAAAGTCTTCCTGAAATTTACTGGATCATTGTAGACCTACTCTTCTAAAATACACTGAATCCTAATATTGCGCCAAATGTAAAGACCAATATTGGCCAATCAATGAAATTAAAGTACTTTGGAAGCCGATCCAATCTCCATCTTCTTGGAGGCAGATTGCTACCTCCGTCAACATACTACTGTGCCAGAAAAATACAACTGCACTGCATTTCAGTTCCTAAATAAGAGGGCAGTTTCCTAGGATATTTAATAAGTATCACAATAATACATAATAGCAAATAAAGTAACATAAACTGCAGTCCTGTGTCCACTTGCCTGAGTGTAATTCCTGTTGAACTCAATGAGGTTTACTTCTGAACAGGCAGGTATAGGATGGCACTGCTAAATGTCTATTTAATTCTATTATATTCCTCCCTCCCTCTCAATAGGCAGAAGTTATCCCATGTTTATGGGAGACTATATAATGATATAGTCATTATCTTGATAATGACCACATGAAATGTCTACAAGAATTTGTCCGGGGTTTTGTTGTTGTTGTTTTTTAGATGGTTCCTCATCTCATTTAAAGATTTGACTTGTGTTAAATGTTCCTCCCAATTAAGCATACATTTCTTCGGCCATCTTGTGCATCCTTAAATTACATATACAAAACAGCTGTCATATTCAAATGATGCCGCATCAAGTTCAATGCACGTAAGAAGGGAACGCAAAGAAATAGGAGAGCAAAGTAAAAGAAATATACATGATGAATTCATGTGGAAAAAATAAAGCTGGAGTTGGGAAGATCGTGCATTAGGATGAAAGATGAAACAGATGCAACACACAGCAAAGATCAAAGAGCTCCATCAATTCATTCTGAAAGTCAAAATCCAGCTGAGCATTGGAGCCCTGCACACATAATAAGGAAGGTTGACTAAAACATAAGGATTAAACAGATGAGCTGTCTCCCGTGGATGTACAGCACAGAGACCCTGCTGAGCCACTTGTAAAGACACTTTGGAATAGTACACCTGCTATTCTGCAGTCAAACCCACAGGAAGTCAGGCTGCAAGGGAAAATAGCCACTTATGTACTAAAGAGCCATTTTCATGGAAAGTGTTAGTGTCCTGAATAAGTACGTTCTTTTTAAATGAAATGGTAAAATTCAGAAAATTATTGTTTAATGATGTGATTCCCCCCACCCCTGATCTGGTATAAGAAACTGTTCGGCAAAGAAAGGAAATAGCAAAAAACAACAACAAATTGATCGTATTCAAATGCACTTGGCATTCATCTCATTTGCTCATTATTACAAAATATACCACACATGATATTTTCTAGGCAAATGATGATCTGATACAATCCAGCTATGCAGTAGTGCAGCATCAAGCATTCAAGGCATGTCCAATCGACAGAGCTTTTCAAACAATGATTAAAAATAATAATAATATAGTCCTCAACACAGCAACTAGCTTTTGAAGAGGGCACTAACAGTCAGTATACATATTCCTACATGCACACATATGGACAGCTAGCATGATAACTGCTTCACCTGCCAGTGTCTCCCTAAATCCCTCTTGCCTGTGGGTTGGCAAATAGAAAAGAAAAGCAGGAAGGTAACAAAGGTAGGAGGCACAGCTGAAAGTCTCCAGGTACACAGATGTGTGTTGACTGAGACCCACATGTTTTACCAAATGCAGAGGCGTCTTCAGGGACGCTCTTAGGCACAACCAACTTGACTCTTGGTGGTCTCCAACTCTGTTGTGGAAGAGAATCTGGCTCAGTAAACACACTTCTGTACAACCTGCAGGCTTCTTCTCCTTCTTCCATAATGGATCTTAAAGTAACGTACACAGGGTGCCAAGCAGTCCCTAATCCAGATACTGACCAACCCATGGCATGCTTAGCTCTAGTAAAATGGTTGCATTGCCTACTTTCAGACCGTTCATGTACATCATATATTGGTATTTTCCAATATGTGTCCTCCCACTTTTTTAAGAAAAAAAAAGGGAAATGCACATTGCAATTGGATCTCTTACACAAGCAGAATTGTCCATTTCCTTAAGTATAGGACCATTGGTTTGCCCTCAGCACCAGGGACTGGGGAACCCCTGTGGGTTCAGGAGACATTTGACTCAGATCTACAAGCCACATTTCATATGAAACAACATGTGAAAAGCTTGGTAAATTAGTCCAAAAGCCCATCAAGTTCAGCACCGTTCCCACTGTGGCCAACAAGATGTCCCAGGGGAGCCCATGAGCAGCACCTGAGCACACCACTTTCATCACCCATGATTCCTAGCAGCTAGCATTCACAGGTATACTACATCTGACAGTGGAAGTAGAATATAGTCACTGTGGCTTAAAGCCATGGATAGTCTTACCTCCCATAGATTTGTCTAATCCTCTTTTAAAGTCATTCAGGTTGGTGACCATCACTGTATCTTTTGAGAGCAAATTCCAGTTTTAACCATGCACTGTGTGAAGTAGTATTTTATTTTCTCAGTCCTGAATCTTGCAAAATCAGCTTCATCGGATAACTCCAAGGTCTAATATTATGAGAAGACATTTTCCCTTCCACCCACCTTTTCCACACCACGTACATCACACACCTCTATTGTGTTCCCTCTTACTTGCCTTTTCTTTAAACTAAAAAGCCCCAAATGTAGTAACCTTTACTCCATCACCTTGATCACATCAGATTTGTATACAGTCATATCTCGGGTTACAGACGCTTCAGGTTGCGCTTTTTTGGGTTGCACACTGCGCCAAACCCGGAAGTACTGGAACGGGTTGCTTCCGGGTTTCAGTGCATGTGCAGAAGTGCTAAATTGCGCTTTGTGCATGTGCAGAGGCGCTGAATTGCAACCCATGCGTGCACAGACGCAGCGCTGCGGGTTGTGAACACTGTGGGTTGTGAACATGTCTCCCTCACGGATCACATTTGCAACCCGAACGTCCACTGTAATGGCATTATGATATTGACACTACATTCATGGCAATGAGACATCCAATGTGTCATTTATTTGTATCTAATATTTGTGGACTAGTTATTATAACCATCTAGTGTGGATTTGATTTGAATTATTTGTTTTGCTGGTGCATTCTGAAACATGGTTTCATCTGAGGCCAAATTGGCAGTATATATGGTTTTCTCAGTAGCTTTTATCAACAGGTTTAAATGCTTGCACTCCAATCCAGCAAGGACTGGTGTATGAATCACCTTTTAGATTGTCTTATGTGTTTCTGTGATAAAGTTCTGTGCTCAGGTCTGCATTCATAGCCCCCCCTCTTACTCAACGGAGGCTTAAGGTGTAGATGGATCACCTGTTTAGGGCAGGCCTGCACCCAGGTCTCCCTTCTGTTCTCCAGTCCAATTAGATAATTTGTGCTGTCAAATCTGATCACACTGACCAACTGTTCAGTGGCTGAATATGAGGATCTTTGGAGACAGGCCACTGTCTTTAAACTAATTAAAATCCTTACACATTACTGTGGATGTTTTACTTGCATATTTTTGGCATCCGCAATAAGGCATTCAATTAAAAATAGCTACATATACATTACACTAGCAGAAGGTTGGTAAAAGGCCATCAAAACTACACTTTTTCAGAAAGCCGGGATGTAAATGACATTGTTGTTCTATTGCTTAAACTCATTCAAAGCTACCTCCTATGGTATCCATTCAAACTTAATCCTTGCAAATAAATAATTCAGCAGAAACTATTATTTCTGTAGTTGCAACAGAGACCATAGTTATTCCAGCTGGTAGCATAATCAAAACACTGCTCCAGTTTTCATTAGCAGGATTCTAAAGTATGGCAGTTTATAAGCAAGCAGTTTTTAAATGAGCATTGTATCAGGAAGGAAAAAAGACAGGCAACCCTGTTATATTCATTAGGTTATTAAGAGAAGCAGGAAAAGGAAAAGGAAATGAAATTTAACAGAAAATGAAACAAAGGCAACAAGTTATGACTTATCGAAGCAATGTAGCAAGTCTGTCACACAGCGTGTACCAGCCTTGTGCAAACATTGGGCTCCCAGTGACATCCTTCAGGAGATGAAAACTGGGGTGGGATCTCAGATGTGCCCAACATTATATAAATAGGTCCAGCCCTTGGTAATATGCTGCCCTGTGTGAGGCCAACATTTGATGCCCTTCTCCCAGCCCTCACAGCATTGGCTTAAGTCAGTCTTTGGGAAAGAGGTGCAGGGCTCTGGCATGGCCCATGGCTTTGGGGAGGAGGGAAGAGGACTCTGGGACCCTGTCAGAGCCCTCACACCTCCTTCCCAAAGCTGGGCAAGTGCTTACTGGGCTTTGAGAAGCTGCCCTCCTAGACTCGTGCTGCCCTAAATCCACCTCTGGCATCATCTGCGAGCTGGGCAACTGGCAAACATGTTTTCACCCAGTTTGATCCTTCCCCTCCCAATAGGAGTGGAGGTATCCTGCACATGGGCTGAATTGTGCACAAATTCTCTACTCATGTGTGATGCTGGGCCTTCATGTAAAGTAAAGTTACTCCTGACCGTTAGGTCCAGTCACAGACGACTCTGGAGTTGCGCGCTCATCTCGCTCTATCAGCCAAGGGAGCCAGCGTTTGTCCGGGTCATGTGGCCAGCATGACTAAGCCGCTTCTGGTAAATTTCCCAGTCAGTCCCACTTTCTCATTTTTCCAAGCTTAAGTTCGTTTCCCCACGTTTCCATGTCAATATGTGATTTTCTTTAAATCTTCATGAAAATTCATCAGCATTTTTGTGTGAATGTTTCCTAATACACATGTTGTAAGCCGTTTTGCCTAATGCAAACATTTTTTTCAAAGCAACATTCCCTAATATAATACATTTTGTTTGCTACTTTCACTAACACATGCATTCACTAACACTTTACCCTAGCCTATGTGTTTTTGTAGACATTACTTAGCTGAAGAACTGCATGGCAAAATTCAAAGTGTGGATTTTGAATCATATATTTCAGAAGTGTGGCTTTTGTAAGTTTGCCCTTAAATGTAAACCGTCTATATATACTTAAGACCCAGACCCGAGCCTAGAGTCCACCCTGAGAATGACATTAGCCAATCTCAGTATGTATTTGCTTTGAAATTTTGCTGATTACATTTGTGCATTATTGTTAATTCCTTTATATTGTTACATGCACACCACTTATTTCTTAAGTGGCTGTTCCTTTTGCAAGGACTGACCAACAGATATGTAAACTGAGGCAAGATTTAACCCTGCATTCCCAGTACCTCTCTTACATTTTCTTTCACACCAAGATAGCCACAACTGCCTCTGTTAGGCTGTGTGAGAGATATAGCGAGTGTTATGTGCAATCACATCTTTTAGCTGTCAGGACAATCTCTTTATGGATCTGTATACAGCAGATATATTTGATTTCCAGGTTATCTACTGCTTGCAGATACAAGCACTTTGATTGTTTACCATGAGGGAGTAATTGGTACCAGCTAAATAACTCCAGAGAGACTGATTTGAGAGCCCTCCACCTATTACAAGAATCAGGTACTTGATCATTCAGTCACTACGCAGCCAAAATGCCAATGCATCAAACAAAGCATAAATAAATGAAGGAGCGAATGACTACAACAACATTTTAACATGCAATCACAAACATTAATTAGCTGTAATTATGTTCACAGAAACTTGATTTATATTTACAAAACAAAAATGAAACTAAATACTCGGCAATTTGCAGAATGAGGAAGCTTTTTCAAATGTAGCTTCCAAACGCTGACATCAAACATATTAAGCAGTTTCACGTGGAAAATGTGGCATGAATAGGTTCAGTAAAAAGTTATTTTGAAAAACAACACACACACCAAATTTCACATAAAATGCAAGAAAATGGATCTTAGGGTTGGTGAGATGTGAAAATTTGACAGCATGTGTCTCAGAAATCATTTAAACCCTCACTATTTCCCTCAGCTTTTAAAACAACAACAAGAAAGGAATAAATTTCAACCATTTGCATAGACCTCTAAGGCCACTTCCAAGGCTGACATGCATCTTTCCGCAAATGGGTGTGTGTGTGTGAAGTAGCTTAACATTTAAAGAATTGAGTAGATTAACAGGTGAAGGAGGAATTCCTCTCCAGCCCACAATCCCACCCCTAGCCCTGCCCCCATATCTCATTTTTCTGCTGTCAGGGCCCATGGAGCTCTGCTAGGGTCACTGAAAAAGAATGATCACCCTCAATTGGTCCATGGGGAAGTCATGTTTCCCCACATACAGGTGGACTATCTGTTTTAGCTATTTTAAAATACAGCAGCACCTCAGCTTACATTACCCTTGGGTAACGTAAACTTCAGGTTGTGAAAGCGGCAAACCCAGAAGTGTTTCGCCATGTGCACATGTGCAGAAATGCTCTACCGCGCCGCACACATGCACAGAAGTGGTCCCTCCGGTTGCGAAAACCTTGGGATCTGACCAGAGCACCGGAACAGATCCCGTCCCCAACCAAAGATACCACTGTACTAATTTAAATATGCATTTTCAAATTGCCTCAATCCACACTGGGACTTTACAATGAAGGCTGGGTAAGAAATCTAATAAATGGAGAGCTGGGCCATAAGTAACAAAATTAATTTCAATGGGGACAAATGTAAATTTCTACACTTAGGTAGGAAGAACCAGATGCACAAATATAAGATGGGGAAACACCTGGATTGCCATTAGTAGATGTGAAAAGGACCTAGGGGCCTCAGTAGACCATAAGCTTAACATGAGTCAACAGTGTGATGCAACAGCAAAAAAGCTAATGCTATTCTAGGCTGCATTGATAAAGTGCCCTGATTAAGAGAAGCAATAGTCCTGCTCTATTCTGCCTTGGTCAGACCACACTTAGGTTCTGGACACCACAATTTAAGGAGGATGTTGAAAAGCTGGAATATATGCAGAGGAAAGCAACCAAGATGACCAAAGGTCTGGAAACCAAACCTTCTAAGTAATGGTTGAAGGAGCTGGGTATGTTTAGCCTGAAAAAGAGGAGACTGACAGGAGATACAACAGCCATCTTTAATTATCTCAAGGGCTGTCACATGGAAGATGGAGCAAGCGTGTTTTCGCCTGCTCTGGAAGGCAGGACCCAAAACAAAGGATTCAAGTTACAAGAAGGAAGATTCCGACTAAACATCAGGAAGCACTTTCTGACAGGAAGAGCTGTTCAACAGTGGAACAGACTCTCACAAGAGGTGGTGGACTCTCCTTCCTTTGAGGTTTCTTAGCAGAGTGTGGATGGCCATCTGTCATGGATGCTTTAGCTGATATTCCTACATTGCAGAGGGTTGTACTAGAAACCCCCAGGGTCCCTTCCAACTCTATGATTCTTTGATGATGTGTATTGGGTTCTGGAACTCCCAGGGGGCACAACATCCTATTTTAACACATGCAAAAAGAGCAGTGCACACTACCCACTCCAGATGGCTGCTATCTGTAATAAAAGAAAAAGAGAGAGAGTTAGCAGCCCTGGGCCAACTCGTCACAAAATCAGGTAGCCATCTAGATTCGGAAGTGGACCAACCCTCAAGCCACACATTAGCCTGAAAGCTGCAGATCAGGTGAGTCTGCTTTGGAAGTCACATTTTCTGAATTTCTACCCATCCCTACATGGATGGGCCACCAACATATCTAGTTAGTCCTGAGTAAACATGCCCAGGATTGGGCTTCAAACTGAATTGATTAGTTTATAATTGCTGCTACTAGTAAATTGTTGTATATTTGGGGTTCCAGCATCTCTAAGAAAAGACACCTTTCTCTGCTACTTATTACAGTAGCAGCTGCTCTTTGTCTCCTCTTGAATATTTTTCCAGACTGTATATATGAGCTCTCAAGGTTTCTGCTCTGAATTTTTAAAATAAAAATATTCTAAAAACAAACTTATAAAGCATTTGATTTTTTTTAATTCTTCCAAGTAAACGTTGCTGTTACAACAAATTGTACCAAGCATAGTTGGACTATAAATTATGTTGCACAAGGCTCTTTGAAGAAAATGTACTTATATATTTAAGTTATTTCCTTCCAGAATTTGCTCATTTTGGTCCCTGCAAAGGGCACTAGTTTTAACTTACTTTCAGTGGAACTACCACAGAGCAAGTTCAACTTAAGCCTAAAGGCTCCTATTTAAATTTTATTTCCATTGAGTTTTGTTCCTATGGTTATAAAATTGCTGGATGGTTATCCTGTTGTTAAAACAAATCATAATTTATCCCAATGTTTTAGAACTCAGAGATGAACTGGTTCACTGTACCTAAAATGTCAACACTACTATCTCTACTTTTTCTACTTTTCCATAAATCATGTTCTCCATCATGGAGGGCACGTGTTGCAGTGAGATCACCTAAACTGCCTCCCTGTTGTGGGGCGGGAACATTTGGATAGCCACAACACCCCATTAGTTGCCCTTTGGTTGCTGGGGCAGAAATTTGGCCTGTTGGGTCGTCTATTAGCTACCAAGGGGCTATTTAAGCTGCTACACATTGCTGGGAGCTTTCTCTTTCTTGTGACATGCATCGGATCACCCGCCTTCCCACCCTATATTTAGGGCTGTTCTTTGGCCTTGCTATGCCTGTTTGGAGGTCATCCCCTGTTCTGGAGCAGGGGCCTGGTAGGAATTTTGCCATTTGGCTATTTAGCTGGTGCCACTTGGTTTTTGCCTACCATGTAGCAAACTTCGTAAGGTTGGTGGTTAGGCATTGGTTCAATGTTTTGTGGAGGGGAAGTGGTTGGCTGTGCCTGCCCCTCCATCGCTGCTGCTAGGGAATTCCATTAAAGGAATCCAGGGGCTCGCCTTGCTTTTGTACAAACCCTGTCAAGGGACTAGGGCCACGCCAGAGCCCCTGGGAGCATCTGGGGTGAGCTGTGAGGTCAAAGCCAGCTTCTCGTTCCCCCAGGATGCTTTCCCTTACTGACATATGGTGGTGCCCAGTGTCAGTCCTGTTCCTGCCACTGTGCAGGTTCAGGTAGTCTGGAACCAATGCCTAAGCAACCACTCACATGCTGTAATCAGTAAAGTTGTGGCCAAAATTAATGCCAAAAACCTTAAACTAAGTTCTGCGTCTATTGTGTCTTTATTTTGAGGGTGGTTTGGGGGGTCTTCACATGCAACTGTCAATGAGTAACATTTCAGTTATTCATTTAGAGATTATTTCAGGGATCAGGAGTGTGTGGCCCTCCAGCTGTCATTGAGCTACAACTACCATCAACCTCTATCAGGTTCGACATGCTATCAAATGTCTTGCAAGTCAGAGGACTGAGTCCAAGTTCCTAACTGGCTCATAACAGGCCTCTTGAGATCTTATCCAAAGCACTTGCACCAACTGGCAGGTCCAACTTTTTATTCTTAGCCCATTTGCCTTGAAACTATCCATGACACAGAGCACCTTTCATTGTAGTTGGCAACTAAACTATGGATTAAATAGGGGGCTAGTCAAACAAATATACCACTTCCTGTGCACTGCAACAAGCTCTTCATCCAAGCTTAAGTAAAACAAAACAAAAAAACAAACCACCTGCCTACAGACAAGGTGTGGTTACCAAGGGTGCATTGCATGATCATTTTTTCACAGTAGTGTAAAAAAGGAGATTCTAATGAAAGATCTCCGTTAGCATAATATGCTGCAGGCTACTACCCTGGTATTTTGGAATTAAGAGTTAGCAACTGAAAAGCTCACAATCTCTTTTAGTATGAAAAATTTATTTTATTTTCTTACAATAGTGGTTGGGCAGTAGTGGTTGGGCAAAAAAGATGGGAAAAGAGATGTTCTGGTTATAGCACACCGAAAACTTGCAGCTGCTTTCAACAACAAATCACGATAAAAGGATGCCTTTAACATTAAATGTTACTTTTGCATCAACCTACTCAACATTTAATTTATTATCAGACGCATGAGGTCTTATTACCCGGGAGAGAAAGGGTTCTATTCTTGGTGTCCACATGTCATTGACTCACACGCAAGTTTGGTGCAGAGAGTTTGTTGTGTTGATTAAAGAAGGCCTCTACAAAGCTACCCATGGAAATTGAGCCAAGAAAATGTATCATTTTACTGTACTTTTCAAAAGAAAGATAATAAAGCATGTCAATTGGCTTTTGATAAATAGTAACAATAACCCATAGGGTACAATAGTCTGACTGATTTCTCCAGGACTTAAAAACTTGAAATAGTTGCAGTATACATTATGCCCTGTTCCGTGCCCAGTAAATGCGGGACGCCTTTGTCCAGTGGCACTGTAGCCCATAGATTGCAGCAAAATACTGGGCAAGGTTTTGCCCAGTATTTTCCCAGTGTGATGTACTCATAGGAAAAAGCTGTCCCATGAGCCCTTGCTGAAGAGGGGAGGGGAAAGCTTGTATAAGGCTGGTTCCTCTGGAGCTCACAGCCATTTTGCTTTGAGGGCTTCCTGCCCACCAACCCTCGGGTTAGAGCCTTCACTGAGCAATTTTGAGTCGCATGTTACAGGATTTTTTTCTCTCTCAACCTGATTGGCACTTGGTTGGGTTTTTTCCGCCTTTCCCTCAGTGAAATTAAGGCTTTCCTTTGTTAGGCAGAAGAACATTGTATGAGGGCAGAAATGGCATTGGACAGGATAAACATAGTATGGGGGGCCATAAGGGGCCTATGGGGAGGACTGACCATGGCAACCTCAAGCATGGCTTCAGTATCTGCCTGGTTGGAATCTGCACCCTGGTCCCTCAGTGAGATCTTGCTTGCTTGGCTTGTACCACGGCAAGGTTCAACATGGGCCAACTCCTGTCGTACAGGTTTGGAGCAATCCAAACCCAGTGGCTCCATTCCATCAACATGGGGCTTGTGGAATGATGAACTGATCCTGGACCCAATGCCATGCCAACCCTTCCACTGCCTGCTGGTGTCAAAAACGATTTGGCCTAATTTTATCCCATCACCGTTGTACAGTCTGGTTATTTTGCTGCTCTCATGGATCACATAAAGCGCCTGCCTGGGCAAATAGTGACAAACCTATATATACAACCACATATACACACAACACAGAACCAGAGCCAATTCTAACTTCCTGGTGTGAGCACCTATACAAGAAGTGCATTTGTTCTTAGATGTATCAGCTTGTAAACTTTACAGATATATATACCTTTAAAATGATTTTCCCAATAGTGATGTATGGAAGTGAGAGCTGGACCATAAAGAAGGCTGATCGCCGAAGAATTGATGCTTTTGAATTATGGTGCTGGAGGAGACTCTTGAGAGTCCCATGGACTGCAAGAAGATCAAACCTCTCCATTCTTAAGGAAATCAGCCCTGAATGGAAGGACAGATCGTGAAGCTGAGGCTCCAATACTTTGGCCACCTCATGAGAAGAGAACACTCCCTGGAAAAGACCCTGATGTTGGGAAAGATAGAGGGCACAAGGAGAAGGGGACGACAGAGGACGAGATGGTTGGACAGTTTTCTCGAAGCTACAAACACGAGTCTGAGCAAACTGAGGGAGGCAGTGGAAGACAGGAGTGCCTGGCGTGCTCTGGTCCATGGGGTCACGAAGAGTCGGACACGACTAAACGACTAAACAACAACAACATACCTTTAAAATACCATATGTGAAGCAGCCCTTAGGCCAGCCTCACTTTGGGTGAGACCTAGAATTTCTAAATGATAGTCCTATTGTAAATCAAGTGATTAGACAATATGCGCCTTGAGTAGGACAAAGAGTCATGTTCATGTTTCAAGTTACAAGAAAGGAGATTCTGTCTAAACATCAGGGAGAACTTTCTGACAGTAAGAGCTGTTCCACAGTGGAACAGTCTCCCTCAGGAAGTTGTGGCCTCTTTCCTTGGAGGTTTTTTAAGCCGAGATTGGATGGCCATCTGTCATGAGTGCTTTAGTTGAGATTCCTGCATTGTAGGGGGTTGGACTAGATGACCATTGGGGTCCCTAGTCCTATGAGTCTATGATTCCATGTTCTTTGGAGCTGTGCACAAAACTTCAGATGAGCACCTTTGGGTTGCGACCCTCCATGCTGATTTTAAGACTTGTTTTGGATTCTGGAAAGGGAACATTTTTAAATGTTTTTGATGTGTTTTATTGTTCAGATTTATGTTTTATTGCACACACACACACACACACGACGTAATGGTATATAAATATTTTTTGTAATAATGTTGCACCCTGTTAAGCCAAATTTGACTGGTTAACATCCAGCATCCTACAGTCTGGTTCTTGCACATCTTGCCTAGTGCATAAATATTGTATGTACAGAAGTCCATCTGCTACTCTCCAGCAAAGAAAAAGTAAATCTGTCTTTCCTTGAGAGTAGCAGAGGAATTCCAGGGGAACAGCTAGCCATACACAGAACTGGAGGGTAGGATTCTCTAACCGCAATTCATGTTGTCCGTGTGTGTAAGTATGCATGCACACATGAATATGGGATATGCAGAGAGATACATAATTTCACTTTATACATCTAAATACACCGTTACCTTGAAAAGTCCATTGTGCAAAAAGTACACCCAGCACTTTTAAAACATCAAATTGTTCAAAACCCAAGCTTAAGCCACACTACATTTAAATTTGAACAAAAAACCCTGTTATTTTCCACAAGTTTTTAATCACTAGTAATTTTAAGCACATTTAAATTTACTTCACAATTCAGTAACAACCATGCATCTACTGTAGCTTTCATTATCTCTAGAATGCTTCAACTTTATCATCAGCCCATGAATTCATTAATTTCTTTATTAATCCAAATGATTTTCTTCAATTTTTATACGCCCTGAGGCTGTCTCACTAAGATCAACTCCCTCTGTGTTCCATAAAATTGTAATCAATCTCTATTATAGTCATGAAAATGGTATTTGTCACTTTGCTGAGAAAAAAATAATCAATATGTCTTCCAGGGCAGAACAGGCATTTAATACGTCGAATTGATGCCTGTTAGAGAAATTTAGCTTGCCAGCAGCTTGAGACAAGCTAATAGAAACCCAAGAAATTTGTTGATGGTTGGCAGATGAATATACAGACATGCTTGAAAAATTAATATTGGGGCATTGAGAATGGACTGTCATTTCATATGCTGAAGAGAAAATGGATTTAGACGAGCAAATCCCAATGGAAATCCTTTCCTTTTAAAAAGATAAATCCAGAAAAAGGCTACACACAAAAAAGCATACGTGCTCATATCATCCTTTTAGGATGGTCCGTGTTTTATAAAATGAAAGATTCTTCTCTATATCTATTCTAATGCTTTGTCCTGTATCTCTGGTATTGTTAAGTCTGCTGTAAAAGTTCTTTTTAAAAAATCACCCATATGATGGCAAAATATGAAATATTACTTCATTTACCAAAGGTTTAATGCTATTTTGGGTTCCCCGAGGATGGTGGGTTTATGTGAAATAATGTTTTGTTCTGGCTGAATATTAATCTGACACATTTCTTCTCTCTGTCAGATAACAGCAATTATTTCTATTGTGTTCTATACTGGAAGTCATCCTTCATTCCATAATCAAGTTTCAAGTGTGTGTGTGTGTATAGGCATATCAAAGCTTCATTTGTTAAGTACATGTGGGCAGGCAGTGCCTTTGAGCAGTGAGGTCTGGAGGTGCACTTCAGAATCCTATTCCACTTTCATGTGTAAGAGTTATTAAACACAGAGAAAATATCATTGGCAGGGGCCCGGGTAGCCTTTTGAGGTGTTCCAACTCTGCGCTGGAAAGTAAGTGGAAACCATTGTATAGAAGCTCATGGTGATGGTGCCACTGGAAGCTGCAGATAATATCCAATTCTGGATCCACAATAGCACTTACATTACTTCAGAACTGCAGTTGGTGGTGTAATGGAAGCGGGATATGAAGGAACACACAGGCACAGCTTGCCTAGAAGAACAGAAAGGCAACAATAGCCTCGAAGCAGCAGTGTCACTTCTGCTTACCAGGAAGACGGAGGCAAGAGATGGCAGGGAAATCACATTTGTGCAGATCCACCACTGAAACTGATGTGGTGCCCTCACCTGCGTATCTGTGCAGTCCCAGCTTGCCCTTTCCTCATAAACCACAGAGCTGCTGCTGCTGCTGGGAAGCTGTTGCTGTGCCCCTGCCCCACTGAGCAAGCCACTCCTCGAATCTCATTTCTGGGACCTTTTTCAGAGCAGGAGCAACATCATCATCTGCTGGACCTAGGGTAACTTACAGCCAGTCCTTGTTCCAGCAGGCAATGACAACGCTTTGAGGTCCTTTTCTTTCATGGGTTTTCGACGTCATGCTAGCAATTCAAATGGGACCTCTTCTTTGCAATGTTGTTGGCATGTCTAACTAAAAGCTAGGTGTAATATTTCAGCTGACTGAATACCTTTTTTAAAGGCTTAATGTGCTTTTCGAGTTTAGCCCATGCAGTTAGAAGTAAGCACTACTGAGTTCAATGAAGCTTACCACTAGGCAATGATACACAGGACTGTAGACATGCTACAGAAAAGTTTAGGTAGCAATCCTAACCTCATTTGCCAAGAAGTAAGTCCCTCATAATTTAACAGGACTTACTTCAGAGGAGTCATGGTTAGGATTGTGCATTTATGCTGCTAAAAGTCTTATTGAAAGACTAGTCATTCCTCCTTCATATGCTCTCCACGTTTGTGGATTCTCCAAAAACTCATGATTTGCACCTCAAAACTTATCACTACAGTGGAACCTTGGTTTTCGAACATAATCCGTTCCAGAAGACCATCCGACTTCTGAAACGTCCGAAAACTGAAAGCGGAAACCTCAATACAATAGGGAAACTCAAAACGGAAGCCACATGGCACGTTTGGCTTCCAGAAATCATTCAAAAACCGAAGCGGTTACTTCCGAGTTTTGAACAAAAGCTATGAAAATGAATCAAAGAGATGTGGAAGACTATGGTTTCCATTCGTTTCCAGAAGTATAGCAAAGGAAAATATTCCTGGTACATTGTGCCTCTTCAGACTCTGATATTTTTACATTGTAAAAATTGAAAAGTCAAACTAAACAGAAATCTTGCAACAGTAGCATATTCCCTTCCCTCTCCGATGCAAAATGCATAGTTCTGGTGTGCAAATGAGTGTTTCGCATTTTATTCTACCACGGCCTGGGCTGTTTGCAATAATTACAGAATTTAGCAATGCATTACATTGTCAACATTCATTGCTATTCTCTGCATGAGAGGAAACATTTGTAATTCAAACAAGAACAGCCAAAGTATTATTACAGATAAAGTGTTACTGGAGGTAGCTGGAAATATCAGTTTTCTCATCAATGTTGTCATATGTTATGTGCAGGTATCTGGTTTGGAAAAGGGCACATCTGTGATACACTTCATGAGATTGAAACAGTTGTGTTCACTTATCATCTTTTTTCTTCATTTTTTTTTTACCCTAAACAGAAATCCTGCCCACAAAATTGACATTTGGAAGATTTGCATATATCACTGCTTCTATTTTAAACCATAAGCCATTCTCCCACTCCCGCCACCCTATTCAGTTGTGTACATAAGAGATGTAATAGAGGCATTAAGTATTAATATTTTTATAATCAGTATGCTCAGTCCTAAGGGAAATATTCCCATCGATTTTTCTTTGGCTTTCATGTGATAATTTGCAAACTTCCCCATAAGCACATTTTACCTGTTTTAAAGCACAAATTCAACAGAGGGGAGGAGAAGGGGTAGACGGAACTACCACGTCAAGAGTCTACTGACATAAATTTGATATAAATGTGATAATTCCATGAAGATGAAAACAAGATATGGCTTAGCTGGCCATCCTATCCTTTCGAAGATGTCATCTCTCTCGTACGCACACTTCAAATATCTGCTTCTTTATTGTGTTTAATGCAGGGAGGTTGGCTTCCCTATCACTTCTTAAAGTTGAAAGAAATATTGGACTGTTAATTAGAATACTGCAATGTGAAATCAAGTCACGGCTGCCGTTTCAAGACTTGCTGGAGAATGTGAACTAAAAGTCTACTCTTTCCTTTTGCCAGTCAACTTGCTGCTATGGCATCAGCTCCTGCCTAACTTGCTCCTTCAGTAATCTCAGCCATTTGCATCACAAGTTGTAGATGGCACAGACTCCTCGTTCTCTCTCTTCATACGCCCAGGAAGATAGCCTGGACTTGCAACCTTCACTTCTCCAACTCAAAGTCAAGGACATTTAAACTGCATCTGCCCACATCTGTTCCTTAATATATAAAGCCTTGAACAAACTCAGGAGCAGGTTATGCGAAAGGCTACTTGCCCCTGTATCAACATGTAGGTTTACTTAGATCATCTGGGGAAGTGTTACTTGCGACACCACACCCTACAGAATATCACAGGGCAGTGGCACAAAATCAGGCACTTTCAGCCATTGCCCCTGCATTCTGAAATGCCCTACCCTCTGCCATACATGAAACATCAACCCTCGGTTGCTTCAGTTCTCTTAGAAAGAAATATATATTTGCCTAATCTTTCCTTGATTCATCAGGTCAGACCCTGTTATTACTGAGTTCCTCTTTGTATATGTGTTTCTAACATTGTTTTACTGGTTTGTTATGTTGTGTCTCTATTTTTATGATACTGTTTTCTTGTTTCTATGTTGTATTTTTGCACACTGCTTGGAAGGTTTTAAATGCAGCCTCAGGTCCAGCATTACCATAAGTGGCCCATTCTTGGAGCCGCCGCCATTTTACTTTTCCCTCTAGGACACTGTGAAAAATAAAAATGGCAGGCTTCAATGGATGTTAGTGGCATGATGGGAAATTTATTAGCAATGGCTCCCAACCCTAATGCTGGGGGAAGCTCACAGAAGCATTGCTGCCCCTGTGGTCATTCAGTACGCCCAGCCAAACCCCACTATCACCAGGAAAGCCAATGGCATAGGAGAGGGGCCCCCAGAGGAGACTTCAGGAAGGGCACCCTCCAACCTGAAGCTGACCAGACTATGCTAACAGTGCTGTATACCAAGAATAAAGAGAAGGTGGGTCAGGCTCTATTGATACATCTGTGGTTGAATTGCAGTGTATCAGCCAGCATTTTTGACTCTTAGCTGTCTAGTAATAACCACTTCTTAGAAGCCTTTTTCTTTTCCAAATTCAACTGCTGAAATTAACAAAGCTGTGAGGAGCGAATGAAATGAAGAGTGGATTTTTGTGTGAAAGGGTTGTCTTTGATTTTCAATAACTTTTTAAAATAAGAAAAAGTATCAATAGACGACAGATTCCAGTGCTTATATAAATCAGCTCTGCCTAATTATTTCCTGGGTACACAAGAAGGATCTTCATTTAATCCCCAGTGTGTTATTGAGCAGGCAGAGCCTGCCCATTGGCGATAGCAAGTTTTGATTGCCAGCAAAGGGCTTGGCTTTAAACATAGCCTATAAATTAATGAAACACTCCAGTCCCTATAGCATTCCTTGGGCCATGAAGTTCCTGCTTCGTTTTATAATTGGTGAAATATTCTGCTGTCCATACACAGACAAAAGCTTAGCAAGCAGAAATTAAAAAAGTGACCACTGAAAATAGTATTTTCACTGAAAACATAAAATGAACACTGGAAACAAATTTTCCATCAAAGTTTCTCCGGTACTGGTAGAAGTTGTAAATCAGTTCATTACAAAACTTCTCCTGCAAACATGTGTGAGCTGTTCACAGCCTGCTTCAGAATGGATCTAACTTTGGAGAATGGATGGATCCAACTAAGTTGGAGTGGACCCAGTGAAACCAACAGACTTAAGCCCACAGATTTCAATGGGTGAGCATGGCTTAGTTGGATGCCATTCATAGCTTGTGGCCGCATGAGATAAAGCTTTGTCAGTGGCTGCAGCGATGCTGAGAAACGCATTGCCACTTGAAGCATAGATTGTGGCCCTCTCTCTGGCTGCCTTTTGCCAGCTGGTAAATACATTTAAATCCGCATGGTAAGTATCCTATTGTTTTATATAACAGTTGTGTTTTTATCTGGTGAACTTTGATGCAGCTTACTGTATTTTAACTGTTTTTATATGACAGTGTGATTTTAAGCTGCCCCAAGTACTGCACCCGTGGGACTGAAATGAGTGCATAAATAAATCTGGGCCTGATTCAAATGAAGCCTAAATAAATAAATAAATTTAAATGTGGACTCTACCCAAACTGGGCTTGTCACCTTTCCTGGGCCATTTTGGAACTTGACCCAAGCTTTTGAGAAGCCGAGACTTAATCTTAAAGGTTTCTAGGCAGTTTCTAGGTTTTTGACACACCACCCTCTCCTATTCTGAGATTGGGTACCATCACTATTATCTTGCAAGAGAAATGCTTAACTGTTGAATTATAGCCAATTTCTTTGGCACTATTTGCCACTTTCCCTATAATGACCTGAATAAATACCCAAGTGCTCTTTGAAGATAGCTTTGCATCATGAAGATACACATAACAGATGTATATCAGAACTTCAGTAACATGGTCCATATTCAAGTCTTCATGTGGCAACACAGAGATTTTAATGGATGAGAGTTAAGCACATGTGTGAGTCTGACTGAACTGAATGGGGCTGCAAGTGTTTGTATTTGACTGGGTAGTTCCACTTGTCTGTGTTGCTACTTGCAAACCTAACATAGCTTCAATTTGTGATGTGGTCAGAAATAATAATACAATGTTCCATCTTCTTTCAGGCATTGCAACCGAGATGCTAATTAAGAGAAGCAGGATAGTACTAGTAGACTGGCTACCCTGACAGAACTCTCAGTAAAAAATAACAGAAGTGCCAGCATAGTTCTAAATCAAAACAGATGCGAAAATTAGGATATCAATGCCAATCAGGATGATTTTGGAGAGAATAGGGATTGCCACATAAATCTATTATTTCACATATCCCATGCTTATCTGGATGAAAAATGGAATCTTAATGACTAAATATAAAGAATTGTACAGGAGATGGTACAATATGGAGAGCGGAACAGTCAAATATTTTTAAAGGTGTGAAATATAATAAGGAACAAATATAGCAGGAAGCCTACAAAATAAATATATCAAACAAATGTTTATTGCTTATTCAAAATCTCATTTACCTTTCCCTGTTCTTTGCAAACATGCTGCCAGCCCTCATTCTCCTAAATCTACCCTTCTATATAATCTCAATGTTTTCTGCTCTCTTGATCTACTTAATCCCTTCTCCTTTGCTGTCCTCTAGGCCCTGGAATGTCCTCCCAGAAGACTTCATTTTGACTTTGACTTGAAATCTTTTCTTAAAAGCCACCTTTCCTGTGAAGGCTTTGGCTTAACTCCTTAGCCATCGTTGGGGATGGGTGAATGTGTAGGTTTTGGTTTCTCTCACTTCCTCATTTTTCCACCCTTAAGATTTTCATATCAGCTTGTGATTTATTTATTTTTTAAAGTTCTCATGAAAATGCACGAACATTTTAGTGCATGTCTCCTAAAATACAAATTTCTGCATGCAATTTTGCCCAGCACACACATTTTTAGAGCAATTTTGCCAATGTAATGCATTTTGGTACATTATTCTCATACATGGCTGGAGAACTATGCCACAAAATTCAGAGAAGTGCAAATTTCGAAGAAAGGCTGTGATCTATGTTCACATATTATTTTGGAAAGTAAGAAGTAGGTTAGGTTCACTTTTAAATGCAAACTGAATTAAATTTCTCCCCAATTCCTAGCCATCAGCCCCAGATGCAAATAAGCCTATAGCTGCATATGTTCATGTCTATCTTTTGCGGCTTTGGAAATATCAAAATGTGTTGCTTATGCTAGCGTTTAAAGAAAACATCACCGTCCTGATGCCTTCAGATGTTTTAGACTACAGCTCCATCTGATGAATGCTGCTATAGAATATATACTGATGTTATAATCAGCCTACTGAATACTTTTTAAAATCTCAGCAGGCATTTTAATCAAAATATGATTTTATAGTTTCTTCCTTTTCTGTATTGTATCTTTTCTTCACTGCTTAGAGACTATTGTAATCAAGTGGTGCACGATATATTTAAACATATAAAATATAATAAAGTTCCTTTCCTATAATTGCACAGCTTTTGAGAGATTAAAATCAAAGGCCCAAGCACAGGGAAGGTTGTGCTTAAGTCACACCAAAATTGGAAAGTTGTTAGTTGCAGCTAATGGATATCTCATTGGTTTCAATGGGACTTCAGTGTGTGTGACAATTCAATGCATGTTTAGTCAGATGGAAGTCTCACTTCATTTGACAGAGCTTACTCCTAGCTCAATGGACATAGGTGCAGAGCCAAATTTTATTTGTGTACGGTCCATTGTTCGCCTTGGATGAAAAGGGTGGAGAAGGGGCCAAGTACAGGAAGAAGAAACTGTTCGCAATGGTGCAAATTTGCCTCTGGAAGGAATTCCACAACCAGAACACCACCACTGAAAAGGCTACCCTGCAACATTTTGAAGGGCTTCTGTCACTAAACAGTAGCAACTTTACTGCCATTATTACTCTGCTCGGCTAGAGGGAAGACAACACAGAGAGAAGTAGTCAGAATATAAATTGTCCCGTGTGCCTGCTGTGCTTCTCTTGAATAAAAAGACAGGATCTCAAGAGGAACAGACTATCTCAAGAAAGCCAGGGCGGGGGACTGTACTGCGCTTCACATTAAATGCACATCAACATAGAAAGATCTTGTTTGTAGGGCTGGGAGGTTGGTCTCAATAAAGGTGCTACGGCTTTGCTCTCTCTGCAGAAATATTGACAGCTACAGTGCAATCAATATTCCAATCAGTGTAGCAAAGTGGTTATATCATGGCAGAAGCCAACCCATCAGCTAAGCTTGCAAAGTCCGCAATACGGAAAATAGAACTGGAGTCTAATTGAAATTAGGGTCAAAGTGATGGCAGCAGATCCAAGTGATTAAACACAAATCTGCCCCCAAGCACAAAGAAAGAGTAGGGGTGGACCTAGAAAACCTTTTTTTAAAAAAAATCAAAAGAGTTGAGGAGTTGCATTTTGCTACTGTTGTTATGTTATGTCAGGTTGAGCAGTAAAACAATAAAACGATAAACTAAAAACAAGGAGAGGTGATGAGGCAGCCAGTAAAATGTTAAAAATATAAAATTAGAATTAGGAAGTGGCTAAAAACTACTTGAAAGCTTAATTGAAGGCAGGCTGCTGTCTCAGTCGCCATCTTGTTTCCATTCCATGATGTGCTATGGATGTTTGTATGTGATGCCAATAAAAGGTTTGATGATGATTTTGCTACTGGATTTTACACAGCTGCAGGACTCAGCAAGACATCCTTTCTGCACACATACCTTTTCTGTGTTTAAATGCAGAGATAAGGAGAGCAAAAGCAAACAAATAATCCTTCATATATATATTCACGTTCTTTTCAAAAAGTGAAAATTAGGGGGGAAGCAGCCTGTTAATCTTCTGTCTGGTGACAATTGGGATAACTCCAAGAGAAAAATTGTAAGGGTTTCAAAAGGTTTGTTTGAGGAGATGTTAAGAATGTTACATTCTAGAATACTCTCCCTGGAATAATCATGAAAGCCTGGAAACTCACTGGGATCCAGATTGAGTGGAATACATTTATAATTCCCGCTCACCTCCTCCCAATGGGTGGACAGAGTTTGCAACCCCGTGCAGGACTTACCTGGCCGGGTGCCACCCACCTAGTAACAGGGTGTAATTGGCCCGCCCCTGCCTGGCAGGCCAATGGGCTACGGGCAGGGGTGTGGCCAGGGACAGGTACTGGGGCCGATCCTTCAGCCAATGCTCATTCTTCTTCCTCCATTCCAGACTGAGTGGAATACATTTATAGAAGATCTTTTTACACAAAAGTCTGCCCAACCATAAAACAGTACTGTGATGAGACTCTCATGTGCCCGTTACAAGCTGATTTTCATCCACGTGGCAAAACACATGTCAAACAAGAAATTGTTTCAATATCTTTCATTATTTTTAGTATTTTCACTGACTCAACATAGGACAGAAGCCTCAGGTGCCTTCTGACAGAAAGCTGAATTTTAGCAGGTTATCAGGAACCATGGGAATGACATATTTGGCACATATATGTATGTGGCATAGGACGGGAAACTTGTACAATCCTCCACTAATTCAGATTGCAATTGTGTCAAAAAAGAAAATAAAAAAGGGAGACATGTCACGGCAAACTCAGAGCTGTTGAACGGCAGCAGTAAGAAATACTAACACATCTTTAAAATGGCATTTTCTGGTAATATTGGCACAAAGCAAGGTGTAGGTCTGTAAAATTGGAGTCTCAGCACTGAAATATACATTATAGCTTACTGAGACAACATGAAAGTTTGGTTTGGTGTGTTGTCCCAACCTAGACTCATGATTAAGCTTTCTCCTTACTCACCACAAACAAACCTTCCAGGTCTAAGTGTGAACCAGATCAGTGACTGAAATTACATTTAGCAATTTTAATGTCAAATACTGTCAAATCACTCATCATAGATAGCTATCATCCCAAGGGGACACTACAAAAAGCAGCAGAGAGGTGGTAAGAAATAATGATTCATGTTGATTTACAACATGAGATGCTAATAATCTCTGCAGCTACCCTCAAAACGAAGTGTATACCTCAGCTTAGGGGTCCTAGTACTGAGTACCACCAGTGGTTTTTTCTGTGGCAGTACTTACCTGTACAGAGTAAAGGTAAAGGTAAAGGTACCCCTGCCCATACGGGCCAGTCGTGTCCGACTCTAGGGTTGCACGCTCATCTCGTTCAAGAGGCCGGGAGCCGGTGCCGTCTGAAGACACTTCCGGGTCACGTGGCCAGCGTGACGAAGCTGCAACTGACGAGCCAGCACCAGTGCCGCACACGGAAACGCCGTTTACCTTCCCGCTATAAAGCGGTACCTATTTATCTACTTGCACTTAGGGGTGCTTTCGAACTGCTAGGTGGGCAGGAGCTGGGAACGAACGACGGGAGCTCACCCCGCCGTGGGGATTTGAACCACCGACCTTACGATCAGCAAGTCCTAGACACTGAGGTTTTACCCACAGCGCCACCCGCGTCCCTCCCTGTACAGAGTACCATCCCCTTTTTCTTTGCTGCCTCTGGCAGCCATTTTGTGATGACACTCACAGCACTTTTATCAAAACATGAGTTCTGGCACTGCTTTTTTCTTCTTCTTTTTGCTACTAAAAACACTCAGTACCACTTGTAATTAACCTTGTTCAGATTAAATGAGCACATGGTAAGATGTTCAAGGTCATACCACAAGCCAACCCTGGACTTCCATACCTTCAAAATCCCATTTCCATAGAGACCTATGCGCATAATTCTGAATCTGATCTGCATAGACACCCAGCACATGACCTGTACTACTATTTATTTTTGCAGAGAATTGGTCTCATGTAGCCCCACCCCCGGTCACCTTATACAGAGTGATCATTAAAATCAGCCGAATTATTAGTAACTGCAGCTCAAATGGCACTCCCTAAATCACTGCAAAAAAACTTAGAAAATGCTGCTGAATAAACCTTTTACTGACATAATTGCATTTAAAAAACCAGCACATTCATCTCTTGAGAGCAATTTATCCTTAAGAGTGCACGCCTTTCCGATTCTTCATAATTTTTTCAGGGGGAAACATAGGGATGCACCCACTTATACCTCAAAATTATATCTTTTCAGTGTTTTGTAACTTAATCAAAACAAATTCCTTACCTGGCAGTAAAGTTGAGTGACATTGTGCGCACACATGATAGGAGATCTATAAAATTCTTTAAGACGTCTCCTACAATTTACACATGCATGATGAATATTCTTCCATTCACAACACTGCTGGAAAGCTAAAGAAAATAACAAAACAAGGAAAATTGCTAGGGAGGAAAATATAGAATATAGGACAGCCTAGCCAGAAAATATATTTTTCCTAGCAAATTAGAGTGCATTTTGTTATCAATAGGACTGTGTGTGTGTGTGTATGAGAGAGAGAGAGAGAGAGAGAGAGAGAGAGAGAGAGAGAGAGAGAGAGAGAGATGGAGGGGGGGGGGAGAAAGGCTGTAGTACTAAAATCTATTGGGAGACCAACAGACCAAGAGATGTGGAGGTCCTGCATACCTTAAAGCTTAGCATACCTACTGTGGTATAAATTTGGTGTTGTTCAGTCTACTTAATCAGATGCACAATACAGCATACAAAAACTCACACCCCAAGAAATGTGCTTTTAGGCTTTATGGTGTCACTTTTTCCTGTTTGGAATCCACTATGACTAGGTACCATTTAGGAATTAACATTTCACAGAATAAATCTGCATAGAATTTTGTTGAGAGTCATGTGGAGTTTCCCACATCCCACACAGTCTCATTCTTCAGCATGTCCTGGAGCCCTAACCCACCCAACTAAAAAACAAATGGGTAAATGGGGAGAACAGAGGACCACAAGATGGGTGAGGTTTGCACATTGGCAAAAGCAATATAAATACAGGGCGTTTCCTTGTCCTATTTTACCTAGTTGCATTTCCAATTTGTGCCTCATTTTTAAGTGAAGAGTAAGCAGACCGCATGCCACTTACGTATCCCAAAGTTTACGTAACTGGAGGGATACGTAAGCAGAGGTGCGACTTTATGGGATTATTTATGGAAGGAAAATTTATTTCCTCAAAATTCTAATGCAACCATTCTGGCCAATCTCAACAATACTCCAGGCCATCACTATTTTGCAGGAGAGATTCAAGTACACACCAGAACGTTAGGTTTGCACAATAAAAGTAGATTAAAGTGCTTTGTCAGCCTAGCACAAAAGCTGCACTTTAAAAACAAACCAAGGGATCTTTGTATTAGAGAAGTTTTGGGGCAAATACACTAAAAAGTGTGGGAAGAATGAATGGTTAAGGGGAATATGTATCTATTCCTCACAAGCAAATCAGGATGAAAGCTCATTGTCATATACGGTAACAAATCAGACAAAATGCTCAATAAAGACTGGGCATAGTCTGAACATCACACAGACTTTGTGCAAGCAAATCAGGGTGAAAGCTGTATAAATAGGTCAGTTGGAGGAGCCCTGATCATCTTTCAAAAATGCAGTTGGAAACACACAATACAAGCTACAAATATAATAATGCTTGCAGTCTGCTAGACATGCTGCACAAATTAAACATCTTGGATAATTGATAGTTCAGTGCAAAGTTAATGGAATTTCATTCCTGGTCCTGCAAAATACCAAGTACTGGTTTGGGTTTCAGTGCTTATATGTACTAATGGTTTTCATCTTTCACATCACTGACAAAGAGTAAATTTTCCAGTAAAAGCATCAGAATGACTGGGTCAGAATCAAATAATGCTAATAAAACCAAATGGAAGAGGCAGCTATTTAGCAAATAAAAAACAAACGGCAAACAGCTGAAACAAGGCTTATGATGTTCAGTGTTTATCAAACATCTCTTCAAAACGTTACAAATTCCAACATTCCTTAAATTAGTTTTGGTATTTTATATCTCATAATGCAGTAGAGGAGACAGAGACAAAGTGTTAATAAGCCCATTTCTATGTGGGTCTATGTGTATGGCACATTTCACTAAAATGTTTTGGAAATCTAAACATGGAAACTCAGTGAATACTAGAAGACTTTATAGAACCTAGTCCAGCAAGCTGAGGAAACCCAACTCACCATTGCATGCCAGTTTTCCTTCTACCAACTTTCACACATTTTTTCCATGCAGAAACATTTCCCTGCTCTGTGACCTGAGATCTTTTAGGTGAAGATGCAAAATACCAAGCCCTGTTGCTTCTAAACAAAAAAAGGCTATAGAATCTATCCAACTAATTACAGCTGGAGAATTGGAACATTCACCCAGTTATTAAAGAAATGTTTAGAAAACAATAAACTGGAGGGCCACAGATTGCTGGCAGAAGTCTTACACATGTTCTTTTCAATGGGACGTAAAGGTAAAGGGACCCCTGACCATTAGGTCCAGTCATGACCGACTCTGGTGTTGCGGCGCTCATCTCGCTTTATTGGCCGAGGGAGCCGGCATACGGCTTCCAGGTCATGTGGCCAGCATGACTAAGCTGCTTTTGGCGAACCAGAGCAGCGCATGGAAACCCCGTTTACCTTCCCGCTGGAGCAGTACCTATTTATCTACTTGCACTTTGATGTGCTTTCGAACCGCTAGGTTGGCAGGAGCAGGGACTGAGCAACGGGAGCTCACCCCATCACAGGGATTCAAACTGCCGACCTTCTGATCGGCAAGTCCTAGGCTCTGTGGTTTAACCCACAGCACCACCCGCGTCCCTATTCAATGGGACTTACACCTTAGTAAACATGTGAAGGGCTGGGCTTGTGGGTTGGTATACTAAAGAGATTTTCACAGTGACATTTATTTCATATAATCTTTTGTATCAAGGGTAACGGTCATTGTATTTCTGCCTCCAACTTCACTTGTCAAACATTAATGAAAAATCAATAATGAGTTATGTTTCCAATGTTTTCTGACACACCTGTGTTCAATCCTGAAGAAAGCAGCCCCGTTCTGTGGGGCTGACTGGAATATACGAGCAGATTTCCTGCAGCCATTTTGCTCTAAGTGGATTCAACTCAGAAGGATCGATGAGCCATTCAATAAACCTGTAGTTTCTGCAGAGCGAAAAGACAAGGTGTGTGTGAGAGAGATTATTTTGGATAACTTTCTTTCTTTGCAAATCTTGAGGGGGGGGTGAAAGGACAAAGACTATTTTCCACTACAAATATGACATTTTAGTTTGAAAAGGAACTAGTGACATGTGAGGCCACCCCTGCCACAGCTTACTCCAGAGACCATTTTGATTTTTCAACATTCCTGTTGAATACTTGGGGGGAAAGGGGGCTTTCTGAGTAGTCAATAGGAATGTTTGGAAAGCTCAAATGGAGGAAGTGCAGTTCCCTACAAGTCCCCCAGCCATGCACCTTTCCTAAGCCAACAACAAAGCAGAACCTCTTTGCAGAAAAAAAAAAACAGAAGGCAACAGGTGACAGACAGGACTCACTACTATAGAGAAGGGGCTCAACACAGCTTCTCATTAACTGGAAAAAACTATGAGTCCCAAGATCCCTGGCAAGAAATGAGTCACATCATTTTCAACCAAGCTTTACAAGTAATGAGAGAGAAATTCTGTTCACGTTTTAAGGCAAACAAAATTCACACTTTCCGAAACAATACATCAGCTGACACACAGCCCTCTTTTGGAAATTGCCCTTCTCCAGATTTTGCAATGCATTCTCCAGTCAAGCAACGTGTACAAAAACACACATGATTGGGTAAACTGTGCATAAAAATGTATTATGTTACAGGGAATTGCTTTGCAAAAAAATGTGTATATTGGGGGGAAATGCATTCAAAATTGTACTGCATACAAAAAAATAAAAATTGCAAATTGATGTGGAAATGTGTATAAGTGAATTTAAGATTGGAAAAATGAGAGCCCAAGAGAAACTAAAATTAACAGATTTCCCCATCCCTACTTGCAAGTCCTCTCTGATGTGTATGAGGGGTGTCCCCTGCCACCCGTTACCTCCTCCTCAGGCTATAGTTTCCTTCTTCTTTTGCATGAGGAAGTCTAGAGGGCTGATAGAGATCCTGGATAGTAGTGGGAGCATAGTGTGAACCCCATGTCATGTCAGGCCCAGCTCAATGAAAGCAGGACCCAATTCAAAATAAGGCCAGACTGTCTGAGCAGGTGCAGTACTCATTTGACAGAGAACACATGAAATGCACTTTGTTTGAACAGAACAGTTAACCTGTGGCAAAGCATGAGTTAAGGTATGAAAGCTAAATCCAGAAGAACACCCATTCTGCCAAACATAATTATGTTCATATTAAAGTGTTGACTTGCTATTCCCTTGATTAATTTTCATCACACTGTGTATTTGTTTTCTTTCAAGCTTATTCTAAATTAAGCCATTCTCCATGTCATTGTCAGTTCAGGTCTTGAATGCTTCTGCTAATAAAAGCTGCAAAAAGCCTTTTGACTTAATCAAACATGTCACATTATAGAATGATAGAAAAGAATTTGCATCTGTATCTGTGGCTAACAGTATGACCCTGTACACAGTTACCCAGATGCAACTCTCATTTCATTCAATAGTGCTTGCTACCAAGTATTTGCTTATAGGATTGGAATTCTAGTTGCCAATATATCACAATTAAATGTCATAGACACACTACAGAAAGTGGGAGAAAGCCTTTTTAAAGTGACTTTCTAATCAATGTAAGTATCATTGATTTAGAAACCAGGCCACTGCAGCAAAATAAGAATTACCCCCAGTCAACCAGGGTGTTGGGTAGGACTTGGGTACGTATTTAACAATATTTCTATACTACTTGATTATAGTAAAAACTGTAAGCAGTTTACAAGAAACATTAACATTGTCAATAAAAACAGTGAAAACATTATACGAGAATTAAAACCAACATGTCTTGAATGCCTAAACAAACATATTTTAAGTAGGTGCCAAAAAGAGTACAGTGAAGGTGTCTGACTGATGACAATAGGCAGGGAGTTTCAGCATGTAGGTTTAATTTCTTACAACTGTGGAATAAATACTACAAAGCAACTGCAACAGCATCAGTTCCACAAATCGAAGCAGTTGTGTGGACACATAAAGGGTCAAGTGACCACCTTGTAAATGGCTATCAAACACTAACATAAGGTGGATTACTAAATTTTGTGGAATGGTTTTCAAGAGGATTTAATTCCGCTCATTGTGATTCGGAACTTGGTAATTACTGCTGTAATTTGCCCTAAAGAAGTAGGCACCTGGGAGGAAGTTTTGACTCTTTTTGCCATGCTACACAGGTCAAAAACATGGGTGGCAAGGACAACGAGCATTGCCTGTAATGAAAACCTTTGCTTTTGTTACCCGCTATCTGGGTCTGAAAGCTTCCCAGTCAAGTTAAGGGGTTGCACATTTCCCTCCCCCAGCACCACACAAAGCATTGGAGTGTCACTAGGCTTGTCAACCAGTCCATAAAGCCTTTTAATAAACCTCTAAGATGGTGGTGGTGGGGATTTCCTTAGGTTTATGCAAGCCCTAACTGGGATCCAGGACTTGGGCTAAGAGTATATTTAAAGTTTTAAAAAGTACCCTTTGGGTGCATACAAAAGTGAGACTTTCATTCTGAGCTGTAGAAGAACTTTTGAGGGAAATAACATATCTGATTTCTACAGCATCCGATTATGAGCTTCAGTGATGTCACTGGTTTTAACAGTACATCCAGATGATCATTTTAAGGAGCCATTAGATGTATCTCATCTGTCCCTTGCACTCACTGACACATCCATCCAGAGCTTGTACCCCAGTCTGGTCCTGCTTGTCAACATAGTGTGAGAAAGGGACGGCACAAGTCATGCAGTTCATAGAGACAAAGTAGAACCTGAATGGTGCAAAACATAGTGGGGGTTTGGGAGGGCACCCATGAAGCTCTCCTGTTGGGCTCAAGGACAGAACATGAAAGATAGCATGAGGGCAAGACTAGACACACAAAGAGAATTTCCTTGCATCTTCCGGGCCTCGCTCCAGGGGGAGTCATGTGACCCATAGGAGATCATGCAATGGCACAAGATCACAGCACAGCACCCAAAATGGCCACCGCACTCTTGTATGGAAAAAATGGGTTGTTCCAGTTTTCCTGGGACAGTTGAGGGGTATGTGACAGAGCATTCCATCATTAGTTGAGACTGATAGTTGAGATTCCTGAATTGCAGAAGGTTGGTCTAGATAACCCACGGAATCACTTCCAACTCAATGATTTGGAATGGTCTCCTTCAGGTGGTTGTGGACTCTCCTTCATTGAAAGTTTTTAATTTCTATTTTGTATTAGCAAATATATAAACCACCCAGGGGATGGGTGGTATAGGAAAGTAACAAAAAATAAAGCATTCAGGATCTGGATTCTGCTTAGGACTCCTTCTGAAATGTATAAACAGAGCCTATCTGAAGCTGTTGTTTGTTAACTATACCACAAGGGAAGTGTAAATGGTTCTGTAAGCAGAGCTGAAAAATCACAGCAATATTTTTAGATATCACATAAGTGCTTTATAAACACCTTGATGTGGAGCCAATCTTCTTAGCAAACATACTGACCAGACAGAAAGAACCAGACAATGATTAGGTGCTAGGTGGGTGGACATTTGCTTGTTGAATCAGGAGCATTTATGTGATTTTTGAAAACATTACAGTACACAAATTACCCAAATAAACTAGCGTAGGTTGAGCAGTAATTTGTTGGATTCTCTACACTGCAAACTCAGAAGTGGTATAAATCATAGCGTTTCCCAGTTTAAATCTAAAATGCTTAGCTCTTTAAGGACAGTAAGAGGCATATATAGGAATAAGGCCCACTGAGCACAGTGGAGCTTCAAGAGCAAGAATGATCTGTAGAACATTCCCAGCACCTTCACATAACACTAGTTCCTATACTTTTCTTTAATAACCTGGAGGACTACATTTATAAGCCTGAAAACAGGCTTATATCCACAATGGAGATGTGGCTTTATTTTATAATAACAGCTGATTTTAAAAGCCAGTAAGCATTCTGGTTCTTCCAATATTAGTCATCTTAGACTAGGCTCATCTTTTAGTCAGGCTTACATTCAATGTGACAGATGTTAATTGTTATACTGTACTGGTGTTTCCATGGTGTCTTTAAGTTATTATGATGTTCACCACCTTGGTGACTTCTGTTTTAAAAGTGATATACAAATAATTTGGATAAATAAGTGATAAGTTGTTATCCTGAAGGATCTCAAAAACTTGCAAATCCCCATCTCTTTAAGAGCTGCAAAGCTGGGGAGGAAACAGACATATTAAAGCTATGCATTTCAACTTTCCACTACAGTTACAATCCCCCAAGCCAAAGAAATCCCCCTTTGTCTTGACTAGCTATATGCCTGCAGAAGGAGGATTTACATAGCTCCTTCTATCACAACAGTCAGTGCTGGATTAAACCCTGTGGAAGCCCTGAGGCAGTTGAAATATTGAGGCTCGTATGCATGCTTGAGTGGGATAACATTCAACTAAGAAAGCTTGATTGTAATTTTCTTTCAAGATCAAGTCAATATTATTTTGATCTGTTGTTGCGGGGCCCCTAAAAAGCATGGGGCCCATAGGTCGGTGCCTACTCTGCCTATTTGGTAATCCAGCACTGAAAATAGTCTTGAAAATGGCAAACAAATTTGCATGTTCATATTCCCCGTCTCCCAGCAGCTATAAAAGGTGCAAAAGCATCTTTCAAGGCCAGGCTTTGGCAATGTTGCTTCTGATTGGGAACTCAATTTCAAAAGTCCAAAACAGCATACAAAGACAATCATTAGGCATGTAGAGCATTTCATGAAATGCATGGCTGCAGATGGGGAAGGCAAACTCTAGCCTACTGTGTTTGGCTGGGAGATGAGCACAATGCCACCTGCAGCCACTCTTACAACTATTATGCACTTGACACTCTTCGATTCCAAGAAGAGGCATAGGCCACCTAGCTTCAATGAGTAGCTAAGCTACCTCCCATTGGTTAGCAAGCTTGGAGGGTCTAATGACAGGAGGGCCTCCTGATCCTGTCTGCAGCCAGACAGGTGTTCCCTCAATTGTTTGGCCAAAGCCTATTTTAATCATGGCAAAAGGATGTGATCACTCCCAGCATCCTATTGACACTGATTGAGGATCATCTGTTTAGTGGGAAGCTGATTATTCTAGGCTTCGCTTCTGCGGATAAATGAAGCTACAGGTTACTGTGGAACAGGGAGAGGGGGTAACCTTGTAAGAAATTTTTGAGTTGTTTTACACTTTGGTAATAGATGAAAGTTTCCCATAATGTTGATTTTTTAAAGTTCGACCCAAGAGGTGGGAAGTTGTGGGAAGAATATGCCAGTAAAATGTGATGGTAATGAAAATCTTCCAACCATTTTGTACACCTTCTATACAATGAAATTTATTTGGGGATCATTTTATAAATCTTGGAAGCAGAAAGGGATAGGATGTTCCTTCTTCGACTGTTTTCAAAATGAATATTATTATTATTATTATTAGTAGTAGTAGTAGTAGTAGTAGTAGCCTGCCCATCTGGCTGGGTTTCCCCAACCACTCTGGGCGGCTATTACTACTTCATTTTGCTTAGTTGTCAATTATTTTATTTTTAACATGTGGAATTCATATTTTGTAGTTAATTTTCATTTGTAATACTTAATCTGATTTTTACGGAAGATTTTATTTAGTTCTATATGTTCTAAAACGTGGAATTTTCATTCTATTCTAGTTGTTTTACTGTTGGGATTCACGGTTTAGTTGTTAGTTGTGATGTTTTTTCTAGTTTTTCTCTATTTGATTTTTATTTGTAATGTTTTAAGGTAAGTTGTAAATTTGAATAATATTTTTTATTAAAGATTTTCATGAAATACAAAAGAACGTGCAATGTCTCTTTCTTTCTGTGTACATTTTAAGATATTTTTTCTCTTAAATATAAGTGGCATATAAATTGTTGGGTAAATTAATAAGAAATACAGTGGTACCTCATGTTAAGAACTTAATTCATTCTGGAGGTCCGTTCTTAACCTGAAACTGTTCTTAACCTGAGGTACCACTTTAGCTAATAGGGCCTCCCGCTGCCGCTGCGTCGCTGCTGTGCGATTTCTGTTCTCATCCTGAAGCAAAGTTCTTAACCCGAGGTACTATTTCTGGGTTAGCGGAGTCTGTAACCTGAAGCGTCTGTAACCTGAAGCGTCTGTAACCCGAGGTACCACTGTAGTATAAAACTGATATGACAAAGCTATTTCATTCAACCAGCTACTGAGAAGTAAACAATAATGTAGAAATCAAAACCCCGTTTTCAACACAAATTAATTCACAGAATACCTTGGACAATATACTTTAAACAGAGCAGATGGGTAGAATATTAGATTCACTTAAAATGAATATACAATATACAGTGTTACATCTTTACAGATAATTAATCCTCCAAAGGTTGTTATAATAAGGTAATGTTATATTATTCACTGCATTTTAGAAAGAGCTTACATGTTCTCAAGGTCATAAAGCCCCAAGATTTATACTGGGAGGCTCTTACTCTTACCGCACGAGCAGTATGTTTCAAATGCTAAGTGGCATTGTTACTTACTCAGAGGACTATCAGACACAGCAAGGAAGACTGGGAAGAGGTTAGGGAGTCATATAAGATGGGGGGATTGGCTAGGGAAGGATCAGATGACTGACTAGGCAGGGCAAAAGTGATTTGGGAATTTCAAAACAAGTGACTCTTGAGAAAGGACTTATTCCAGGAAAAAGAAAGCATTTAGACAAAACGTGTTCTCCTTCATGGAGAGCACGTGTTGCGGTGGGGGCTAGCGAGACACCCCACTGTTGCTGGGCGGGTAAAATTGAGTTGGCCACTGCTGTAATTGGACTCTCCTTGTCGTGGGGGAGATTTTGATGTTGCCATTTCGTGACTGACAGCTTGAAATGTTAAAACCCTTGCGCGCAGCATTGAGCTTCCTCTTTTCGCTGCGCTCATCAGATTGCCCGCCCACCCTCCCTTCATTTAGGGTTGTTTGCGTTGACCTTGCTATGCCTGTCATGGGGTCGTCTGCTTTTGGGGCAGGGGCCCAGTAGGAATTTTGTCCATTTGGCTGATTGGCTGGTGCCATTTGGTTTTTGCCTACTGCGTAGCAAATCGTCACAACTTGTAAGGTTAGGCATTGGTTTTATGAATTGGTTGGTGGAGCGGCATGGATTGGCTGTGCTGCTGCTGCAAGAGTATTCCATTAAAGGAATACAAGGGCTCACCATGCTTTTGTCCAAACCCCTGACAAGGGGCTACCAATGCCGCAGCAACCACTCACATTTTTTGTATTTTAATAAAGCTGTGGCCAAAATTATGCCAAACACCTTAAACAAAAATTAAGTGTGAATCGTCTTTTTATTTGGGGTGGCTTGGGGACCTCAACGTGCAAATACAAAAGCAATCTATCATAATCTTTAATCAGCAGATTCTGTGTGCTGTTAGTTTTGTGTTTATTGGCCCTAAAATAGTTGTGCTGACTGTATCATCTCTCTGTGTGTGTGTGCGCGCGCGCGCGCCAGCCACAGTAATTGTGTTGTCTGAACGGAATAAAAGGCAGCATGTGTCATGGTACTATCTTGCCAAACAGAAAGCATATGAATAGAATTTTCCTATTGTGGTGGTTTCAGTTGTGTACTGTCATATCCAAATTTTCTGGACGATTTTTGGTGGCACATTGTAAATTACTGGAAATGGGTATGCTAGGTGTGTTTGGCTGGGTGACAAATAGATTTGAGAAGCCTCTATTAAGTCCTGTGACAAGCAAATGTTAGACACTGAATGGATCCCAAAGTATATGGCAAATACATCATAATTCCCTCAACATTTTTGATATAATTGTGATACTATATATTCATCATATGCAATGCAGTGTGTAAGAGATTAACTTACACCAAGGTGACTCAAGTTCAAATCCTTGCTCAACCATTAAGTTCATTGGCTTGCTTTGTGATAGTCTCAATTTTTCAACCTCACCTACTTGTGATGTTGGTGCTAAGATAAAATTAGGAAACCTTCATCTCCTCTGGTTCATTATTGGAGGAAGGGTGGGAAATGGAAACTGAATGAATTACTTTGTCATGCATGGTTCAAATTCCAATAGTGTTTCTGAGGAAACAAAACACACAGATGAGTTTCCACATATTTGCTTCTTGATTTTACCACAATGCTATTTGTTCAATCGCACTTTTTTTTTAAGAACAGTTTTCTGTGCAGAAAACACTGCATGTCTAAAAGTGCTTCTGGTTTATAAGTTCAGAGATTCCCCAGGTCCTCAAGGGACTATCACGGAGCCAAAGATTTTGCATTTTGATCTTAGATTCTGCTAGCAGATGTTTAAAAATGCATGTAACTAGACAGCTCCCTTTTGGCTACACATCTGAGAAATCTTGAAAACCCAATTTATTCTTTCAAAGGTCAGCTGTAACAGACACCCAAAATTGGTTTCAAATCCTCCTGGGAAAACTGTAGAATAAAAAGTCCTTCTGTGTTTGAGTAATTTTACCCATTTTGAGCATGCATTCATTTCTTCCGCAGACAGATAATATATCTTGACAAGCTTATGTCCTATATGTGCTTCTGGACTCATATATATTAAAATCATATCAAACAAATATACACAGTGTAGATAGTGTGGCAGAATACAGTTTTGGCTTACCAGCAGCCATCCTAAACATTTTAAGGTCATGGAGCCCAAGCAGTCATCTTAAACTGGGTAAAGCTGTTCACAGTATTAGCTGTGCAACAGAAACATTTTTACTAGCCAATAATATTCAATAATACAAAAATCAAGGCATGCTGTTTCCAACTTGCATGCCTACTTGGTATTATCTGGGGGAAAGAATTACTTGCATAGCACTTAACTGAAAATGTCACATAAATTCATTACTCTGTACATTATTAATAAGCAAAATACAGGTTCTGAGATTTCCACATGTAAATTCAAAACAATGAATTTCCCTGCATCTGCTGGGACACCAAAATTGTAGGCCTTGGAGGGGAATAAAAGACAACCCTGGGCAAAACTGCATTCTATTTAAAAAAAGAAAAAGAAATCTTGGTCTAAGTTTTGGGTTGTGGCGAGCTCTGTATTTTTTAGGACTCACCTTATTTTCTGATTTTAAGTTATTCAAAACTGTTTTTAATGTAATTTAAATTGTTGTACCTTGCTCTGGGACCTTAGAGTGAAAGGCAAGTAATAAATTAAGTTAATCATAATTATTAATCACAATTATATAACACCCTCCCTGGAGAGGTACCTTCTTTGGCACCTTTTCATTTCCCCAGCTTTTTAGATCCACACACTTTTAATCCACTAGATTTTAGATCTACTGTGTATTTTATTATATTGTACAAATACTCTGCGAAAATTTTGTAAATATGACTTAGCTGAAGAAATGCACAGAAAAATTAAGAGAAGGGAAACTTCTGAAGGACGACTGCATTTTGATGTGTGCATTATTTCAGAAAGAGCAAATTAGGTAGGTTTGCCTTTAAATGCAGATTGTATCAAATTCCTCATCTATCTACTCGATGCGCTGCTCATATGATGTGTGTAGATGCAACCTATCAAAGCAACTGAAAATGTCCCAGACCAAATTGAAACTTAAGTCCCTAACATAATGAGCTTAAATAAAATAAAAAAAGCTTGAGCACAAGTCCACTCTGCCCTCTTGCTGTTTCCAACAACTGGTCCTCAGAAATGTTACTGCCTCCAACTGTGAATGAGAGAAAAGCCATCATAGTTAGTAGCTTTATCCTCCATGAATAAGGTTCAGTGGTAATGAGTTCTGTTACAATAACAAGTGCAATGGTTATATGTGTCCTTTAATTAATTAACCTTTAGTAACTAGACTGGAGCCAGCTACAGAGATAACAGAAACTCCTTGTTGCAACAGCTCCACAGGCCATAGGTCCATTTCTGGGCAGAATTCAAAGTGATGGTTATGACCTCTAAAGCCATATACAGCTTGGGTCCAGGCTATCTGAGGGGTTGTATTTTACGATATGAGCCACTTTTTGTTATATTTCAAGCAGGCTTTTCTCTTGGTCCTGCCATGTGCGTTGGGCCACAGTAGAGGGACTTCTTGGAAGATGTGCCCAGATTGTGGAACATGCTTCCATGGGAGGCTAGACTGGTCCCCTCTCTGTTTTCCCTCCAGCAGCAGGCAAAGACTCTTTTGTTTAGATAGGCCTTTGGCCACTAACTAGCTGTAGCGGTGGGGACTTTTAACAGTAGATTTTGTATATTTTCTTCTCCGCTTAAATGGTTTTAAGTTGTTTTGATTCAGTGATGCTTTTAATATGGTAACTGTTTAAATATTTATAACTGGTGTTTTTTTAGTTGTATCTTTTTAATTCATGAGCCACCTTGGGTCCTGCTCTGGGAGAAAGGTGGGATATTAATGAACTGATATAGGTAAGGGGCACAATAGGTGAAAGGCAGGTGAGCCCCCCATAAATTTAAAATTTAAAATAGGAGAAGGGAAGTGCCCAACTGATGATCACTTGAGCACATCAGATGTGTGCTTTATATGAAGATCCCATAGGAAAAGAAATACTGTTTCAGTATATGGTGAGGAAGTTGCAAGGCAGAAGCACACACATATACACACATAGGTTTTGTGGTGGGGGTTGGGGGGGTTGTTTGTTTGTTTTTGCATTACACCATTGTTTGCTCATTTAGATGAAATGGCAAACTATGGTGTGCAACAAATGAAGACCAGTGGGAGAGAATCAGCAGGTGTCAAGTGAGGAGAAAAGGGGAGAGGGGAAGAGGGAGAACTCAGCAATCAATAGCTTCATCAACTGGTTGTTCACAATTAAATGTTATGTAATTAATACCAATTTAACTTTCATGTCTCGTGAACAATATTTTTCAGGATGCCACCCTTTCCCGAACCTTTCACTTTATCTGTCAGAGGGAAATTGCATGATGGCGATTTAAAATGAGAAGTCGGTGGCTTTCATAACAATGCAAGTAAATCATTTTTGTTGGTCTAATGTACCAAATTAAAAAACAACAGCCAGAAGATAAACTCATATGAACTCTTATTTTGGAATAAGTCTCACTGAATACAGTCTGACTTACTTTTGAGTAAACGTGCAGAGTTGGGGTTTATGCTATAGAATATAAAATTTTAAAAGATGTGACCCAGACTATGTCTACTCTGAAGTTAATCCTTTGAGTTAATAAGGCTTGCTCCCAGATAACTGAAGTTAAGAAGTCTGAAGGTGCAGCCCACATTTTGAAATATAAAAGCCCGGTTTGTTCCTTCGCTTGAAAAATAATGGAGACTAACTATAAAACTTCCTGAGAAACTGCCTCAGTTTATTGTTCTAGTGAAATTATAAATCTTATGGGTTTATTCAAAAGTATTGATATCCTGATTGAATAAAATGCATTCATAGAATAAAGAAAATTAAAGAATGTATATGCCACTATTAATCTCCACTGGTTAATGAAAATGTGGACACATTACCCGAAAATCACAAAACCCAACCTAATTTTCTGTGATGTTTGGCTATTTGTGTACCACCTTAATTTCCAAGGACAAAACTTATGAAAGAGCTGTTCACCTGCGAAAACACTGAATGAGGCCTCTTCTTAGATGAAGAAACAAACCTGTACTGCAGATTAAAATCAAATAATTGTACCACATTCTAAATCATTTGAAATTGTCATTAAAGTCCCATTTTCATATAGTAATGAAATACATTTTTAAACAATGATTGACTGAGCACTGCTTATTGTTAATTTGGTTATAACAACAATCTCACCGCTTCAAAGCAAACAATTATAATTACTGTTTTCTGCAGTTATGTTAGTTATTAAGAGTGAAATTCAATTGTGTCTAGCCATCAGTAAAATGAACTTCTGCTTGCATAACTTCACTTCCTCTTCTCCCAACCAGAAGTCCCCACCATACCCAAAATCTGCTCAAGACAGTTGGGGGGGTGGGGTCCAGAGCATATTAGCGGAGGGTTGCTAGGGCTGTGGAGAGGAGGATAGGAAGATGGAGTCCACTCACACAATGTTGAATCTCACCTACAAACTTTTTCAGGGTAGATTACACAGGAGGCATATTTTATTTTATTTTATTTTATTATTTTATTTTATTTATAGACTGCCCTTCATCTGAAGAACAATGCATTGGAAGAGAAAACAGTTTTGAAAACAATTCCAAAACCATTGGTACTTAAAATAGGTACATAAGCCACAATCACTCCATAAGACCAGTGAACAACTTAATCCATCACAATCATTTTCTAAACAGTAGTGCCAAAATATATTATGAAGAACAAAACAAACAACCACATTTGTAAGGCTCGTTAGCAGGCCGGCTCTGTAGGGACCAAATGCAAATCTGTTGCAAGGGAGATCCACTAAACAAGGGGCCACCAGACAGGCAAAGAAGCAGGACTTCTGGTGATGACCTTAAATCGTGGGCAGGGTCATATGGGTCCAGGTGGTCCCAAATAGTTTAGAGTAAGCACTAGCAGTTTGAATTGGGCCAGGAAACAAACCAGTGACAACGGGTGGAATCCTGAGATCATATCTGATTTCCTGTTCCCAATCAACATCTGGGCAACTTCACTTTGTATCAGTTAAGGTTTCCAAACCACCTTCAAAGGCAGCCCCACAAAGAGTACAATACGGCAACCCAGTCTGGAGGTCACCAGTGAAAGCATAAACAAGACGAAGTCCATCCAAAACAAATGCTAGTAAGCTGCAGAGGGAAAGAAAGCAAGTTTTTAAGAGGTGTTAGAATTTCTTGGGCAGATCGAGTCTGCCTTGTGCAGGCTACACTATATCTCATGAACCAAGGGTGTCTATAGGCCATTCTAAGCCCCATAAGTTCAAAGGCCTCTGCTGCATCAGAGGTGTGGAAGGCATGAAGATGCCACAGTCCACATTAGGCCTACAAATGTATGGGATTGTTGGAGCTCCAACCTCCACCCACCCACCCTGACAAGCACAGACATGAAACTTCACAGCTCGGAACCAAAAGTGTATGGCCTTCTCCATTGGTGCCAGGCTGACAGGCCTCTAAAATCCAGCACACCTCCACCATCCCTGCCAGCTTGGAGCCAGAGAGGGGAGCCAGAAGTTGGTTAGTTGGCTTTACCCCTTTGCTTGTACCCATCAAGCACAGAAGTAAACCAAACAGCAAGTTTCCTCCCCTGTTTGAGGAGGGAGCATGGATCACCATCTCCCACTCTGCAGCTCCAACATTGGTAAGAAGTCCTGCTCACCACAGCCTGGCTGACCTTTCACCATATTGAGATGGTAAGTCAGATGGCAAGCAAGATTGTTGGACTCTGTTCAGGATTAGAGGAAATATATTTCCAGGCACCCTTGAGCATCAGTACCTGTGACTGAGAAATTAAACACAGATCCAAACCCTTAATTTTATAAGAGGGGCTCCTTACAACATTTAGGGAGAAGATACTGTATATTATTTTCAGGGATAAGGTTTACCTGTTGCTTACAGGCATGTTTAACTCCTTTTCTTTTGAAATGTATCGGGAGCATATGAATGTGGCAGAGCTCATGAGTAAGGTGTGCATCTTCTGTTGTCACTTATTTGGAACATGTACTTCAGTCCTGAGGTTATGTTCCTTATCATCTTCTAATAAGCACATGCTTATCCCTCGTAAGAAGCAGAAATGCTCATGCAAGGTGGAATTAAGGATTCATTTGCAAAAGAAAACTTAAAAGTGCCAAAGCACTAGACTGGTAGCTAGAGGGCAGTATGGAGAGGATTTAACAACATGAAAGTAAATGAACAATATTTTGAGAATGTAATTCTCCAGTACAATTTTTCATCCACAGTTAATTTAGCTATTAATTTAGTTCATTTAGCTATGAATTGGATGGATGGAGAAATAAAGTAAATTTCTTGATGAAAAAGGAAGGTTGAGGGTGATCCTGAAAGATAGTGGAGACTCAAGCGTGCCAATTGGCCACATGGGAATAAATGTGATTGGAGAGAAGAGGACAAAGATGGGAGTGGGGGAATAGGCATTTGAAGTGCTGACAGCCGGAGAAGAAAAGTGACAGATGTCTCACCTCTTGTCCCCACTTCATTACCTCGAGATGTAACACTCACCCTAGAATCACAAAGCCAGAAGGATCAGTTTCTGCAATCCAGGCATCCAATGCCCTAAAAATGATTGACACTGTATAAATGCAATCCTATGCACACTTGCTTGGTGGTAAGTCACACTGAATAAAGTGAGATTTATTTCTGAGTAAACCTATATAGGACTGCAGTATATTAGTATTCTACAGTTCCATGTGACTTTTTGATACTATTTCCACTCTCCCATGCAGTTTACTCCAGAGTAACAAGGATTTGGGAGTACATTTGTTTCAGCTCCACATGCTATGAAACCACCTATAGATGAAGTCAGAGTAAGGGTCAGTCCATTGAACCCAAGTTCATATAAGAGCAGCAGACACTTTGGATGTTCCAAGGAAGTGGTGAAACGGAAATATGGATCATTTTGACTTCCTCTTCCCACAGTTATGATCTTATCAGGGGCAGAAGGGGATGAAAATCTGTCCCACAGACTTTTTTATTAACTTAAAAAACATTGTCCCCTTTCAAACAAGACTCATAAGCATGAGGAGCATAGGATTATCATGAATGTCCCTTGGAACAAGCAACACAACTCTTGTATAATGAGAATGACTGATTTACTGGTCACTGGAGGACACTTTAGCCCTGAAGGTACATGACGTCTCACATCTATTCAGATTTATAGTCTTTGTGAGGCTTCAAGACCCGGCTTCATGTTAGTGTGCACCAGTTTTCTGTAGCCTTATGGTCATAATTTAGAATGTTACTACATACTCTCCAACATTTCTCCGATGAAAATTGGGACGTCCTATTCAATAATAGCAGCTATTATTATTATTATTACTACTATCACTACTACTACTCTGGCCATCTGACTGGGTTGCCCCAGCCAACTTGGGCGGCTTCCAGCATGTACAAAAACACAATAAAACATTAAACATTTAAAAACTTCCTTATATAGGGCTGCCTTCAGATGTCTTCTAAAGGTTGTATAGTTACTAATCTCCTTGGCTTGGGGGAGGGGATCACATAACTCCATACTCTCCAGCCGTCTGTAAATCTAGGACGGTGCCTGGAAAAATAGGGATACTTAGAGAGTCTGTTGGTATTGATCTGTATATCCCAAATGTCCTCAGGCCATGCATACCCAAGAGACTTCCTATAATATGTCATAAAATTTACAGAGCACCTATTTTTGTTTCCACCCATTCAGGCATTTAAAGCAAAAGCATGGAGAAAATAATTTTCCTTTACAGCCGAGGAAATCTTGATCTTATCTAATGAGGGTTTGCTAAAGTAGAAACATTTTCTAGAACCAGTAGAACTCATCCTTGACAAATACATATAAAACTTCATTTGGAATGCTTAGTTATTACGCTTTTGTTTTCAGGGGATTTGACATATTTGCAGGTTTAATTGTTTCAAACTGTTGTTAAATTATCTTGAGGCTATAAAGTAAAGTAAATGAAATGCGGCGGCAGTGCCAAGCTCAGTTCTGCACATCGAAGTTGCGCCAGGACTCAAATACACACAATTCAACGTATGACAGCATCTGGTCAGCCTGATTCTGATCTCATGAAACCTCTTTAGAATTTGTATTACAGGTGCTTAAGTGCACTTGAAGGTGAGACAGGTCCTCTAGCGTTGTTCCTCTTACTCTTAAAAACCACACACCTTATAAGCCTGTTCCAAGTTTTGAAAACTGAAACACTTATGGGCCTTTGCCTGATAGCTGGATTATCAAAGTGTCAAGCAATTGTTTTCACATATTGCTGCTGAGAAGCGCAACCCAATGCTTTTTTATTATTATTCCTTTCCATGGAAAAAGGATTGAATGGGGATAAATAAAGCAAGACTTTTTTGTTTTGTTTTTGTTTTTTTAAAAAGGCAATATTTTCAAATTAGTATCCAGCAGTTGAGTAGGAGCTTTTGTTAGCTACTCCTCCTGACTGTCATCCTTGGTTTCTGTTGCCATAGAAACCAGAGCATCTAGTATTCAGGACAGTACTCAAGCCTTGTAAATTCATTCCCATTCCCAAGTCTGCTCCAACCAGGTACTCTGGGAAAATTATGCTGGCTGGGATAATCAGGATCTCTACAGCAGGCTTTCCAAAGGTAAAACTGTGGAGAGGTAGCAATTTATTACTTCTTTTATTAAGCTTTCACCCTTTGATTGTGGTGTTATTTCTAGTCTCAGTGCAACAGCTGCCCCCTCTCAGTTAGCCCTCCAAATTGAGCTCACATACACAGACTGATTAGAATGACCGTCAGAAATAGAATAGAAATGGCTAGCCACTGTTATCCTAATGCGACCAGGAAGGGAGCTCAGTTGTGGTCAATGATGTCATGATCTGTTCTGCAAAGTGACAAGCTAAATAGCAACCACCGAAGCAAACTGCAAGCCGTGGCAATACAAAACTGATATTTACAGCTGCCATTCTCAACTAAAGTTGTTCTGGTGACTTGAATGCAATGTCAGATATTATCACTTTCTTTGGATAGCAAAACAATGATTAATTCAAAGCAGAATGCTCTTCACCCAAGTAGTCTGGGGTTCCATATTTCTATTGGATGGGGGGGCCTAGACATCTGAAGGGGATGGAGAGTTGAGGTTTCGGAATCCCTGTACTAAACCTCATTTTTCCACATAAGATGACACGAATGAAAACAGATCTGTATCATTTTGAGTAATGGATGAACCACCACCATCTTGATTTGTAAGGAGTTTTTGGGGGGGGGGTTGAAATAGAAGGCTGCTGCTGTTTCTGAGCCCATTCCAATGTTCAGCTCCCATGTCCAAATGACGTCAATGGGAAGGAAGCAGGACTCAAACACCACCCCAACTCCCCTGTACCTTGCCCCGCTGCCCTTCTCTTTTCCTCTAACACTCACCTCTTGATGTCAGTGACCAGCGTCAATTACATCCTGCCATCTAGATCACTGAACTGATCATAGAAAGCTAGCACATTGGGGAAGAAGGGCTCCAGGTTACTACCTTTCTTGCCTTACGAGAGCCCACACACAGAATCTGAAGGTACAGCCCAAACTCAGGACTACTTCCCAAATGAGACTCATGCCCTGGGGATTCATGGTTTTTTCCACACAGGCCATCAAAGTACTTAGTATGGAATTTAGATACCCCAAAAAATTATACCCTGAGGCTCCTTCTGCCTCGGACACTATCGTTTCAGCAGTCCATGTGCCAGGAAGTAATGGAGGGTTCACAGAAAGCCCTCATGTGTGGCCTCCACATAACTGCAGACGCAGCCAGGTAGGAAAGGTATCTATAATAGCAGAAGCTGGTGGCTATGGCAGAAGAGTAAGATCTATATGAACTGAGGTAAATGTTTCCCTTCTCCATGCCATTTGGTGATACATTTTGTAGTACAGGCAATATCTCATTAGTAAGCAAAAGTAAACTAGAAATAATTAGCTGTCTCTTGCCCATAAGATTTTTGGATGACTGAGAGGGGGTATAACTTAAGAAATGTTGTTGGCATAGCTGTCTAAGAAATTATTTGTGTGACCATATGCTCTGAAGGAGGAGTAAGTTCTAAGCCTTCTTCAGTGTTTCTTCCCCACCCCATGGTTATAATTGTTCTAAATCGTAAGAAGAGCCTACATGTGTGAAGACTTCCTGCTTTAGATCTTAACCCCCAAAGTGTGGGTAGCAGGAAGGGGATACAACAGCAGTGGCAGGGCTAGAAAGCAGAGTGGTGAGCGCTCACTCTCTCTACCCCCAAATTTGATCCATGAAGAGAAGTGACTAAGGTGGAAGTGGGTCCTGGGCCAGTTTCACAGAAGTATCTCAGCCCTTCCTGTGGCCATCCTGTCAAGAATAATTTACCAAAGGAACAGACACAGGGTCTCTCCATAACCAAGAGTAATCTACTGTAAAAAAAAATAACCTCAAGGATTAATAAACACATGATCAACTTTAAAACTAGAAAATATATGGCCCAGAGTAACCACAAGCGAAACTGCATAGACATATTGAACTGAATAATTGAGAAGGCAGTGAATGAATAATATAGAGTAGTTTCCAATCACCAGGTGGTTTTTCTACAGACATGTACTGAATGGGACTGGGAAAATAGAAAAGGCAGCGGAATTTACTATATGCTATCACTTACTCCCAGTAGTGGTAGTAGTAGTAATATTAATTTGTGTATATTCCACCCATTTGACTGGGTTGCCCAACTTCCAACAGATTATAAAACAACAATAAAACACAAAACATTAAAAACTTCTCTATACATCCCTTCAGATGTCTTCTGAAAGTCAGATAGTTGTTTATTTCCTTGACATCTGACAGGAGCACATTCCACAGGGCAGCCACAACTACCAAGAAGGCTCTCAGAAGTCATGCCCACCCTGTGGAATGCCCTCCTGTGGAATGCCCTCCTGTCAGATGTCAATGAAATAAACAACTGCCATGGTGATATTATTGAGTAGATTGTAACATCCATAGCCCTAAATAATGGATATTTTTATAGCTCAATAGTAGTTCACTTCAGCCCTATCACACATTACTCACCTGTATGGCATATGTGTATAGATTAAGGAGCAACACCTGAGGAGGAGCTCTACATGATTAAGGCTCCCAAATAATCAGATGTATTAACTGCACAGGAGTTTGGATGTTGGGCTTTTTGCTTGCACAGCTGTACACAATATATGGTCACTAAAGGGGGGGAAACGTGATGTTGGATTGCAGCTTTACCCCATACTCTACACACTTATGCCCTAGACATGATCAAGATAGAGTGTAACAGAGTGACACATAACACACAAATTCAAGGTGCCAATATATGGGAATCCCATTGGTGGGGGGAGGGAAGGGAGGAGTATCCCACTAAGAAGTGGAGTTAAATGGACCTACCCTACCGAAATCATAAATGGACTGGAATTTGATCCATTTTCAGCACAATTCTGGGCTTCCTCCCAGGTGACTGGAGATAGGATAGCATTCTTTATGTTCTAAAATAAATGAACATTGGCAAAGCTCAACAGAAGCCCAGTCACAACAAAATGATGCTCTTGCCAAGCTGGGTAGATGTAACAGCCCTTCATGTTTCTGACTAAGATGAGAGGCAAGAAATAATTGCAGCAAATATTCCTTCCCATACTTTAGTCTCTCTGCCAAGGCCTCTTGTTAACTAACATTTTTATTTTATTTTGCACTGTATTGGAAGTTGTGCTGCTAGGCTTCTCCCACTACAACAGAGCCCACAGATGGTGAAAGGAAAGGGGGCAAGACTGAACTAGCCATACATTAAAATGAGGAGAGATTTTCAAACTGCAGGGCTGATTCACATCACACAGCTACAATAGTGCTGCTCCCAGCTGTGGCTCTCTTCTGTGTCATTTAAGTGTTTTGAAATACCTGTCTGTGACATTCACACCTCATATTTTAAAAAATCATAGGAAGCTGCCTTATGCTGAGTCAGACCATCTCATTCAGTGTTGTCAACATGGCTTGCCAGTGGTTTCAAAGAGGGGCAGAGGTGTACCTAGGCTCCCTCGCATCCTGTATCTGGCTCTCCCTCCCATGCCTTGCGCCCTTGGCAAGGAGGTGAATTGGTGCCTCCCCATGTCCAGAAAAAAATGACATAATTTAATAATCACAAATGACTCTTAAACTTGCTGTGTAACAGCACAAGCCTATAAGTGTCTACTCAAAAGGAAAAATCCCACTAAGTTCAATGGGGCTTATTCCCAGGGAAGTGGGTACACAGGACTACAGACTAAATCCAGAATATACATGTTTGTATACAATTTCCCCAAATATAACACATTTTTACAAAGCAATTGCCACTAGTATAATGCATCTGTAGTTGTATTTTCACTAATATATGCATTTCTGTGCACACTTTACCCAAATATATGTATTTTTGTACACTTTACTTGCTGGCAGAACTGCATTGCAAAATTCGGAGAAATGCATATTTCAATGGATGGCTCTTTTTTAGTTAACATATTGTTTGGAAAACTACAAATTGGGTAGGTCACCTTTAAATGTTAACTGAACCAAACATTCCCACTACCCCTGTAAGTTATGATACTGGAAGATAAATGCTTATCTACCTAGAATGCAAGGAAAATACAAATTCACAAGGACTAAAGCTATCTACAAACTTAGGTTCAATTCACTCTTATAAGGCAGGAGCACCATCTAAAGCCCTACAATAATATTCTGTGTTCCAGCCTAATGTGTTTCAAAGGCTTTGTGCAAATCTTTAGCACTTTCATCCTTCTAGTAGCTTCTAGTAGTTTGGTGGCTATCCCTTCCAGATCCTCTCTTGATGAAACATGTTGGGTATCTCTCATAGAGAGTATCTCTTTTCTTAGCATGGCAAATGGAGATATTGGAAATGAAAGCAAATCTAATGGGGGCAATCACTACCTTCCCCTCAAAAAGACCAGTGAGCATGCTCAGTGGCTCCAGAATGCCATGGTACTTGGAACAGAAAAGCAGATCACAAGAAGGCTGCTTGAATCAGTTCAGCATTCCATTCTCACAGGGGTTAACCACATGCCCATGGAAGTCCAAAAGCACATGAGTGCAATAGCACTCTCCTGCTTGTGATCCTTAACAATTGGTATTCAGAGGCATACAATAAGTGTGGCATGGGGGTGGGGGACTCGAATGCCCTACTTGAAGTGAATGGCTGGAATTCTGAACAGAAACACTCTTATAAGGGTGGAGATTACAATGAAACATATTATTGCATCTCTTCTGTAGGTTTCAAGTATCGCTTTCTTCTGCCTTGATCAGACCACACCAGGATTACTGTGCTCAGTTCTGGGAACCACAATGTAAGAAGGATATTGACAAGCTAGAACGTGTACAGAGAAGGGTGACCAAGATGATCAAGGGTGTGGAAACCAAGCCTTATGAGGAACAGTGGAAGAAGCTGGGTATGTTTAGCCTGGAAAAGAGGAGACTGAGAGGAGAAATGATAGCCATCTTCAAATATCTAAAGGGCTGCCACATGGAAGATGGAACAAGCTTGTTTTCTCCTGCTCCGGAGGGTAGGATCCAAACCAATGGATTCAAGTTACAAGAAATGAGATTATGACTAAACATCAGGAAGATCTTTTGGGTGGTAACAGCTGTTTGACAGTGGAATGGACTCCCTTGGGAGATTATGGACTCTCCTTCATTGGAGGTTTTTAAGCAGAGGTTGGGTGTGCCTTACTTGAGATTCCTGTGTGGCAGGGGGTTGGACTTGATGACCCTCAAGGTCCCTTCCAACTCTACAGTTCTTGATTCTACGATATCTCACATGTGAATATTTGTGTGCATGTATAATTTTGAACATCATTCAGCCACAAAAATGTTTTCATATAAATCTGAATGGTGGTATTAGATGTATGTATTTAAAAAAAAAACATTTCTAAAAAATGTAGGTTCAAGGAATGTTGCATTAAGCAAGCTAAGAAAAATAAGAAACAATGATTAACATAGCATTACTTCTATGTGAACAACACATTTCTGTCCCTTTGGCTCTCTGTATGTTTTATAAACACATGCCACAACAAGATTATATTTCAGAAGCAGAAAACAGTATGGCACCACAGATTTTAAAAGCAAACAACAAGCAAATAAGACTTGGTTCATAAGCATAAGGGAACATAAGGAAGCCAAAGTGTAGGAATAAAGTATTTCCCTTTTGTCATAGATTAGTGGAGAATGAGTCAGTGGTGAAAATGATGCACTCAGTCTCCAATAGAAGGGTGACAGCTGAAACACTTAAACAGCATCTCCTGCTGGTTAATCAATACCTCTGTATTTGGCAGCAGTTAACTAAGACAATGTAATTCTATCACTTTATCTTTTTAAGTAGACACATGGAACATTGGCCATTATGCTCAAGTCACTGAAATTTGCATACACCATAAAGAGAAGTGACAATGAAAACATGAAGGCACTGTTGGTTTGAATTTTGCCATCGCTCATCCCATATAATTATGGAGGATTCCCATTTGGGTACTCTCACTTCTAGACATTAACTGGTACATTGTACATTTGTGATAAGTAAATTTTAGTGGGTTGCTGTTACACACACAGACACAACTGTGTGTGTGAGAGAGACAGAGAGTGAGAGAGAGTGCACTCCAGTAATCTGGATCTCCACATGTTGACTGTTATTAAACCAGAAACTAAGAGTGCAATCCTATTATTCATTTATAGGTGTAATCCCCACTGAACTCAATGGGACTCACTTCAGAGTAGACATGTATAGAATTACACTGTATGTGATCAAAGTGCCAATACAGTGGTACCTCTGGTTGCGAACTTAATTCATTCCGGAGGTCCATTCTTAGCCTGAAACCGTTCTTAACCTGAGGTACCACTTTAGCTAATGGGGCCTCCCGCTGCCACCGCTGCACGATTTCTGTTCTCATCCTGAGATAATGTTCTTAACCTGAGGTACTACTTCTGGGTTAGTGGAGTCTGTAACCCAAAGTGTTTGTAACCCGAGGTACTGAAGGACCCTTCCATACCACTGTACATTCCTAAGCTGTCATTATTTTAAGGTAAATATGTTTACATAGTAAATATTGAAAGATATTGTAATTCAGATCCCATTAAAGTCAGTAGCAAAACTTTTCCTGATTTTCAAGAAGTTATGCTGTACTTATTATCATTTTGACCATTATTAAAATCCAATAGAGAAGCCATTGGTACTATCCTGTCAAATACTGCTATCGATCCAGCACCCCCACCCAAAGAAAAGGTCTCAAAAGAGCCACCTTCTACAGTCCATTTAACAAACCAGCTAATTAAGTTTCCCACCTTCTCTACACCAGCAACTTTCACTGAACTTCTTGAAAATTAAACCGTATGAAAATACTTCAAATTTATAGAATCGTAGAATTGTACAGTTGGAAGGTACCCCGAGTAATCTAGTCCAACCCTCTGCAATGCAGGGATCCAGCTCACAGCCATCCCTGGGTGGGCTCGAACCACTAACCTTCTTAAATGATAAAAATGTGGAACAGATTTAAGTGGCATATCAAGGTTAGCAAGTGCTTTAAATAAACCCTTCTATAACATTAGACCTACTATACCGGTAATTATGACATTCATAGCTGAACTTATTTTGGTCTCCAAAGTAGTGCCTAGTGATCAATTCTAACAACAGCCAATTACCGGTAGCTGTTAACTTTCACTTCTGCCGCCTTTATGTGTTATGGGTTCTTTTAAAGAGAATAAAAGATTTCCTCTAAAGGGCTGCTTTTGTACAATTACCAACAAATTCAAGCTTTTCTTTGTTTATAATGCCAACCATCCCATCAGGCACAACACAGCAACTGGCTGTCCTTACAGTAGTGGCACTCTTAACTACCAACTCATTATTAAGCAAAAGACTGTGAAGTATTGCTGTGCTTTTTAGCTATGCTAAAAACACCAGATCATTTTCTCTCTTAGCTTGAGATCACTGTTACATTATCCTGGCATACAGAACCCAAACAAGAAGTCAAACCAGTAATTTCCATCCAGCAGAAAAGAAATATTACTGTTCCTTTCCCTAAAAAAAACCAACACTTTGTACAAAAAAAAATCCTTTTAATCACAGTAGTTCCTTGTGAAAGAGATTCTCTAATACATGAAAATGCAAGGGCCATTAAGTATCATACAGGCAGAACATTTCTAATAGTAACAAAATCTGATAGTATTTGAGTTCAGGGAACTTGCATAAGACTAAAACAGTGAGCTTCTTTCAGAAGAGCAAAAGTACTTCTAACTGCAAATCTTTGTACAGCCACTGATAATGGAGTAGCACACAAACAGTATCAGATAAAGCAGCAGGGACCCTTTTTTTGGCCTCGTGGAACAAATACACTCAGAACTAATCTATTATATATTCAGGTAGAGAGATGGAATGGTAGTCATTCATTGTCAATCTACATGCCGTCTCATCACCTGATAGCAGAAATGAAATACTAATGCAAGGCAAAGTGAATGCCAATTTCCTTCTTTTTGATCCAAGTTTCAATGGTTCTCTAAAATAATAGATAGCTGTTTGCCGAGACTGGCTTGTTCCATACCATTAACTCAGAACAAAACATATTTCGAGTGGGACAGCAGTGTTTACTTCTACAAAATGATTAATTGCATGCCGCCATTTATCATATGGATACAAAGACATTTAGTCACAATTTTGGACATAAATCAAGGTACATGCTCTTAAATGTAAAAAAGAGAGAAAGTGCCTTGGTTCTTAAAGCGGCATAGATTGAGGTCAGATTAGCCATAGCAACCAAGATCAGTCCTTGGGCACCCATGAAGACTTAGCAATCACTAAATGAGCTGAGATCTCTCTTTATCTTCTGTGGTGTGAAAGCCAAAATTAAAAAGATTATATCACCCTGTTCGCATCACAATAGGTTTCACAATGAAAAAGTCACTTCTTTCCTTTGAGTCACATCAAACAGATAACATTCATCCCAAGCTAAAATGAACAACTTTCAAAGTAAATTGAATCTCCTTAGCACCGCTTTCCCCTGCTGAACCATATTTACATAACAATATATCACAGGAAGCTCAGAATGAATCTTGCAAATGGGCAACTGAATAAAATGCATCCCTCACATTGATTACTGTACACTCAAGCTTCAAATTGCCTTCCTTTTTCTTTCATTAAAAATCTTCAGTAGTTTACAATAAATAGAACGTGCTATAAAGCTCACAGTGTCAAAGTTAGTCTTTGTTCCTGTATGGGAGTCACACGGTAAATTTATATTTATAAAGGGATGGCATGTTGTAGCAAATCCTAGGCTTTTGAGATAAGGAAATGATGGCATCTGGTTTACAGTCAATTAAAAAAAAAGCACCAATGCAGATTCACCTCCCCTCGTGTTCTTTTAGCAGTCTAACTTTATGCCTCAAATTGTTTCTCCAGCATTTTCACTCTAGCATTCCCAAAAAGAAACTCTGTTTACTATACTTTCCCTGTAACAATTATGGGTTATCCGGGAATACACATTCAGTAAGTTGTTTGTAGCATTCCCACAGCGCATCAAGAGAAAATACCATAAATGCATTTATTTACACAGATATATATACATAAGCTTTGCTTCATTTTGTTAATGATCAACTTGATTATTATTTTCTTTAAGCCACTGACTCTTTTAAAGTACAGACTGCACATGCCTCTGTTTTCCTTGAAATTGTTGAGAAAGCAATGCATTAAAGTTTAAAGGTTACACCTGCATTAAAAATATATTCCCAGAATAATGTCTTCTTCCTGCTGCAGTGGTTCATGTAGATTATACTATTTGAACTCCGCAGGGAAGCTCGTTAATTTTTAAAACTCTCTGAACTTGGTACAGTTAAGAGTGTGAAAATAATTAAAAATTGGGTTTGATGGAGCACAGTTTTAATATTGTATATGTATGGCAGGTGCAAAGTGGCATTTTACCCCATTGAACCGTAATGAATAAATACTGCTCTACGTGACACAATCCCCCTGTAAAAGAAAGCATCACAATGCATTTTTTAAAAGTGAGTGCTAGAAACATTTCTAATTAGATTAGTCACCATCTCGGGAGTGGGGGTGAGATGGAGTTGTGTTTTTATACTAGCAATGCAGAAACTGAATGGGGAAAAACCTATAGTATGGCATCTTCATCCTTAAACAGTTTCATTTAAGCAGTTTCATTTCAAGCTAACGGATTCTAATGTGTCTGAAACCTTGAGAAAACAAATCATTCTTTCTTACCTAAACTTGCAAGTGGACTGAGGCTTCTCCATTGTTGTCACCTTCCGTGCCCCCTCTTCCCACCACGGAGACTGGTGCTGCTGTGTTCAGTGCACTGTGCCTTGGTTATAGCTGTGACACTAAGCTGCCTGCTTAGACCAGCAAAGGAGGGTGTGTGTGTGTATGTGCGTAAGGGAGAGAGAGAGAGAGAGAGAGAGAGCGCATATGTTTGCGTGCGTGCGTGTGTGTGCCTCTGTGAAGAAAGTGAAAAGACAGCCTGCTGACTTCTAGACTGGGAACCTCAATCTCAGGCCAAGTCAGTGCTGAATAGAAATGATCAAAGCTCTGCCCCTCATCTTAAGGCAGTTGAGATTGCATCCCTCTGCTTCCCCGCCAAAAAAAGTGGGACTGTCTTTAGGGCTTCTCATGAAGAAACATCTTAACCAAAGCAGACCTTTTCCATATTGCTGCTGACTGCCCAGCAGAATACAGGTACCTATTGTTCCTGAGACAGATATGCAGCCAGCCACTCAGACTCTGACAGATCTCAACAAACCAGTGAGCCTGCCTTTATTTTAACTCTTTATTTACTCACGCATCCCTTTCATAAATTAACCACCCACAGTTCTCTTTATAACCCACAGAAGAGTAGGGGGAATAAAATCAATGGTCAATTGCTAGGCTTCCGTGACAAAACCAGAGAATGAAAAACACATCTACTTGATTTATAAAACATACACACTCAATAAAATGGGGGGGGGGGAGAGAGAGAGATTAAATGTAGGTAGGCAAAATGAATAACTGATAATACTCTTTGGGCATATTTAGAATTCAACATGAACTAGATCTGCTTTACTCTTCCATGAATAATCTTTTTGTTGTTACAAGAGTTTAACACATATACTGTTCGTTTAGAAAAAAAACTAAATTATTTGTTCTATATATGGCCTGATATATATCTTAGCATACAAAATGTTTTCTAATTCCAATTTACTACCTGGTTCTATCCCAAATGATATTATCATTGAATGGGATACGTGATTCAGTAACAAATACCTACATTTCCACTTTCAGTGAGCTGTATCTGTCTGCACAATAAATTTACATCTTTGTCTAGAAAATATTTATATTTTGTGAGATCTGGACAGTGGAGTTTTTTTCTGTACCTGATTCCAAAGGCAGATATGTGCCCTTGCAAGTTTGCTTCCAAAATATGCCTCCTTCCAAATAAATTTTAAGAATTCATTTACATGGACAAAATAAGAAAAGCTCAAAATTAAGCATTGGATTTAAAACCACCCAAAGAGACAACATTGCACATTTTTATTCTACAGAGATAATTTCAGGTCAGATCTGATGAGCTTTTTAGTGTTCTACACTGAGTTTCCTTTTAAAGCAAGTTAGAATGCTATTTGAAAACAGATTCTAATGAATGAGGCCATCTTCAGATTTTGTATTTATCTTGGCCTAACCCTGAATGATGCAAGGGTTCTTCTTTTTCCTGGAGGATTACTTTCCTTTGGATCATGAATTGGTTTTCAGAAGTATACCAAAAGAGCAACTTTGGATACCATGTGAATTATTGACACCTCTCTCTCTCTCTCTCTCTCTCTCTCTCTCTCTCTCTCTCTCTCTGTAAATGTGAACACCCATACATACATGTGAACATACTGAAATCTACATTCTCTGTGCTTGACAGGAGAAACCAGAGTTCCGATTATTTATTTATTTTCACTGAAACAATGGTAAGAAGAAAATAGGTTTATTATTAGATGAAACGTATCGCAGTGGAAATATTTTTCATTATACAAAAGAGAGTGGTGAGTAAACATAATTGTTTCCTGGGTCAGCGACCTTATGCACTGAGATATGCTGTGAAATGTCTTCACGGTTAAAATTTCAGACGAAATATTTCAGCAAAAGTGTGATTTTATTTTGTAATATAATATAATGAAACAAAAATACTTTTGAAAAAAGATTTGTCCTCTTAAGAAGTATGGCATTTTAAAGAACTACCTTTATTATAGAGACCTAATAAAGAAAATGAGCCAAATTAAATTTGTAAGGGAAATACTACTAAATTTTACTCAGAGTAGACCCATTGAAATTACAAAGCCAAACTTTGTCGTGCTATTTAATTTCAGTAGGTCTACTCTGAGTAAAAAGTAGTTGAATACCACCCCAGATTATAACTTTCTCATAAACATGATGCAATTCTACCGTCTCACTTTTCAATGTAGTAAAGGCTAAACCATTTATGGTGGAATGATTGATCTGCTGTAAACATTCAAAACCATATATAGTGGCAAATGTTAATTACATTTGTGTCCTGCTCTTCCTCTAAGGAGATGTGAGCAGCAAGGTTTGGCATCTCAACAAGCTTGTGGGGCTGAGACAATGATTTCTCAGATCCAAGCCGAGCTCTAACGTCACTGGATTTCAGTAGTGATGTCTGCTTTGAAAATAATTTCTAGGAGCTTCAGACTATCTCCTTATGTAGAGGTGGCACTGTTCAATTAAACAGTTATCAAGGACAAGTAGCACTGAGATAGAATCTCAAATGGAAACACAACTTTAGAGCTGCCTGATGGCTCAAGTTTTATCTAGTCCAACCACTATGCAATGACAAAATTTCTTAGGGCGCCCTGAGAGTTGCCCATCCCAGCTACTATTATAATATGCAGAGAATGATAATTCTCTGCTTTCTTGGCTAGATGGGCTTTGACTTTTACTTGCTATCCAGACACTTCTTGTTCCATAGCTAGAAAGCTAGAACCCATTAATCTTCTACTGTTTAATGTCCAGTAGTTCTTTACATCTAAAAGTAAACCCCCAAGGAGCACATTCAAAACACATTCTGTGCTATATCTATGTAACCATATATATTCTATATATATTCTATCAAAAGTACAGGAGATTCACGAGAAAAGCAAATGCTAACATCAGACAAGTCTGCTAACCCTGTTATCAATCATCCTGTACCTATCTAGACAAGGCTCTACTAATATTTATGCTATGAAACCATGATGCCCCAAATATCTCCTTAACATGAGATTTCTGCAGATATTCTACCAGAATGATTTATATTTCCTATGAATAGATCAGACTATGCGTATCCTAACATTATTTGTGCATGCACACAAAAAGAGGAATTTTCGTTCCCAAGCTATTCTAGAGTATGTTCGCTTAGAAATACATGGACAGGACTAAATGCGTGGGTCTTTCTCAACTAATCAGCAGGCTTGTTCTGAACAAAACAGAAAAAGACCCCTGGGAGGTGTGTATGTGAAGATTACCTTCGTTTTTAACAGATCTGCAAAGAGAATGGCCTGAAGGCACATAATACCATGATACTGTTGAAGACTACCTAGGAACTGTACTACAGTAGTACCTCGGCTTAAGTACTTAATTCGTTCTGGAGGTCCGTACTTAACCCGAAACTGTTCTTAACCTGAAGCACCTGAAGCTAATGGGGCCTCCTGCTGCCGCCGCGCCGCCGGAGCACGATTTCTGTTCTCATCCTGAAGCACTATTTCTGGGTTAGCGGAGTATGTAACCTGAAGTGTATGTAACTTGAAGCATATGCAACCCGAGGTACCACTGTACTTTGAGGTCTTTGCAGGTGACAAGGTGTAAAGTGTAGCACAGGGCCACCCCTACCATTTGGCAAAATAAGGCAGCTGCCTTAGATGACAGTTACGGAGAAGCATAGGCAACAGCACCCTGAGTACCCTTCTTAAGCTGCCTGGCTATTCCCTTCTGTTGAAGAACAGACCTGTGCTGTCCTAATGCCTCAATAAGATATTATCCCATCACCAGTCTTGAAGTATGATTCAGCTGCCACTCCAGTCAACTTCTAGAGCAGGGTATCTTGTCTGCCTCAGGCAGCAAAATGCATTGTGGTGGCCCTAACATGGCATGCAAACAAATTCGATTTGCTTTCCAAACAATCTAGTCACTTTCCCACAATGCAAGTCCCCAATGAACACTTATAACCAATATCCTTTCCCCAGGAAAAGTAGAGTAGGGAGGTTGACAACAGTGCTTAGTGTATTATTAGTATATTCAGGAAATATTATTATTATATATTAAATTTATATATCAGCCCTCATCCAAAGGCCACAGGGTGGTTTACAAAAGAAAAACGCAAAATACATTTTTGCATAAAAGTTTGGCAAGAAATAGTTTTAACTATTTTAGAGGTTGCTATGTTGGTTGTTATTGATAATTTCACTGTTTTATGGTCTTTTGTTATATTTATGGCATGTCGTTTTTATTTATTAAAAACCACCTTGTAGGAAAACAACGCTAAAAGGTAGCCTAGAAATCTTTTAAATAATCAAATAAAAACAGAACAAAATCAAAAGCTTAAAAAGGGTCAATTGGGAATTTAGTACAATTCCATGTGCAAGTCAGAATACTCCGTTGCAAAGATGGTCCAGGTTTTCTTATCTTTCAATAAAAACGAATCTACTGCTCCTTCTGGCACCTGGTGGCAGCCCAGTCTTAAGAGATGGTACACTAGACAAATATGTGTGTGTGCTGATCTATGCGCACCACTGCACCATTACCACAACACACAACATTACTCAGGAACAGCAGGGACATTTGTCCATTGCGGTGAAGGTGCCAGAACTGAGTTCTAGTGAGTTCTGGCTGGAAAAAAGCCATTATTTTAAGTTACACATTTTAAAAGTGGTGGTGCAGGGCAGGTAAGAGAAATTGAGGCTGATCCAGACTTCACTTTCCACAGACAGAAAGACCTCTTCTGCCAATGGAAGACTTTTGATCCAGAAGGCAGATCCCATTGGTAGGAGGAGAGAGGTGCCTTTTGGCATTCTCCTTTCACCTGCACACTGCAGTGCCATCTCCCACACTATTCCAAAGTGTCCCCCCAAAATCCAGCGGGAGGTGGTACTGGGAACTAAAGGGGGAATGAGCAGATGTCACCCTCCCTACACCAGCAAGTAAATCCCCTGAGTAGAACTCTGCTTAGGGGATGCTGCTGCAGATGGGAGTGAATTCTGGATCCAACCTACTGAATTGCTGAACTTTCATTGTGAATTTGGAATGATATGTTGCAGAGTAAGGCTGCAGTCTTATACAGTTATCAAAGAGTTTGCCCTATTAAATTCAACAACGACCAGCTGCATGGATCTTCATTCCAACAAATACTTATCATAATTAACAATGAAGTTCACATGATGTGATGACAACTCAACCAAAATAGAGGTCCCATGCTACTCGTGAACCAAGGAACAAGCACAAGTAGTATTTCTCTTAGATATTCTTCAGGGTTTATTTTGATTGTTTTCTGCAAATTTCAGCCAGGAGCATAACCTGCTTGAAAAGGTTTGGATATTTCCCAGAAGAAATATAAAAATAGGAAAAAAATACCTACTTTTATTGCATAATATACTCGTACACAAAAATGTTACCTGAGGATACAGTTACAGTATTCCCTTAGCTAACTCATAATGCTATGTGCTTTCCTACAAAGGCGCTTACTTATATCTAGGGTCCATTTGCCCTCAAGGAAAGTTTTAATGAATTAGCAGCAGCCTAGATCTAGAAAAATATTACATATCAAACACAGAGAGAAAATGCATAGAATTACATCAGATTCATTCAAGTTTTTGCTAAAGGAAGTCTCAGAACATGTTTTCCAATATTAACCTTAATTAACCTTTTATCTAACTGTGTAAATCTGTATTATTTAAAATGGCGAACTCCCCTCTATAGGTTTAAGATCACTAATGTGGCATCTCCTAGAGCATATAACTTACAGAATGAATGGTATCTATTAACAAAATAATAAGATTAATAACAAAATTAAAAGTGCAAGGAGAGAACAAATGTATGGTGTTTGGATAGGCATAAACTCTTAAAGATTAAAACTTTTAAAGGCTAAAATAAATATTTTAGTCTTTGATTGCAATCCTGAAAACATTTAATGCAACTTTAATCCCATTGGATTGTAGACCCATTAAAATCAATGTACCTTAATTAGCCATGACCAACCAAAGTCCATTGATTTCTGTAGGTCTACTCTGAGTATGACTTAGTTGGATATTGCCCATTGACTCCAGCGGGGTTCAAACAGCATGGCTTTACATTCAATTGCAGCCTTTATTGTCTAGGTATTAGCAAAATTAGTGGCAGATTCCACATGAAGAAATAAAAAAAAATCATTAATCAGGGTTAAACTTTAATAACAACAATAGCATGTAAACACTGGACTGAAAAAAATAAAAGTTGAAACCCAACCACTTTCTCTGTTGAAGTCTATTGATGGCAATGATTCAAACCCAGCAGAAGTTAATTCCCCTAAACTCCCTTCTGATGATCTATAACAAAATAGATGCGTTCCCCCAAACAAGTGCAACAACTGGCCTTTTAAATATCATTGCTATAGAAATATTGTTTAGGATCCTGCATTATTTCCTAGGTACTACTAAAAAGGTTGGAAAGAATTGAACAGCAAGATGATAGGCAGCTGCTATATTCTAATTCAGAGAACCACTATCAAAAGTGCTTGTCATATTGAAACTCCTAGAGCATTATCTTTTTGGTAGATAGTATCTTCAGAAAGTCTCATTGCAGTAGGAATCATCACTATGTTGGTGGTAACATTTCCCTTGCTCTTAAAAATCACAACTTCTTCCAGTATTCTCAGTTGTGGTGTATTTTACACTTGTTTCTCAGCTCTTTTCAGGTATTCGCTTTGTTCTAAACACAAATGTACAATTCAGAAGCTGTTAGGTATCTATACTGAATATTGTGACCCAAGGGGGTGTGTTGGCATGGGATATGTGCAACAGCTTCCTGGTTTTCAGTTCTGTTATCCTACCAACACTAGCCAGGACCGAATATTCAGAATAAAAACAGTACAACAAATGAGCATTCGCGTAAATCAATCAACTTCTCATTTCATACTGCATACAATATAGTTGGGCAGAAGAGATTATTCATTAACATTATGTTGCATGCAATTTAGATTCTCCCCCTCCCCCCCCCCCCAGCTATCAAGTTGTATGAGTATTTATTCTGACCTACCTTATAAGCTTTGTTCTGATGAAGTTACTGGTCTGGAAAGGCCATGTGTAGAATATCTTGAAGAAAATAAATACAAACATTCAAAAACTGCCCCTTTAGTGTCATCCAGCCCTATATAGTTAGTCTTATCATCAACATCTGATAAATGTCTGAATACATTATCTGTCAATGTAGCAAGGTAATTCAAACTGTTTTTCCAAGGTAGTGCTATACAGAAAATTTTAAAAAAGCAGTTTCATTTCACTCCACAAATTTATCCACAGATCATTGATTTTTATGATATGCCTAAAAAGCAACACTGAAATTGGTTTCAAATCATTTCATTTATTTATCACTGAAATATTTATTTCTGCATTTTCAAAAGTTTGCACTGTCAGGATTTTGGCTGGAGTTTTTGTTCCAGTTAAAACTCATAAGTCTACTACAATCTCTAAATGCTTTCACAAGAAAAACTACCATCTGAACCTTGCATGTCACTGCAATTATAATTTAAAACCCTTATCATTCCAGATATCCAACCTTAGCATTAAAATTTATTTATCTGAGTCACATGCTAAAAGTTAAGCTATAGGAACATGGTGCTTTGAAAATGGAAGTAGTTTTACTTGGGGTTGACACAACCCATTTACAGTTGCACCACCACAATCTCTGAATGGCCCCTGTATGTCTCGTGCCACAAATGAATAAACTGGACCAAATCAACAAATTATAACTCAGAAAACCAATCAAAATTCACACCTGTCTTTTAAAAGACCAGGATATCTAGGGAGAAGCAATAATTCCTATTAGATGCAAGACACAAAATAAAAATCATGTTTAAATGCAGTAAACAGTATTCATAATTGTTGGCTTACCATCGTTTTCTTTCTCTGCAAGCTTTGAGATGAATTATGAAGAACTGGGACTTCAGGAGAGCTGCGACTGTCTTGTTGCTTCTGTGAGAGCTTCGGCAGCAAGTACAGAGAAAGCCTAAAAGCTTTCCTTGTCCTTTGCAGGACCAGAGATGCTGCCTGCAACCCTTGTTTAGCTCGTCCAGTGAATCCAGTGGCAGTTGCCTGTTGTCCAAGCAGGTCCATGGGAGCTATTACAACTGCAGTCTCTCCTTCCTTCCTTCCTTCCTTCCTTCCTTCCTTCCTTCCTTCTTTATTAATTTTTTTTTGTCCTTGCCAGCCTGAGTTCTGAAGGTTTCTTTTCTTTTGCATTTATTTGCTTTTGGATTGGAGGGAGAGGGTCACAGATTTTCAATCTGAGATCAAAGGCAGACACGTAAGGGGGTGAAACATTGCTTTCGCAGTTGTATTCAGCTCCCCGAGTGACTGCCTTTCTGGAAACCTCATGGTGTTGCTCACTGCATAAGCTCTGAGCTTTCTCTGTGATTACAAGAAAAAAAAAGGTATGATGAAAAATTTAAGCAAATGAGATTTCCCCTACAGCACTGCCATCTCTCTCTCTCTCTCTCTCTCTCTCTCTCTCTCTCTCTCTCTCTCTCTCTCTCTCTCTCCTCTGCTGTCGAATAGTAGCTATCTTAGCAAACGAAAGCACTTAATAAAGCCATGGTCAGACTGCTTACACTTGGCATTTGCTGCAATAACAAATCAGAAATGATAGCATCATACAGATTTATGATTTTTTTTTGCCCCCGCAGTCACAAACATCAGACGTTTACTTTATAAAGAAACCTTTTAGATTCTCCCTGCCGTTTCCATAGTGATCTCATTTCCCCCCTTTATCACAGATTGGCTGAAGTACTGCTACCCTTTGTACATTAAAAGGCTTGTGCTCCCAACTGTCGATGGGATAGGACTGGTGCTACTTCCAAAGATGGAACAATATACTTTATTTAAGCCACACACAAAAAGCTTTCTATAATATTTGCATCCCCTCCAGAGAATGGTAAGGCAGAATGTGATTTTGTCAAAGTGTACACAGTTAAGTTACAACCGTTACATTCAAACATTATCTATGATACAGTTATTTAAGTGGTCAAAATACATAAAACCATCTCTTTTTCAAAAGCTTTAACATTGCATTCATTGGTCACTTTTATTATTTTAAGCTCATCCACAGACAATGTTTATATTGGTGTTATTATCATATATTTATTTTCTTTGCTGTTTGTTTTTTAAAATGATAATCTGTTTAAAAAAGAGAGTTGTGGCATTATTCAGGGACTTGTCTGCTTTGTCCTGGAATGCAATACTTTCTAAAAAAAACTCCTTGAACAAGGTGTTATTATAAAACTCCTAATATGTAGCATATATTATACACGCTTTCCCCCTAAGTTTTCATCCCCAAATAAGATACAGTAATCTTATTTGGCTCTACCCAGTGTATTGGAATGTATTTAACCTTCCTTCACAAATTTTCTTCCATAGTGTGAATTCCAAGAGCAGTTTACAGCTGTCCTGGGGGACTTCCTGTTGTAGACTAAGTTAGCTTATTAGAAAGTGATAATACTCCTAGTACTGACATGCTATAAAAACAATAAAATTCCCAATTTATTGTGAGACTGTGCAAAGCGCATAGACAATTTATGGGGGGGGCAGAATCTATGGGGAGCGATCTACAATTGTTTTCCAAACAATTGCATTCTGTATAATTTTCAGTAAAAGACAGGAAGGCAATGTGTATTTGAAATGAACAGGTAGGCAATTCAAGACAATTAAATTAAATGCCAGTTTGGACATAAAGGCCTCATCCACACAAAAATTAGTCATACAACTGAAGCCAATGGGACAAGTTGTTACTAACCAAGGCCCATTTATATTCGTTGAAGTGGTGAAATTAACTTTTGCTGTATCAGGACCTTTATGTTCAAAGCTATCCCATATTTATTTTACTTGCCAAAGTATTCCACTAGCTTCTGTCAGATAAGATTGCTGAAAAAGAGACAGTTGGATCCAGAGGAACTCCCTTCATCTGCTCTGTATCCAATCCACTTTTGATACAAGTAGACACCTCTCATCTGAAACTTATTTATCTCCCCCTTACCTTAGAAAAACTACTAAAACCATAATAAAAACAAATCCAATTAGAAAAGGATACTAAACTATGGAAGAAGAAAGCCCACTATCAGCCAGAACCAGCATCAGCTCCAAGGCTTTTATTTAAAATGGTGGATGAAGCACTACCTTCAGAAGCTAAACATTCCTTGGTGAATTCATTTTGAGGTATATATACAAGACAGACAGAGAGACAGCTAGATACACACACACACACACACACACACACACACACACACAGGCACAGCTGATCAGTTGTGTGAACTTTTGGACTGTGGGTACACTATGCAAGTTTGTCCATGCATTCACAAGCTGACTTACTCTTTCAGCCCCACTCCTCTTCATTTTCAGGTTGACCCTGAAATATGTAAGACTGTGGTGCAAAAGATCAGGCAGGGGCCTTAACTTACCCCTTCCATGCTTTGAAGAGTGTACAAATAAATTTGTAAGAACCTTAACTCTCCTATTAAATGAAAGAAATTTGTAGCCTGGAATTATTCCCCTAGCTGACACCAGTCACAAATGGTCACTATGAATTATAGGACTATCCCTATATAATCAGTTGGGCTATATCTCCCATGACAACAATAAGCTTGGCTTATAAAAAGTTGATGCAGGTCTCTTCAAAATGTCTGGCTCATCTCCGCAAACATATCATGTGTAAACAAACAACTCCTGTTTAAAAGAGCCCTAAAAAATAGAGCATTTATAATGAATATCCTGAAACTATGGGCTTCAATAATATCAAAGTCGACATTAACTCTTATTTTAAGGCTTTCAAAATTCCAATTAGTTTTCTACGATTTAATTACAATTTAATCCATTTTCACGCACTTACCTTACATTCCTGATTCTAGCTGGAAACAAACTGAAGTCCTGAAATACAGCATTTTCTAATACCTCATAATAATTTCTAACCCCCGATTTGCCTAAAACATATTTTGGTTCATTTAAAAAGGTTTTTGAAAAGTATCCAACTTGAGTTCAATGGGCATTATGACTACAGAAAAATGCAGTACAGTCCTATGCATGAACATCTCAGAAGTAAGACTCGTTTATTTCAATGGGGCTTTCTTCCAGGTAAGTGAGTCTAGGATCGCGCCCTAAAAATTTGATGAATTGGGAGACAAAAAGAGGTAAATACTCAGTTCCAGTGTATTCCACTATATTACCTACATAATTTACTAACTTTAATGCCTACCTGGAACATTAAAAAAACCCTTTCATATCAACTGACACACAGAACAATTAATACATGTACAATGACGTCTTATCCCAAATCAGATTACTCTGTCTATGGTCTGGTCTGACTAGCAGTACAACTCCTGGTCTCAAGTAGTGTTTTTCCTCAGCTCAGCAGCTATTTGGAGCTTCCAGGGATTTAAATTTGAAGCTTCTGCATGCGGGACGTGTTGTCTATCCCAGACATTAATTAAAACCTAGCATTTGTGTAATTTTTTTCCTGCCAGAATACAAAGCTATGGAATAGGTAAAGTTCACACACCTCTCATCCACCCTGATTTTAACCAAATGTCCTTGTTTCCCATAGATACACAACCTGCAAGCTAAGCCCACATTATTTTACTGCTGCTTCTGGAATCAGTTTTCGTAATAAAGTGTTCTGAAAATAGTTAGGCTCCTCAATAGTTAACTAGCTCCCTGAATTTAAGGAGGACTTCCATTTCATTCAACCTTTGTTTGTTTGTAAGATGACTTACCTGCCCTTCACCAAAAGGTCCCAGAGCTAGTTAAAACAATAACACGTAGAATTATAAAAACAGATACAATCATAAATCAGCTCCAAATGGAATGGCACAGAATAGTATACATTCAACAAAGGAGAAGTTATGGGGTAGTTATGGGGCCCTGGGGAGTGGTGCTACCGGAAAGGCCCTTGCTCACCCTTTTAGGTGTCTTAGGGAAAGGAGATAGGCAGTACCACATTTTCCATTGTCGGGGGTTGTACGCTATTGCCTGCAGGCTGCTCATTTCCCCACTTATACCTCTGCAGGTGGTTTGTGTTTAAATAAAGTGGCCCATAGATCAACCAACACTGTGAGTCTGACTCTTTCTTCCCAACTTCAGGTTGCAAGTTTGTCCATGAACTAAGAATGAAAAAGGCTGAAAATGTTTTAGCCAGTCATAGGCAGTCTTCTGTTTAGCTCTCTCAAGTTTAATGCCTTTAGGCAACCCACATTCGGCAGGCCTACCCAATATAAGCAGGGAGGCCACCAGGCAGCTCCATTACCTAGCAAATTTCTTTCTAGAAGGTACATTCACCTTTTCAGCAATGAAGGCTAAATGAAGTTGACTGCAGGGCTCAGATTTCCCAGAAGTTGAGCATGGATACTTTGGAACTAGTGATAATACATTTATAGCATTTATATCAACACACACACACAAACACATATCCATATATAATTTATATCAAATTTACATAAGGGTTTGCTTCCAAATTTAACTCACGTAAGCCTAGAAAAAATATGTATGCACACACTACCAGATTATCACTAAAACAGATCATTCTCCTTCCAAACACATTGTCATTCCATGCTCCCAAAATACCAAACTGTAACAAAATACAATGTTTTATTTGTCAGACATGTTAATTAATAACTGATACCAAGTGCTGAACTAGAGTTCAGTGTTTCCAGTGCCATCTGTATGTTTGGCTTCTGAACAGTATACATAATTATTTGGGAAAATTAGGGAACTGTAGAAGCTAAAGCCAGAATATCATTGCAGAAGTATGCCAAGTCTGTATTTGTGGAATACATTCCAATTCCTGACGCTTCAGAAATCACACAAATGAAATGACAAGCACTGCTGATGCTCAAATTAAGTGTCAAAGGTCAATGAAAAGGGCAAAACATGAACTCCTTCCTTCAATAGGAAAGTACCCAAGTAACTTTGTAAGCACAAACTCATAAAATGAACTGAGGAATCTACTAATTTAAAGCTGTATACCTAACAAGCATGACAAACATGAAACTATGGATTGTTGCCAACTAAATCTACTCAGAGCAGACTTATTAATGGGTCCATTAATTGAACCTTTTTCAATTTCAATGGGTTTACTGTGAGTAAGAATAGCAGAGGATGTAACCTTATGAAAAAAGATACCTGTATTTAATTAACCTAGGCTGTTTGCAATTAATTTTCGGTGGTGGAAACTTGTTCCTCCAAACAAAGGTCACAGTCCAGGCACAATACACAGTACCGCAAGACTCATTCTGAATGACCAGAAGGTTGCTTTTTTATATAAAAAAAAATTAAAAACAACAACTCTTTTTCTTTTCAACAGCAGCTCTTCATCCACATTCCAAATGGCTTTTGAAATCCCCCTGAGTTTCAAATGTAGCTTGCCGCGCCGCATGGATGACTGCTGTTTGACAAAAGAAGTTAGGCTCAAAAGCTCTGCTGGGCATGCTGAGTTAGCTATGTGGGGGCCATGAACTGTAGACCATGGTTTTATTTACCTGTTTATGAATGCTAGCTTCCAGCGCTACACACATACCCCATACATTTAAAGCATGTTATCCCATCCAAAGGATCATGGGAACTGTAGTTTACCCCTCATAGAGGTACAATTCCTAGCACCCTTAACAAACAACAATTGCCAGAATTTGTGGGGGGGGGGGCAGGGGAGAGAAAAATGTATGATGTGAATGTAGCCATTATTTATGTGACTTGGAGACCTCTGCGCTACTTATCACTTCATGACATAATGCAAAATTATGGTTTCTGAGGGACAAACAACATGCACATCCATTTATTTGGCTATAAAGTGAAGGTGGGAATTCATTTACTAGACCAAGCGGGGAGCAGGGGAAAATCTACCCTTCACCCATTCTGGACTCCACTGCTTCACAGCTTTTTTCCTCGGTCAAGTCACTTCTGATATTGGAGCCATGTTGAGATATAGCCAAATATGCACATGTCCTGTTCTTGATTCTGAGCTGGCCATCGCATGCAGGTCATGTGTAAAATGTTAATTCTGCTTTAGACCAGCATCAGAACTGCCTTTTGCCCTGCATCTTCCAGGTTAAGAACCAAAGTCCATAGAAATATTTAAGGAATATTACATTTCACTCTGGGTTAAGCTTCAGTGACTTCTCAGACAGAACTAGGTGGTTGTTTATTGTTGCTGCTGGAAAGAATTGAGTATATTTTTATTAGGAGAAGTTAATGTAGTGAACCTCAGATTTACTTGCTTCTCTAAATCTCACATGGCTATAAGATTCGTGATCATGTGACATTAATAAAACAAATTCAGAAGATAGACAACATTAGTACAGCATTAGTGCCACCAGAACCTTTACCAAATAGGTGATATCATTGAATGCTTTAGAATTACCCACAGAGTGGAACCACTGCATTTCCGGTCATATTTACCACATCCAAACTTAAGTCCGTAACTATTTTAAGTGTGTATATGTGAATGGGCTAACATCTCACTGAGTGATGCCATGTGAGACAGGTCCTATTCTGGAAGAACTGAAAATACCTCATTTTGGACAAGTGCTCTTCAGCTTTTTCTCAAGGATGACTATAACTGGGTGAGGACAATGTTTTTATTATATTTTATTGTTCAAACCAAAACAGGACTCTGGGCACTACCACAATGTGAAAGATAAGCATCAATAACAACTGTCAGTCTTTCAGGGAATAAGAGAATAGTGCCAGGAGAATTTGGGAACTTGCTCATTTCTGCTATGGACGCCATTTGTTGCCTATTTGATGAAAAGCTATGGAAGCAGTTTATAGCTGACATTGCCTGAAGATTTCAGATCTTTTCCATTAAAGTTTCTGTCAGTAGAAGACAGAATTAACCACTCTATTTCTCACAAAAATCAAGTCATCCTTGGACAACAAAGGCTGTATTATTTTTACAAAAGAATAAAGGCTGAAAAGTAATAACAGCATATTTGATACAGACAGAAACTTTCCCCTTTCAGCACAACAATATAATATTTAAAATCTTTTTATCATGATTTTCTTGTGATGGGACCTGAATTCTGTTCATATCTTCAGGCTGAAAACGTTATTATTTCATTTTAAATATTACAAGGTTCATATAGCAAAGAATGTCGTCCTGAAAGTACAAAAACTATAAGGTTTTTTAAAGTTTTTCTCTCACTTCTCCATTTGGTCAGCTGGTTTTTGAGACATGAAACCATATTTTCTGATAGAAAATGAATATATGCCAGCCAAATAATCCTCTAGAAATTATATTTAGTCTACAAATAATTTTTATATATTAAAAAAAATCATACGGAAATGCCTTACCATGATGAGCCATCATATCAAAACTTGGTCCAGTTAAGAACTGGGGTTTGAGTAGTCTTAGAGTGTAAGCTTCTTCCTGGAACTCACCACTGTGTTTTTAGATTTCAAATCTTAATTCCTTGCTTGAATAAACAATGAATCTCTTCTATATGACCAAGCAATCAAAACAAATGACAATGAAGCTAAGAGGAAAGGCACTAAATTCTTCAGTTGTGTAACCCCAATAAAAAAACTTCCAGAGGAGTATAACTCTATTGCAGCATAAATGACAAAAATCCCTTGAAGACTAATAAATGTTTTAAGAATGATTTTATTTATTTAAGCATTTCTGTCCTGTCCTTCTAGTTTCTATGCACCACTTAGGGTGGCTTGCAACAGTTTTAAATCCCTACACAATAAGAATATATTAAAATGCAAAACACAATTTAAAAATATACAACAATAAAATACACAACAGTACTTATTGTGACATAGGCTTTCAAGGATTAGAACCTACTTCTTTGGCTGCATGGTGAATTAAAGTATATGTGCAAGAATATCTCTGTGGCTGCAATAACTGATCACACAACCATCTTAGTATTTAGTATTATTATTTTTCCTATTTATTTCTATAACCAACTGTGCACGTTGAACTTCACAAAAATCTGGTATAGCAGGCCCTACTCTAAGGCTTTCCTGTCTAAAATACAACAGAGGAATGCAGTCCATAGAGGTTGAGTAACAGTGCAGAGAATATGTGCTGAGCCTTAGCTGCAATAAGGTACAAGGCAGATGTTGTGCACTCCAGATGTTGTTGACTACAATTTTCATCATCCCTGACAATTAGCCATGCTGGCAGGGGCTGATGGGAGTTGTAGTGTGCAGCATTTGGAGGCTACCTCTGGTACAGTGGGATGAAAAGATGAGTTTGGAAGAGAGATTTAAATGGTAATAAAGCAGGTGGTCACAACAGAGGCAGTTGGGGAGCCAATTGCAGGGAAAAAAGTGACAGCAAGAAAAAATGAGAAGGGTCTCAATTTCAGTGAGATAATATTTATTCAAAACCAAACAAAGAGACTTAAACTGTATTCTCATTTACTTTGGGATCCCAAACCCACCTTTTGAACTCAATGGGATATATTTCTGAGTACTGCTTCTTTATGGTAGATCTTATTATGATTTATGTGGAAATTGTTCAATTTGGTTCTGCAGTTTTTGATGTTTTATTTATGATTTATGACTGCTTTTATTATGTTGTAATTATGTATTTTTTCATGTTGCAAGCCACCTTGAGCGTGATTCAAACTATGGAAAGGTGGCATACAAACAAAATTATGTACGTGTGTATGAAACCTCTAGGCAGAGTTGTGTGGGCTGCCTCCCCTTTTTCTGCCTCTGCATTTACCTGTCATGAGAGGCCAGGTTTGACCAGAGGGGATTGGTTGCCCTTTTGACACTGCACTTTTTTGGGATGTATTGGGTGAAAAGGTGAATGAACCTCGATGTTGTTCATTCACCTTTGTTCATTCACCTGATGTTCTTAGGTCCTGTGACAATGTTGCCAGGTTGGATATGGATACTAAATTGCCACCTGGATTTGTTGCCGAGCCCAGAAGCAGCTCACCAGCAGGTGCATTGCTGTTGCTTATTGGGAGGGACAGAATAAAGTGGCAAGGTCAGCATGGTGCGAACACACAGGCAGAACTAATCTGGAACTGCTTCCAGTAGGTTTGCACTGCACTAACCTTGCTGCTGCTTTACCCTTGTCCCTTCTGGTAAGCTAGACTGACCACCTGCTGGAAAGCACACACATTTGCACAACAAACCACTTCTGGCAGAGTCTGGCATCTGTGTTTGTTTCCCTGTAATTGTAGGTGGTGAGTAGCTGTTTCGTGTGAGGGGGCTGTCTGTATTACAGAGGTAATAACTGTGGGTGACAGTGCTGTTCTGTCACCGTTGGTCCTGTGTCTTTTGTATAGTAGATTCTTTCCAACAGGGTGTACATTGACAAAAGGATTTTGTTCAGACCCTGATTCAGCACTTCAGAAAACAGCCCACCTCAGTCAAAGACATTTTATGGACAGTCTGATTCATCTGAACTGAATGAAATTTGCAGGAGTATTAGACCCTCCAATCTAGATAAGGCCTGCCAAATTACAGGCAAATAAATCTGTGCTTGATACCTTTAAACCACAAAGCATTTCAGGAGACCTCTTTAATTTCTGCTTCCTTGTAGAGGTCTTGATGAAGTAGACTTTCATTCAGAAAAGCCTATGCCACATTATATCAGACTTCAAAAAATACGACCCAAAACCATTTGAAGCTCTTACAGTTGACCACAACCACAGAATGTCATTGAGGGTATGTCTCACATTGCACACTGAATTTAAGCCATTTTGTGCAGGGGGGGGGACCAAATTTTGCCAATGTTTATAAAATTATGTGTATTCTGAGGTGTAATGTGATATCTCTTGCCTTCATATGGCTCACAAACAATAGCAGGAATGATCAAATATACCTATTTCCATTTCCTAGATGTTATTTATCAGCCAGAATTTTCTTCTATTCTACCTGTCATCTACAGCAAAGAACCCTGGCAAAGTCATTCAGTGCCCATTTCTCTAGTTATATTATGAAGTGCCAAAGACATGATCCATTGATAAATGTGAGACTTGCTCTTGGCACAGGAAGTCAGACAGTGCCACCTTAATGATTGATATAACACACTGCAATTCTGTTGTCTATCAATAGCTGTCCTGGTTTCTGTTATATGCAATTGAAGGAAAGCTTTCAGTGCTAACTTAATAGCTTTCAGTTCTCTAATCTCTACTACTGTCCACAAACTTTAAAAAATGAGAAGTTCAAGATGAGTACACTGCCTTGAAGTTATCCAGAACTTGGAGAAAAACCCTAACAATAGAACATGCATTCAGCTCAATTCATTACTTCAAATCTACTTCTGTCGTTCTAAGTTAACAATGTATAAATGTGCTTATTGCAGTTCTGTTTTTATTATAAATCAGATTACCACTTTAGCAGTAAATTATATTTGCATTCTGCATGCTTCTTCCATTCAAATAATAGACTAAACAGTTAGCATATAATTTGGGTGCAAATCAGTAAAATGTTTATCATATTGCAAACACTGCCTTCCCCACATTAACACTGTTGTAAGACTTTGAAAATATTAACTACACAAGGAAAATATACTCATTAGCCTTAATATGATCACAAACAAACAAATGCCCTAGCTTTAAATTGCTTTTCAAAGCTGATTTTCTATATTTATAATCAATTTTCTAAGTAAAGTGCATCCATCATTATGAAAAGGCATAATGAAAGTCATGCGCATATTTCTGTCTTCAAATGACAGTGATTGAGAAAGGAGCAACTGCTTTCAGCAGACAGTAAGCAGCTGGTATCCTTAGATAAGGAAATCATTGCACATGGACAAGCTTCCAGTATTATGTAAAAATAAAGCAGGCAGAGAAGATGTCTCAGCAGTTGGTCCTTTTGTTCAGGCAGCATAATTTATAGTCAATATCCATAACATAACTTAATTATCAAATTACGCTTACAATCATTGGCATTAGTACATTCCATGCTGTCAACATATATCTCTACCAGAAAGGACCACTTTTAACTTTCTGAAGGAGGTTGAGATATAACAGTTTAACTGTAAACACTTGAAAAAGCTTGATTTACATTTACATCTTTAAAACATTTCATTTTGCTTTTCCTTAAAACCATAAAGCTATGTACAGTGGTACCTCGGGTTAAGAACTTAATTCGTTCTGGAGCTCTGTTCTTAACCTGAAAGTGTTCTTAACCTGAGGTACCACTTTAGCTAATGGGGCCTCCCACTGCTGCTGCCGCACGATTTCCGTTCTTATCCTGAGGTAAAGTTCTTAATCCGAGGTACTACTTCCGGGTTAGCAGAGTCTGTAACCTGAAGCTTCTGTAACCTGAAGCGTCTGTAACCCAGGGTACCACTGTACAATCTAAAAACAAAATTACAGAAAAACCAACCATAACACACACACAAAAGAAACCACAAAAGAAACAAAGAAACTTGTTTTAACTGTCATCAAAGTCAGTTTGCCATTCAGAGATGTTTAATAAAATGGCAAGGTTATCCTGAAATGAAAACCATGAATGTCGTATGATCCTTTGTGTCATCCCAGTCACAAGGTGGGATGAAAATTCCACTTCAAGCTACAAACTTAGAACATAATTTATTGGCAGCCTATTTTAAGCCCTAACCTCACAGGCTCATGCGGTCAGAAAGACCTCCAAGATGGAGCTAGGCAAAGACAACTTCCCAAGGCAGTACCATCTTTGTTCCCCTGCCCACACTGTAGAGAAAGATGATAAAACAATGGGAGAAGGAGAATGGTATCAGCCAGAGTGATGATGAAATCTGACCAATCAGCTGACCAGCACAAAGACAGAGAAAGGAGAAGGCTACCCAGTCTATGAAGAGCAGCCTACAGCTCTGCATGTATGGGATTCCTAAGAGGAGTCTGCTGAATCAGTCCAATAGCCCATCTAGTCCATCAGCCTGGTCTCATAGTGGCCAACCAGATGCCACTAACAGCCTTATCCTCAGTGAATTTGAATAATCCTCTTTTAAAGCCATCCCAGTTGGTGGCCATCACAACCTCCTGTGGGAGCCAGTTCCATAGTTTAACTACGTACAACTGAAGAACTACTTTTTTTTTTTATTGGTCCAGCATCTAAGCTTATTCCCTGGTGTCTCAGGCTGAAGAATCTCAGAGTATTGCAAAGATCCATGCCTGAGACTTTTGAGAGCTCTTGTCAGCCAAAGAAGACAAATGCCGGGATAGATGTATCAGTGACATGAATCAGCATAAGCAACTTCATATATGTACTCTGAGCATTGAAAACTTTGAGGCTGGGAGGGCGCCTTGTTTTTGAAAGAGCAGTTGGCATATCCTTTTCTCTACCAAACAGGGTAACTGAGAGTTGATGCACAAGGTCACCATGTTAACAAATGGTAAAGTGTGGTGATAAATCCATTTCTACACACACACACACACACACACACACACACACACACTTTTTATCAGCCTATGGCATGATATCTCCAGCTTTTGGCTGTTGAACCATCCCAGATAATATGATCATCATCTGAGGCCCTTCTTTGGGTACCTCCCCCACAAGAGATCCAGAGGGGGGAAACACTGGAACTGGCCTTTTCTATGGTGGCTCCCCATTTATGGAATGATCTCCACAAGGAGGCTCGCTTGGCCCCTTCAATACATATATTTAGGGGCCTGTGAAAACGTTTCTCTTCAACCAGGCATTCAACTGCTTAACATTCTGTGGTCTTTCAAATGTGTCTGTGGAGGGGGGGTTATTGGTTTGTTTTGCTTTTGCTTTATTATGCGTTTTGTGTTTTCAATTTATGTTTTTTATGGTGTGAACTGCTCTGTGATCTTCAGATAAAGGGCAGTATACAAATTTAATAAAATAAATAGATAGATATTGACCTTTTTGTCTTAAGGAGACGCTGCCATTTTCACATGTCACTGAAAATCCATGTGTTTAAGAGCTGTGTCAACCCAATGGACCATTTTAAAATCTTACAGTCAAGAATTTGCAGTCTGTTCTAAGCCTTCTGAGCAGATGAGAGGAACACACTGGTGGAAAGACTTCTTAATCCCCACTGTCATTCAAGTATCTACTGAACTTGGCTGGAGCAATACCTGATGACACCAGGTTCTGCTGCTGGTTCTGTTACTTGGGGGGGGGGTGTTCTGATGTGCAAATACTTATTAGAAACTAACCCTAGCTCTGACCATACAGTGTCCTGTGGCGCTTGGATTAACTTCAGTTCAATTACAGGTTTTCTCCAATTGCCTATGCTCTAGTTAAGAATTACTCCAGTGGTGTCTTGGACAAACCATGGATGTGTAGCAATGTCCTGACCTCAGCTGGTTAAGCCTTTCAGTCACTTAAATTAAAGTTTCTGACCTTTGTGCAATGTTAGGATTTTTCTTCCTTCCTCACTGCACAGCCACATGTTCAAAGAGTGGTCTATATGCTTAGTTTTAGAAACATTTTCACCATTTCTAAATAAGGCATCATTTTTTCTTAAAGCAGAAAAATACAGAACGATAATCTGTCTCTGTGTTTATGTATTGTAATTAAGGATTGTGTTAACACTGCTCAGGGAGATGCTGAAGATACATGGGCTGTGGGTGGTGACAGGCAGTGGCTGAGAATGAGATGTGAAAGCAAAACTGATTAGTGGCGCAGAGATATAGTGTTGTGACTTAACTGCTTATTTTCTTGCTTTCCATGGTGTGCGTTGGAGGAACAGGCAACCTAGCTCATTGAACTCATTTACATTTATATTTCAAAATCTCACACTAATTTAACTCCACTACTGTGTGCTGAACATTCACATATCAGGTAATGATTTTCACACTGATATGTGTTGTCTATCATGCAATCTAATACCTTATTAATTGCCCTTATTTCTCTTTAGATGTCCTTTCTCAAAAACACAACATATGTTTCAGACAAAAGAAGAGATCCATCTTTGGTATCATACCCCAAAGATTTGTACTGAAATGTTGCATGGGTCCCCATGTTTATTATCTAATCAGAAACCACAACAAAAATGGTCTCGTCTTTCAAATAATTGTACATAAAATGTATGTTGAGAATAGAGGCCAGAACTCTATGTGAATAAGGCTCCATTAAGAGGCAAGGGAATTGCATTCATGTCCCTATTCCAACATAACCACCACACCCCTGATGTCCACATTTTGTGCACAGACATCTGAAAAGAAGAAGGCTAAGAATGTAGGCTTCCCTGCTCAGACATCTGCACTTAATGCATGGGTGTCAGGATCCATGTCTGGGGCAGAACCAGAGACATAGCTTCCCTGCCTCTTCTGTGTGTGAGGCTATCTTCACACATGTAACACATGAAGGGGGCTCAGATCACTCTCCATTCCCATCACACACATCCCTTTTCTCTAAGAAATGGAGGAGAGAGAAATTGCCAGAACTGTACAGAGTAAGAAACAGATTTAAAAATCTATGAGGCAGGGAGGAAATTGCAGAAATATTTGCCATAAACATGTAAGGCTTAACAGAGAAATTTCTTACTAACCTGAACACAGGATTAAAAAAAAGGACGTCCACAAATTCCCATGTTAAACTAGAACTGAAAAATCAGAATAGCACCAGGCACAAGGGGCAGGCATCAAAATCAACCACAAGGGCAGAAGCATGTACTTATCCCCAGTCCATCAAAGAATGCAAAATCCAATAAGCAGTCTTACAGAGGACAAAAAAATGCCAAAAGGGAAAACATTCTATCCTATCAAGCTGTGCCATAGCCCAGATTTCTCTCCCCATACCTGCATGTACACAAATAAGTGCACTTACACAGGACACAGGACATTTATTTGCAACTGGGGCAACCCAACACAACTATTATGGCTGCAAAGAAGGTAGTGTTGGGTTTCAGGTTGAGGAGGAGGCTTTGCACGCTATGTCTTGGGAATGGGCTCTGTGAGTAGACCCACCTCTTGATGCTATCACCGCTGCCCATCTGTTTCCCTTCTTCTTCAGAATGGCCACCCAGAAAGTGGAGACTTCCACGCCTTCCCCCCACCCCTGCCATTGCTTGCTTGTCAGAGAGAGCAAGTGAACAAGCAGCCACAGCAAGCAGAAGGAGCCTCAGGAGGACTAAGAGCCTTCGGTGTTGGTAGTGAGCCCCTTCCTCAGGCACAGGTTCAGCAGGTGCCCAGTGAGGACAACCCCTGATCACAGCCCTGAAAATAAAGTCTTCTTGAAAATAACCTATTTGGACCTAGTTAGAAATCAAAATACAATTCCAGTATTGAGCAAGATTTAAATAGGATATGGAATGACAGATAGTAAAATAGAGAAACGGCATGTACAAAAAAGCATAAAATGATTTCTAGAGCGGTGACAGTGGGTTTTTTTATTACTTGGTTATATTTTACCTCCAAGAATACCTAAATCATTTGTTTACCCATGTAATCTATAGGCTTTCTCAGTCTGTCTCTCCCTCTCTCTCCCTCTCTCCCTCTCTCTGTCTGTCTGTCTGAGTGTGTCCTATAAGAAAAATAAACTTTCTGTGAGATCCAAATGTAAAATGCAAATATTCTTAGTGATTATATCCTTCAATTTCTGAGCAGGAGAGAGCTGAGATATGGAAGAAACTGCCAAAGAACATTCTCACAATAGTACCTAGTTTGAAATGCATGCAGCTCAGAAATCTTTAGCATTCCTTCTCTACAAATGAAGTAGAGACTGAGAGCAGCAAGAGAGAATAAGCCTGTATATTTTAACAGAAGAAAGTCTTAAGTCATGTCCTTACAGAGGCAGCACAATTTGTGTGCCAAGGTAGCAGGATCAAACATCAAGGGAGCTTCCAGCCTGCACCTTCTAAAAATTTCAGAATGGATGGTGTTTTTATATACTTTACAATACTTGAGCTTTGCTCAGCCTTCTCTGAAAATCTTCTACTTTCAGTTAGGAGAAAGAACACAATTCAAACTCCTAAAGCAAAATTTCACTCATCAGATAAACCAGGAAAAAACTGTTCTCTTCTGTCGCCAACAATACGGACCTTTTAAGATGGTTCTTCTTTTCTATTCTGCTGACTTTTTTCAGAAAGCAAAAAGATACAAATTTCAGTCAAGCAACCTTCATGTGCATTTATGCAAGAAGCACAAAAAGCTAGACTTTTTGAAGATAACAGAATGTACCTACACATACTGGACATTTTTCTTTATTGTACCATTATAACTGTGCAATGCCCCACACAGGTGCTTTTGAGCGCTGTTAAAAAATGGAGAATACAAAATGCTGCAAGTGAGATCAACATGCATTCAGCTAAATTCACGTAAGAGTTACATTGGCTGCAGTTCCGCCGTACATGGTGTGCAACCCATGTGCATCAAAATAGAACCATAACTCAGGGCCATGCTAAATATGATAATAATTACATCATGGCAATTAATGTGCATATTTTTGTTACATAAATAGAAGCTGCAGGGGAGTCTAGCAGAATGAGGTCAGGTCACTAGAGTGGGAGAGTTTCATGTCCCCTCCCAGTTATGGTCCTGAGTAAAATCTCCCCTCTCCTGTCCAGAGTCAGGGCTGGGGAGGAGGGATTTTCATTGGGACTAAACCAGAGAGGGAAAGGTTCTACTCTTCCTTCCTTCTCCTTGTGACCCCAGTGATGCTCAACACACACACACACACACAGAGAGAGAGAGAGAGAGAGAGAGAGAGAGAGAGAGAGAGGGAGGGAGGGAGGGAGGGAGAGGGAGAGGGAAAGAGAAATGGTATTTACTTTAAAAGAAACATACAATTTAATTATGTTTACACAGTTAACATCAGGTGTAGTTTGGTCCTCAATGGTAGAGCAGAAGCCTGCATTGGAAAAGGTACCAGTTGAATCTCTGGTACAATCCAGTTAGGCCAGGAAAAGACTCCTGTCTGAAGCCCTAGAAGGGCACTACCAATCAACAGAGATAACACTGAGATACATGGACCAACAGTCTGCCTTGATATGAGGCAGATTTCTATATTCATGCTATTCAACACAGCTGCAATTTGGATAGCGCTCAGTCTGCTACATCTATTTTCTTATATCCAACCTGTACAATAAGTAGAGCTTGTAGGTGTTCTGCCAGCTGCAATATATTTCTGTTAAGTATAAAATTCTATATTCCTTGAGTTACCACCACAGCTGCATAATTTGCTTATATCTGTTTGCAGTGGGTGCTAGGAGACATGTTTTTTATTGCCATGCAGATGGACAAATAGGTAGATAATTGTATTAATCATAACAAGGTCTTAGTACCTTCCAAATATGCCTTGTTGTGAATTGATTTTCAGTTCTCATGGTGAGCAATAGGAGGGCATTGGATTTCTATTTATGATGTGGGCTTAATAGTAATAGAATTTGCATGGAATTTGAAGCAAAGAAACAGAATCTGGAACATAAGCAGCATAAAATTAATATTGTGCTTTCTTTTCAAAAGTAATTGTGCATCAAGCTGTGTCTCTTTATATGACACAACTTAAAAGAAGAAGCAGGCATCATTTCAGCATCCACACATGGCAAGTTGTTAGCAAATGCCAATTTGTTTTTAAATAGACACTTGATTAGTAAGGAACAAAAAATGTTTAGCAGAATTTTAATTTACTTTGGAGTGAAAAACTTTCAGAGGCAAAAGAGAAAGATGAAAGAGTTGGATCAGTATAAACAAGGCCTCTGTATCTTGCAACCCACCTAGTCAATCACAGATGCCCAGTCATGTATGGTGGCCCTCAAAGGGAATGTATGTTATGTAGAGGCTGATGGGAGTTGGAGTCCAGTACCATCTGGAGGGTATTATGTGGAGCAGTTGTCCCTAATGCCAAGAAGATTCTTGAAGATTGAGGGTCCCTATGTGCCAGTGCCTGTATGTAGCTGAGGAATTATTCTAGAGATAAAACTAGGATGTGAGTGGAGTTGTAAAGAGAACGCCCTGGTATCATGTGATAAGGCTGAGACTGTTCTCAAAGAGGACCATTGTCATCTCTGAAGAAAAATCTGCCTGATTGAGCTGCTGGAGCAGAGTGGAAAATCACATTATTGTCCTATATTAAGATTATAACCAGGGCTCTTTTTCAGCCGGAAATCGCTGGAACACATTTCCGGCACCTCTCAAGTGGGTGCCATTGCCATTATAAGAGAACAAGGGAGGTGTTCATGGTGAGTTCTGGCACCTCTTTTGCTAGAAAAATAGCACTGGTTATAACTATTTCAAGTCTAAACAGAATCAAAAGGGGTTTTTTCGCCCCTTTTGTTTTGCATATGAAGCTTTGAGCTACCAAAGCGGAATAAAAAATATATAAAATTAATTTCCTGCATTTTCAGGAATGTTCCCCCTCCAGAATTGGTTGTTCAGTCTTTGTGGACAACCCTCATGAGATAGGTGTATTTAACCAAAGGTATGGCACTCCAAAAGGAGTGATCCTATGCTGCCTTTGGAAGCAGCTGGGGACAGTGGGATGTTGTGAATCTCTCTCTCTCTCTCTCTCTCTCTCTCTCTCTCTCTCTGCAGTTGGAGAAGGAGGTCTACATTTGGAGGCATTTGTGATGTGATCATGGAAAGCTACACCACCATTGCTGAACAACCTTCAGTGTTCCGAGGGAAGTGGGTCCTGAACTGGGCATTTTGGGGGGCACACCAGTAGTAGATTGAACATGTTCCCAGAACGCGAGAGAGGGAATCCACCAGCCATCAATCTGGCATAATTATTTTTCCATCCATTGCAAAAAAAAAATAATCCACTGAAAAGGAAATTTGTTAAAATAAAAACTAGCAAGAACAGGAAAAAGGTAAGAACTACACAACTCCCACCTTTCATCCAGGTCAGTACAATTCCAGTAGTGCTTTGGGAATGATGCTTCCTCTGTGATGAACTCTCCACTCACTTAACTCCCTAGGATTGCTATTTAAAAATGGTAAAACCCTGTTGAGAGTCTTACTAATCCAGCAAGAAAATTGACATATATAATTTCAGTTCTTCCTCTAGGAGAATTCAAAGTTTCAAGGGTGTGGGATTATTCTATGGTGCTGGCCCTGCACCTTTAGATATAAATATCCTTACGACTAAAATATTTTTACATTCATTCAGAGGGCAGGATTTTCTGAGCTTGGTCTTTAAAAGCATTTGTATGAAATTTCAAAAAATGTTTGAAGAATAAATCAAGCTTCAAATATTGCATAGTGCTATCACTAAATTATTCAACCAGGCCTTTGGCTGATTGATATCCGATGCCTTTTTAAATGTTGTGAACCACCCTGAGATCTATGGATGTAGAGTGGTATACAAAATTAATAAATAAATTGACTATCTAACTAACTAAATGCAAAGTTGGGTATCTTGGGGTCACCAGTGCAGCAACTGCAGATACCACTGCACCTCTCAGTACCTTTGATGCCAAGTCAAGGCTCCCAATAATATACTGCTCAAGGCATCTCATAGGTTACCCCATTCAATTTTATATGGATGCCAGCTTTGGATGCATGACCCCCACCCCAGTCCCTTCTGTTATTGACATGACACAGAGAAGAGGGGACAATAGTTTCCCATGGGTGAGTAGTAATGGTGATGGCTGATTAAATGTAGATCAGATTTCTGAATGAGGGGGCATTCCCTGGTTCCCCTGGTAGCGGAAGCAGGCACCAGAGCCTTGGGGGGGGGGTGGAGGATGCTGAAACCACTTGGTCACTGTCTGTCTGCCTGCACACTTCTGGTGGCAGAGTGGGTGATGGGACCAGGAGAGGGTTTTTAACATGGGGAGGGTTGATGAAATCCATGGGGGCATTACCTACTAGCCCACCAAACTCATGCTGGTGGTAGCAGCAGCTACAGGGCCAAGAGGACTGCTTTCTGGAAGGGGTTGCACTGAGTTGGGCAGTGTATGCTCAGCTATCTGCCTTGTTTTGGTTGGGGGAGGGCATTTCGTCTTTTATTTGTTTTTCTTCCTTGTTAAATTTGATATTAAAACAAATAATGTTTTTTTAAAAAGATCCTCAGGGGAAGGGATCATAGATTCAGAGGATATCTCGGACTGAGAGGGGAAGTTTCCTCAGAAGCGCCCTCCCAAAAGGTTCAGAGGACCCCATGAAGTCAGCGTCTCTCCAGATGGATTCCACAGTACATTCTTCCATTTTCAATGACTCCAGATTGCAGGGCCACAGTGAGCACTTTGCTTGATTTTCAGCTTAGGCTCCACTTGGAGCTATTCAAGATGCTAACCACATTGCTTCCTTTCCTTTTGGATCTTAACCACCACTTCTTTAACCTTGCTTATGAGGACTTACCCTCTTTTTTGTCTGACCTTATTTTTCTGGAATCTGACCTTAGCTTGACCTCACTTTCCTGGCCTGCTAATGGAACATGACCTCCTGTTCCTGGCCTCTGTGCCCAGCACAAGTGCCTTTCATGGCCTTGATGGATCTATCCTTGGAACTAGACTGTCCCCTTTTGGTTCTGTTGGATTTGTTTATGGCCTCTGATAACATGAGATCCTTCTGAGCCACTGGCTGGGATGGGATAGAGAAACACCATTTTCATTGTGGTTCTCATTTTTATCTGTAGGGCAGTTTCAGAAGGTGATGCTGGGGGATTCCTGTTTGACACTTTGGCTGTTGGCCTAATGTTCCAATAGATCTTTCCAGAAGAACTGCCTATAACAAATGTTTCTGGTTCTGCCAGTGACAATTCATATGAAATTGAACCGGAAATCTAGGGGCTATAACATCTTTACAACATTCAAAAGTGATATTTCTTTTTTGCACTGATAATCTTACACTCAACCAATTGCTATGTAATCCAGAATAATTAAATGTATAAGATATTGAAATTACCTTTGAATCACCTCCTTCTATTGAAATTGAGTGCTCTATTCATTAAACGATTCAGGCTTTCTTACACTGAAAAGTGTGGTATGACTGTTTTGACGAACATAACCTAAGGATTTTAATTAGACTCTTCCCTAAAAGGTACATAAGCTCATTAATGAATAGATACAATGTACATCTTTACAACTAGGACAACTATCAAAGCTAATGACATATTTTAATTCCTGTCAGTTGTTGAAGATGTTATTCATATTCACAGTATGGGAGCTTCCATCCATGCTTGTCTAAATGCAAATGAACTGAAAGGGCAATCAAATGGAAACAGAGAAAAATATAATTTTAAATACTAAACTCAATGATGGATGAAATTCTGACTCCATCAAAGGCAAGACCCTAAGGCCATCTTCACAAAAAGTAGCCTCACTTCAGTAGGACCTCTCTGAAGTAATATGCAGGGGCTGCAAAGAAAGCTTTTTATTAATAAAATTAAGTACTTTAACTTGGAAAGTCAATCTTATACCTCATAAGGACAAAAGGTTTGTTTAGACTATAACTGGTAATTTTTCTTTTCTGAACTGAGACAGATTTCAAAGCTCTGAGTAGAGTTTTGTAGGGTGCATCTAAGCTGATCCTGGAAAAATGAAGTGTACTACTAGCATTTCACATTTGAAGTATAGAAATTTTAAATTAAAAGAAAATGGTTTTAAATGCAAAACTATATGACAAGAACCTGTGAGCTGACAGAATACTGATGACAACTGAGCCTATGGAGGATAGAAAGTGTTGTAAATTTTAGAAAGCAGAATAGCCCATGTAAAGTTGTCAAGACAGTCTAGGGCTGAGAGCAGTTAAGGCACAGAATATTAGGATGCTTATTGAAAATTGACTTCTACAATTCTGTATTCTGCAACATTAGCTAACCCTCCCAGTTTGGTGTCAAATTTGCAGATGACACCAAACTGGGAGAGGGAGCTAATGCTACAGAAGACAGAATCGGAATTCAAGATGACCTTAACAGATTGGAGAACTAGGCCCAAACTAACAAAATAAATAAACAGAGACAAATGTAAGGTTCTACTTGCAGACAGGAATAACCAACTGCACAAATATAAGATGGGAACACCTGGCTTACCAGTAGTACAAGTAAAACGGACCTGGGAGTCTTAGTAGACCACTGTACTTTGAATCTGCCAACTCATATTAATCACTCACTATATTGTTTTCGAAGCCTACTCGGATATATAATTTAGTTAATTCTTTTTGTTTTTAGATGTTATACTGTTTTATCCACGTTTTAGTGATAATTCTTTTATGTTATTTTACCATTTTCCTGATATTATCTGCATTTTATTGATAATTTTAGTCTTCTGATTAAATGGTCCATTAATCTTTCTAAATAAGTAAAACAAAGCATTAACAAATTATGCAGCTATGAATTTAAATCATCATCACCATTAGAAGAAGAAGCTTATGAAATTGGCATAACAAACTGTTTCAAATAATCAAAAATCATTAATGCAATTCTTAAGGATGTGCATTTTACTACACAGAAGGACCAGGAAAGGGTCTGAAAGGCTTTGTGTAGTTCCATCTCTGAAACCAAGTGAGTCTCAGCCTTGCTGGAAGGCTCCCAGGGAACCAATGTATACACTATGCAACAGTGAAAGAAATAAAGAAACCATTTCTTGTAGTTTCTGAAATGCTACTATTATAGAAAATGCTGTACTGTAGTCCTGGACTGTATATTGGTTATGCCCTATTGCAATAGGAAGTGATGGATGTTTTTGACTTACGCAATATGAATAAGCAACATGAAGGCTATTACCCTTTGCCCATGAATCCTATTTCTTTCTTCTCATTCCCTGGTAATCTTCGCACCATGACAAGGATACCTTAAGCAGTGTTCCACCTTGATCTCTTTGTCTCTTTTGATCACATTGTTTTTGACCAAAAAAAAGTAAGTGCAATGGACCTAAAAAAAATAAAAATACAGATCTCGAATTAACCAGCAGCAATCTATTAAAGAAACCTACTTGCCCATTTATCATAACAAATTTGGCTCTACTGTTCCAATATGGATGAAAATTTCAAACCTTTGTGGTCAATGAAGCACGAAATAGGTTGTCAAAAATATAGTCTGAAATATGAATCATACAGAGTGGGGGAAAATAACCACACCATGCTTGAAAATGCTGAAGATAATTTTATTTATAAGACCAAAAACTGACTGGATCACACCTCCTATAAAATCCCTGTCCTCTTTTTAGAAGCTTCTGCAATAATGAGAAAGGCCTTCCCCTTTCTTGGCTGTCTTCAAGGACAAAAACTGCATATATATTGGTTCTCAGACTGAATAGATACATATAAAAAACAACACAATGCTTGTAGCAAAGATGAGAGATGCAACCAGTGATGGCTCTGATTCAATGGGCAGAAGGGCTCTTGACAAATAGAGAGAAAGAGAATAACTAAAGAGAATGGAGAGCTCATTCACAGAGTTACTGGAAATTTTTGTGCCCTCGGCAAATGCCCAATGGCTGAAAAGTCCTATTGAATATTTAAATATACCTTCTTGAAGAAACCAGAGGCCTTTCTTCTGGGCATTGTCGGCCAACAGGTGCTAAAGAAGGACAGAACTTTTTTTATGTATGCCACAACAGCAGCAAGAATACTTATCGCAAAGTATTGGAAGACACAAGACCTACCCACTCTGGAAGAATGGCAGATGAAGGTGATGGACTATATGGAATTGGCAGAAATGACCGGCAGAATCCGAGACCAGGGAGAAGAGTCGGTGGAAGAAGATTGGAAGAAATTTAAAGACTATTTACAGAAATATTGCAAAATTAATGAATGTTAGAATGATGTTGGAATGCAAGTTATGTGGTTTTTAGCTATAATGCTATAAGGAGTATGAAAAAATGGACTATTAATAAGCAAAAATCTAATGTTACATTATTTTAAGATTAAAGATTAGGATAAGCAAAGAGGGGAAGGATTTGCTGAACTGACAAATCAAACTGGAATACAAAAAGGGAGGTTAGAGGAGGTCCGGAAATTAAGTAAATGAAAGAATGTAATGGAAAGATGGAACTGCTTTTTTATTTGTATTTGTATTTTTCTTTTTTCATTTTGTAAAACTTTAATAAATATTTTTTTTAAAAAAGTCCTATTGATGTCTGAGCCTCACTCTACCTGTGATTGTTCTGGCGTTGTGATGATGCTGTGCACAAGTGTGCTCCACTAGCCTGTTTGGACTTGAAATGAAATTTGGACAATTGCTCCTTAAGATCAAGTAGGTCAAGACTGATCTCTGCAACAGGCTTGGGCAAACAACCACTCAGTTTTGTATGATCCTTAAAATATAAAATCCACCTATAAAAATGGAAACAAACTGACCTGCCTCCTGTACCTGTTGCCTGAAGGTAGACCTTCTAAACTCAGCAAAGCACTCCGCAGTGATCAACAGTGATCTCTGCAGCGCTGTCAGATGACTCTGCAATTGCAGTGCGGTGGTGACAGCAAGGTTGAGTCAATATGATGATCTCAAGGGCAGGTCAATTCACAAGGCTGTCGAGGTGAGGTGTGGATATAATTGCAGATGTGATCCAGGGTTTAAATTACATGGGGACAGAGGGTGCTGGGGCTACCTGCCTTTTATGAAAAAATCTCCCATTTACTCTCTTTTTTAAAAAAAAAGGCTACAAGGTACATTATTTAGCTAAAATTGGGTGTAGTAAGAGGTAGGGCTTTTTATTATTATTACTGCCCCCACAATTCAAGCACCTCCTTTCACACCAGGTACAAAACCCACCAAAGTTAGCTAATAAGTTGCCCACTAATAAGGTTGGCAGAGCGAATGGAGTTTATGTTCCCATTCATTTCACTAGAACATGCACAAGAGGTCCTTATTGGATTGTACTCATGTTCCTTAATACTGAGGAACATCAGACTACAAGCTGGAAGAGTGTTACAGCACCAAAAACTCATTAGCAGGATAAAAGCCTGACAGTATATTCTTCACACATCCCAAAGAAAATAACCTGCCCATGACAGCTACAACAGCAGCAATTTTCAACTTGCTCTATACATACAGCACACAGTCATTGCTCTTGCATAAATCTGTGTGACTTTTTTGTTATAATTTTGCAATCCAATACATCATTTTGTATTCCCCGTGTCTGCAAATGAGCCAGATAATACAGAATGTGCAAAGTGATTTGAGCTATCAGTGACATCAGGAGTTTTGCTGCTGTAGTTATTAACAGATATTTTCTCACCCAGCCGCATAGACTAAAATCAATCATTCTGATAACTAGGCATGGCATGAGCTGTCCGCACTGTCATTCCAATCTGATTAATCACACATACACAGACCTTTACCTTAAGGAGCAATTGTTCACATTTAATCACAAAGAAACATTCAAGCATACCACTGTACATTACTGAATTTAAGTGCAATTTATGTCTTCTGTTTTAGCAAATACATTTATGATAATGTGACTCCAGCTCAGAGATATATTGTTTCACTCATTTTAAAAACATTAAAACCTAACTTAAGTAAACTAATGCACAGTATTTGGCATCATTTATCATATTAGATTTGAGCTTTTGAAGTTTCCATTATCCACATGTTTTTGCTGACGATTTATCCTAATAATCATGGTACAGATGAGTTGTTCAGTATGATGTCTTCTTCAGTGGAATATCAAACATGCCAGATAGTAGATACTTGCTTGATCAAATAAGTTTTTAAGCTATATTTTGCTACAGCTTCTTCTAAAGTATTCAGCTAATTGGTCCGGCTCTTTTGAGGAGAGAAGAGCAACTGATTGATGTCTCGATTTGTTTCTAGGTCCCAGCATTCAAAATTGTGGATGAGTGCAAAGCTTAGATAAATAGCAACTGAAAATCGCTATTTGATTTGCGTTTAGTGTGATGCCTACCTGTCCTTTCTGCAACTGAGAATTTCTCTTGATGCAAACCTTTTGTGTTTGTCCCTCCCATCCAACCCCTGAGTGGCTACAGTGAAGCAGATTGGCTTGTTACTAAGACTGCAGTTCCACCCGATTCCAAGATCAAACATCTAAATTTTGTTGTGAATGAAGGCCACAGGGTACTATGGGGATGAATTCTTTAGTGCAAATCTTAGGAGTACCTACTGAGGTCCTAGGATGGAATATTCGATCATTGGAAAGCCTGATTTTATTAGCATTTTGTAACATTTCATCTTTCGTTGATACCATTTAATTTAGAATGTTACTTGGTGCTTGTTTGTCAGTAAAGAAGATTCAGATTACTTTTATGGCTAGAACATGTAACAGAAATGGGCATAAAGTATTTGTTGATGGCTGGAAAGCCTTATGGTTTATTAAATAGGTTTTATTGACTTAGTTAACTGATTAATTATTTATTTATTCTGATGCATGTTTATTACTTGCCTTGATCAGGCAATTGACTGAATAGTAACTTCCTCAAAATGAAACAAAATAAAAAATGCACATGAAAGCTCATACCAATAACAAACTTAGTTGGTCTCTAAGGTGCTACTGGAAGGATTTTTTTTTGTTGTTTTGACTATGGCAGACCAACACAGCTACCTACCTGTTCCTCAAAATGGATAAGGATGAAAAGATGGATACTGGGATTTGTTTCGTTCACACAAGGGCTGTTTAGCAAGATTCACAGATCTGGTTGAAAGACTAGAGATAATGACTAATACTACCACTATTACTACTACTAATAATTTATTATTTATACCCCGCCCATCTACCTGCACTTAGACAAGATGGGTTAACATGTTTATATGAAACTGACAGATGAGAGCATCATACTGATAATGAGTTTAAGGTATCAGATAAAAAGTGCTGAATGAACTGGCAAACGGATGTTTTGGAAAATAAAATGAGTAAAAGTTATACAATAAATCAGAATTGTGCAATAATTACTGATGCCTATCAGTTCCCAGAGTATGATCTTAAGCAGGGATGGGCAACTCTGGCAGTTTCAGTTTCTCCAAGTTTCTCATTATTCCAGGCTTAAGTTCAGCTCTTCAAATTTCAGTTAGTTAAAAAAAAAAGTCCTCATGAAAAATAATCAGGAGTTTACTGCAAATTTAGTTTAATATGCATGTTGGTATTCATTTTTGCCTAATATTCACACTTTTGAAATATAATGCATCTCTGTGTATGCATTCATTTGCATTTTTATGAACACTTTATCCTAGTATGCGCATTTTTTGTACCCATTACTTGGCTGGAGAACTGCATTGCAAAATTCAGGGAAATTTACATGTCAAAGGATGGCTGTGTTTCAGTTTGTATCTTGTTTCAGAAAGTTCAAATTAGGTGTGTTTGCCTTTAAATGTGAGCTGAATTGAATTCCCCCCACCCCATCCCTCTTCTAAAGGCACATGAGGGCACACAACCTTGCTGAAGCTAAGCAGATCTGTCTGTGGTCAGGTGACCCCCCTGAGAACTGCATATATACCACCTTACGTTCCATGACGGGAGAAAGGTGGGATATAAATGTAAGAAAATAAATAAAAGTTAATTTAATTGTGCAAGATGAAGAATGTGGGCACAATCCTATTCTTGGAGGATGGAGAAAATGTCTGAATGGTCTGGATGTGCAAGCTAACCAGGATCCAAGCGCGTGGGGCCATAACTGAGTTTTCAGAAGCAGCACATGCATGGAACTATAGCATGCAGTAAGTGTACGGGTATTGTGAACCAGCTTCTATCTAACAGGTCCTCCATTAGTGATATTATACACTAATCTTCACCCCCTATTGGCACTTACAGATCCAGAATTCACTGGACACAGCTCTCAGGAGGGATGCTTATAACAACTTTGGGAACAAAGTCAAGCGCTCTATTACAATTTCCAAGGGAAAAACCATTTGGGAAGATATTTGCATCTCGAAGCCACAGAACTGGGAAACGGGAGTTAGCAGCTCTTTGCCAATTTAACATGAAATGACTGAATCATGGAGACATTAATATGATTTATTGTGCTGTTTGGAGCCGCTCGTTATTTACCACTCCCCAAAAAAGTAAGACACCTGTTCAACAAAATGCATTAATAATCCCACAATGATCAATAGTAAATTATTCAGCTGTCATATTTTTAACAGAAACAAGGTCTTGGTCGTTATCATCACTCCTACATATAGTTTAAGAGACATAAATAGCTGCCTTATACCAGAGTTTGGAGTAATTTGTCTTCATCTGTCTTTGCACTATGTCTTCATCAGTGAAAACGGAAGAAAAATCACATTCTTTAATATCATCAGATATTATATCAGATATAATATGAAGTGAGGGGGTTTTAGCTATGGGATGTGCAAGTGCCCATAATTTTATACCACTGCAACTTTAGACCTGCGAATAACAAGTCACAGCAAATTCATCCTTCCAAATTTCTGTAGGATGTAAATCATTGTACTTTTGTTTAGAGCTATCTACAAATGAGACCTGAAAACTCTCCACCTATTTGTGGGCAGAGAAACTGGGGTAACCATTTCAACCAATTTCTCAAGAGGGAGCAGATTCCCTGGTCCTGAATGGGGTAACTGTGCCCCTGAAGGACCAGGTGCGCAGCCTGGGAGTCATTTTGGACTCACAGCTGTCCATGGAGGCACAGGTCAAATCTGTATCCAGGGCAGCTGTTTACCAGCTCCATCTGGTACGTAGGCTGAGACCCTATCTGTCTGCAGACTGTCTCGCCAGAGTGGTACATGCTCTGGTTATCTCCCGCTTGGACTACTGCAATGCGCTCTACGTGGGGCTACCTTTGAAGGTGACCCAGAAACTACAACTAATCCATAATGCGGCAGCTAGATTGGTGACTGGGAGCGGCCGCCGAGACCATATAACACTGGTCTTGAAAGACCTACATTGGCTCCCAGTACGTTTCCGAGCACAATTCAAAGTGTTGGTGCTGACCTTTAAAGCCCTAAACGGCCTCGGTCCAGTATATCTGAAGGAGCGTCTCCTCCCCCATCGTTCTGCCCGGACACTGAGGTCCAGCTCCGAGGGCCTTCTGGTGGTTCCCTCACTGCGAGAGGCCAAGTTACAGGGAACCAGGCAGAGGGCCTTCTCGGTAGTGGCGCCCGCCCTGTGGAACGCCCTCCCATCAGATGTCAAAGCGATAAACGTCTACCTGACATTCAGAAGACATCTGAAGGCAGCCCTGTTCAGGGAAGTTTTTAATATGTGACATTTTAGTGTATCTTTCATCTTTGTTGGAAGCCGCTCAGAGTGGCTGGGGAAACCCAGCCAGATGGGCGGGGTACAAATAATAAATTATTATTATTATTATTATTATTATTATTATTATTATTATTATTATTTGATTTTTCCTAAGAGTTTGGGTTGGTTTGGGTTTGCCGTCACTTCAAGTGTCAGTGGAAGTAGCAAGTGTGCTGGCATGCAGGCCAGCACAATTTGAACAATTCAGCCCAAACCTAGCACAGTTCTAGGGCATGGAGGAAGGCACTGTCACAAAAGTAATGTTTCCAGTGAAAAATCTGCAAAGTGACTGGACTTGTGAAAATGAAATCTCCAAAAAATGTCTTCTGATAAATTCAGGCTCGGCTCCCCTTTCATTTGTACCATTGCACCTCTGGGGTGGTCTTCTGCCACGTTTTTGACTTCCAAATCATTAAACCAAAAGCGTTTCCAAGAATTATTTCTATTGTTAAACAAGCTTTAATTCTCACTGGGCTCGGAGAATGATTTACACCCTGCTTTTAATCTGTGTGGTGTTTTAAAGCTTACAGGATGATCTTTTTCCCTGCTAGTAGCGATCTGAGGGCAAAACTATATGTCATGTCAAGAGATACATGATTGATTTCCCATCTTTTTATTTATCTATTACTAAATGCAGCTTGGGCGGGGGAAGACTATTGTTATAACAATTAAATGGGCCCCTGCACTCAATACAAATGCCAAAGGCGCCACTCCCTTTGTTTTATAGTATTTATTTTGTTCTAAAACAGTGCCTGGGTGTACATTCCTATATTTATTCTGCTGTAGAAGAAAAGAAAATAACCCACAACAAATGCTCTTAACACTGCTGTTTTTCAATATATCCAGCTGGGAGCCTTTGAACCTTGCTATAAATCTCTCCCTCGCCTATTGAAATCTCTCCTCCCCATCCTTTCCAAAACGGCTCCCCAGGCAACCCTCATTGTTTCTCTAACTTTATAAAATCTCACCCTGATTCTCAGCCCCATAGATCATCCACTGTTCTCCTCCAACACAGAAACATCACTGTGCCTGGTCCTAAGCCACCTCCTCTCTTCTTCTCCACCTTCCTTGTTCCTCTCGCCCAGCACCACTAGACTCCCCCATACCAGAATATTTATATATGGCCTGCCCCACTTTCTCCTCCTTGGCTATTGCACACTTTTCTCCTCCTGCAACCTCATCAGTCTGAGGGTAACATTCACCAATCACATTGTCATCGTGGTTGTTAATATACTATATTAGCACATAATGCTTTACCTAGAAGAAATCCTTGCCCCGAAGAGCTCACAATAAATGTGTTGTGAGCAAGAATAGACAGGATGGAAGCCGAACTAGTGTAAGCCCCATAACCCTGAAACCCTAAGCATCTCCAAGAACGTAGAGATGTTGTTTGGGAAGAGAGATACAACCACAGCAGTGCATTAATTAGCAGAGACGTAAAATGTTTGCTGTTGGTCTTACACAGTGGTCAGCAAACTTTTTCACTGTCCCTCAGACCTTGTGGGGGGCTGGACTATATGGGGGGGAATGAACAAATTCCTATGCCCCACAAAAAAACCCAGAGATGCATTTTAAATAAAAGCACACATTTTACTCATGTGAAAACACCAGGCAGGCCCCACCAATAACCCAGAGATGCATTTTAAATAAAAGGACACATTCTACTCATGTAAAAACACGCTGATTCCCGGACTGTCCGCAGGTCGGATTTAGAAGGCGATTGGGCCGGATCCGACCCCCGGGCCTTAGTTTGCCTACCCATGGTCTTACACATATACACTCACCCTCTCTGATACTCAGACATAGAGAATCGCTTTATTTCCTTGCCTCAGCTCTAACCAGAGACATGCCCAGATCAGAGTGACCAGATGCAAGGCAGGGAGAGCTCCTGCGCCTGTAAGTCTACAAAAGTGGGGATTTTAGCTGCTGCTGCTGCTGTTTGTCATGCTGGACCAAGTGAAGACTGTGGTTGTTCATCTATACGGCTCTCTCAGCAGTCATGAGACCTGTCCTCTTTTGCATTTGGTCACCCTACCCCCATGCCTGCACCACAATGTTTTAACTCACCTGGTCTCACAGCTACAAACAACAGCCTGTCTTAGTATTAGCATTTTTGCTAACAGTGCTTCACCCTCAGCCTAAATTCTGTCTTCCTGCTGAAAAGCAAACTCATATTAAGCAACATAGCCATTCTGCCCCCTAGTGGGATGCTCTTCATAACAACATTGTAAGAGATCAAGAACTGTGGAACCCATGGTGTTTTGTTTTGTTTTGTTTTGTTTTGTTTTGTTTTGTTTTTCCCTATAGCACCTGTATTCCTAGAACTTGAGTCCATCAGACATGGCCTCTGAGGGAGCAAAGACATGTTTTCGTAAAGGAATGCCTACTGTTCCTCTTATGCCTTTTAGTAAAGATAACCCATGTGAGATTCCAAGCTCAAAAGAACTTTGTCGATTTATGATGTGGAACACTCGATTTTGCTGGGAAGGTCTACCACTGAGAGGGCCAGAAAAGTCAGACGTCAATAAGAGGAAGAGCTGTTGCATTATTCAGTGGAATGGTATTTTGTTGAACAGACAGACTGACAGCCCTGTTAAGCTGAAGAACTTGGATTTAATTAGTTCCATTTTAACAACTCCTTCAAAGTAGCTCTTGCCAATTGCTTGTTTTGCTGCAAGGAATGATGCTCAAGTACAATGCTGCTGGCCAACGGCAGAAGCAAAGCCACCACCTGCTGTGTCATCATGCCAGGAGTGCCTGCTGCAGTTATGGAAATGCCTTTGAGGGGGGCAGAGACAGGAAGGAAGAGCACGCTGCTCCCAGCCATATTGGACTTTTTTTTCTTTCTATTACAATGTGCACCTATTACTAAAAGGTGCTGTTGTTATGCTGCTCAGCATATGGTAAAATTGTGTGTGTGTGTGTGTGTGTGTGTGTGTAAGTGCATCACTCATCAAATGGGAGGTTTGTCGTCATCCTTTTTATTTAACCTACCAAAATATATGTGAAGCTGACTCTTTCCCAGTCACCCCACACACACAATTTTTTGACACAAACAACATGTATATTGTGTAAATTACAAACACTTCTGGTTACAGACTCTGATAACCAATAAGTCGTACCTCGGGTTAAGAACTTTACCTCAGGATGAGAACGGAAATCAAGAGGCAGCAGCAGTGGGAGGCCCCATTAGCTAAAGTGGTACCTCAGGTTAAGAACAGTTTTAGGTTAAGAACGGACCTCCGGAATGAATTAAGTTCGTAACCAGAGGTACCACTGTACATGAATCGGGTTTGGTTGTAATACTAAGCAGATTTTACCTGTTTAGGAGTTCAGGGTGGGGATTCAGGCAAGGGATTACTTCCAAGATCAGGATCAAGGTGTCAGCCAATAGTCCTAAACATACTTGGAATAAAATTCTAGGCACCACAGGGGCATATTACTAAAATCAATGTATTTAGGACTGGAGTGCCAAATTTTAATACCTGAGCTCTTATTCTGTTCTAGGGACTGGGCTTGCTGGCTGGAGCATTTCAGAATAAGTGATTTGTCAATTGTAGCCTTAGCATATCTCAGAGTGAGACACCTTTGATAATGACTGAGCCGCAGAAAATGACAAGTTGTAACATATCCAGGCACTTTCACAAAAAGCTTAGACAAAAGGAAGGAAGTGAGCTCTCCTTTCTGTCTTTTCACCGCTTTTGCTTACATAAATAGTCTTAAATCACTTGGCTGAGACAGGGCACCTCACCCCATCTTCCGGCCACAAGGCAATAATATGCCAGCTCAAATGCTATTGAAGTCAATAGGGTATTCCTCAGTGGATTTCATGGTTTCGGGTTGCATACTAAATACACGCAGTGTTTGCATTGAACCTAGTCAGAGCCATCATAAAAATATGTCATCCACAGTTTTAATGGAAAATGTTTTCTTAAAAAAAAAAATATTATGGTAAGCCATCCTATGAGTATCGAGATTTCTTATATATCTCCATGGCAATGTAACCTATGTAAATAACCACTCATATTTATCCCAGCCTCTGGTTTTCCAAATGGCATTTTCCAAATGTCTCCTGGGCCATTCGAATAAAATAGGTTACGCTGACCGTACGCACAAGCCAGTCCTGGAAATGAAAGATTCACTCCAGCCTTACCTAACAGATTATTGTTTTGATTATGCCGGGTAAAATATTCTGTTCTCATTTACGTTAGGCCTGCAAACGTTTAATATCAGTAGTTCACAGCTCAAGAAAGTTTGACTTGGACAACGAATATTTATTTCTTGCTCTTCCAAAGTGAATGCCTCTGACAAAGGGCCTGGATCAGGTCCTCTGTTTCTGTGTCTGCAGGTGGAGGGGGCCAGTAAAGCAGGCACCAACTTTCCATATCCATTATAAATGTGCAGCCAGAGCCATTATTTCAAGCAAAGTCTATTTATTAGAAAAAGAAAAAGAAAAATGACGGGGAGGGAAAGAGTGGGGTTTTTAAATGCATTATATGCACTGCATTTTCTTCATCTTCCTCCTCTCCCCCCCCCCCCATGCTTTTCATATTAATTGCAAAGTACAAAATAGGTATTTTGGACTATGGTTTATGACCATATTTTATCTTTTATTAATTTTGCAGTGGCTTCTTTCGACTTTTCTCCTAGGAGCTTTCTCCCTGCTCCAAACGCCTCTCTCCCCTGCTGTTTGCATCTGCTGCATGTCTCTCTCGCTTGCTCTCCCCCTGCTGCGTACATTCACTATTTCTCCTCCCCCACTCCCACAAGCCTAGTTGCCATCTATCTCTTTCCCACTCCCCGCTGTGTCTATCCATAGGTTCTCTCCCCCCTCTGATATGTGCATCCACTGTGTCTTTTCTCTCTGCTCCTGCTGGGCACATCCGCCATTTCTTCACAGCTCCCATAGATGCTTCCCAAGACCCTCCTCTGTCTCTGTACCTTTGCTTTTAGTCCTGCACACCTCATCCTTGCCTTAGTGTGACACCCGCCCCCAGCTGCCTTGACCATTCTTCCTCTTTCTGTGCTTGTTTTCACTCTGTGCAACTGTCCTCACATACCTGTGCTCCTTTTTTTCCTTTTGGATAATGCCAAATGAAAACATTCCATAGCATTTCAGAATATATTTGTGTGTGTGTGTGTACGCATGCACACACACACACACACACACACACTCCCTTTGCATTCTGAGATGTTATCATGGGGTGACATCACTAAAAGGAATCTGCTTCTTTACTAAGGCTGTGTACATACTACACACACCTCAAAAAATCCTGGACTGTAGTGTGTTAAGGGTCCTGGGCACCACTGCCATTCTAATCTGAAATACTTTAAAGTTGTGGCATATGCATACTTACTTGGAATCATGTTCTATTATAAATCAGGTGAACGTGTTTAGAGTCAAGTACTTCCTATAGTTAGTGCTGGATTTATTTATTATCAATGCAATTTGTGCTTTAGAATCAGAGGCTTAAAGCAAAGACAATAGTTATCAAATCAATAGAGCAACTCTTGATGCATAATTCCATTGACAAATTCCTTCCATTGCCTGTACATTAGTTTCAAGTGTTCTGCCGAATCAAAATGGGTTGATAGAAAATTCATTGCCTAGAAACGGAATGGAAACACATTTAGTATTGCACTACCTGGCTGGGTCCCCACTTCCAATCTTATTGACTCTCCTCCTCCTCCCTGCTGTCACTCCTTGCTGTTCAGCTGCCCTCTCCAAATAAGTGAGCAGCGATGGGAGCAAAGAGTAAAAGCAGCAGCAGCAGCAGCCTCTGCTCACATTGCCCTCCTTCCTCTCCCTTCCTGGGCAGATTGGGCTCAGAGGCACAGCATGGCAGCAACAAAAGCCACAAGGAGAAGGGGATGGGGTACCGAGAAAGGGAGCCTTTTGCCCAAGTCTTCCCCTAAAGCTAGATCCAACCCTGACAAAAGGGCACACAGAGAAGCCAAGGGTGGGAGCCAGGGGGTGGGTGCCAGGGAAAGCCCAGAAATAGATTTTAAAAATCCCCTCCAAATCTTGCTGAACTACAACTCCCGTCATCCCTAGCCATTTACCATGTTTGCTCAGGCTCACTGGAGTTGCCATTCAGCAACATCCGGGGGGCCAAAGGTCTCTGCTTTACATCAAAACCAAAGGCATCCATGTTTACTCAGAAGTATAGCCAGTTGGGTTTAATAGGATTCATTTCTTGTTCCACATTGTGGACTGAAGAGTTGCTGGCAGAGACATACATTGCAACCTTCTCTGTAGTCCTGGGGAAGCTCACCTGTCCCCCTTCTTAAGATTTTTGAGGGGGTGGGCATTTGACCAGATGAAGTGAAAGCTTTTACTGATCTCACTATTCCACTTTGTTCTCTCCTGTGCCCATTTCTGAAATTCTTACCTTCAAGCTCTTTAAAAAAAAACACACACACACACACACACATTGTAAGCTAATTTGTATATTTTTGTTTTGGCACATAACGATGAGGTATAAGTACATTAAAAAAATAATTAAAATCTTCTTGGACTTTGGCTTGCATCAATAGACTCAGTTTTCAATATGTGTAACCCCACTAGAGGATGCTCAAAAGCTACTGCAGTTTTGATCCATAACAACTCAGTCCTTCATTTATATAGAGAAACAGTCCTGTCCTGCCCTGTCCAAATTTTTATAAGCTTTGTAGTTTCAGTAAGACAACATGTACTCTTTGCCATTATTAGCATTATTACACATGCTTCTCTATTCACACACAGGCACAAGCAATAAAGGCAAAGGTGTGAGTCATACAGCATCCTTGCGCAGATCTTCAGCCTTGAATCTACAAGTAAGGTCCTTTGAAACATCACAAAATCAACACTGGCTGATGCATGTACAGGCAGGTTCTTGCTAACTGGTATTCCTCTACACTGTTTGGGAATGCAAAAGCAAAACAAAATAAAAAAATCATGAAAATGGTCAGAAAGCTAATTAACTGGAATATAACCCAATTTAGCTTAAAATTAAATACAGGCTGAAAGTAGGTTTAAAATGGGGTGCGAGTATGCAATTATGTAATTTTTTACTAAGTGCCAGACATTCAGTTTTCCAATACAATGATACCTCATTTGCTAGCCGAAGAAAAGAGATTACTAGAATTGAAAGACCAAATCCAGAACCTTCCCTAGCGTGACTATGTGCAGAGTTAGCCAGTGGGTCAAACTGCAAGTAGCCACTGCATGGCCATCAAAATTGTCCTAATCAAAATTTAAGCAGTGGGAGAAGGCAGGAGGTACTGAGCACAGTTGTGGCCTAGAGAGTCTTCCCTGCTTACATTGACAGCCTGTATTCATGCCAGGGTGACTAGCCAATTAGCAACTGCAAAAATAGCAATGAGACCCCAGAAGCTCGATTCAATGCTGTTTCGCTTCAAGATAATTACTTTGTAATGCAGGGATGGGGAACCTGTGGCCCAATAGAAGTTGTACTATAATTCCCACCATTAGTCATGCTGTCTCGGGTTGATGGGAGTTGCCTGCCCCCATCCCTGTTGGAAGGTATGACTAGCCATTATCTTAAAGGTAAAGGTAAAGGGACCCCTGACCGTTAGATCCAGTCACAGACGACTCTGGGGTTGTGGCACTCATCTCGCTTTATTGGCCGAGGGAGCCGCGGTACAGCTTCCGGGTCATGTGGCCAGCATGACTAAGCAGCTTCTGGCGAACCAGAGCAGCGCACGGAAACGCCGTTTACCTTCTCGCCGGAGCGGTACCTATTTATCTACTTGCACTTTGACATGTTTTCAAACTGCTAGGTTGGCAGGAGCTGGGACCGAGCAACAGGAGCTCACCCTGTTGCAGGGATTTGAACCGCCAACCTTCTGATCGACAAGCCCTAGGCTCTGTGGTTTAGACCATGGTGCCACCCGTGTCCCACATCTTAGGTGAGTAGAATTGTTCAGGACTCAGAATTCAATGCAAGCAGTTAGTGAACTGTAAATATCCCAAGACTGTGAATGAAGAGATGTTTCAGAACTACCCAGGAAATATTTGTGAATTAATGCTGTTGATTCACAGCAATAGTCGTGGATCAGTAAGCCTCAGCAATCCCTAGCCATATAAATAGGTTGGTGTTTGTGATTTCCCCAGTCACTGCCTCTCAGCCTAACCTACCTTACAGGGTTGTTGTGGGGAATAAATTAAAAAAGAGAGAACCATGTACACCACTTTGAGCTCCTTAGAGGAAAAAGTGGAATATAAATGCAATAAGCAAATAAATAGTAAAACCTCCAAAATCTCTCTTCTTTGAAGTAGCAAACATACCCAAACACAACACCAAACTTCTACCTTATAGCAAATAAGCTAACATACAAAGACAAGTAGACTAAAAAGAGCATTATCTTGGTCATCTAGAATTAGGTCACGGACAGTTTTGAATTTCCTTCCACCTTTGCTAAATAAGACAGTCTTCACACAAGAATAAATTTCTATGCCCCAGAAGAATTAGCTGATCACAGGAGAGCATTCTAACAAAAATGACTGAAGCTCAGGATGTGAATGTAAAACTGATTGCTTGACCTGCTCGGTAACACAGCTCATATCATGAATATGCACCTGAGAAGCTATTATGATTTTCACATCTTCCGTCTCAGCGACTACTATCCTATCAGTAATAACTTTTACCAGTCAAATCCCCATCTCTGTCTCAGACTTCCTAATGTTTATGGCTCGCTTCTTAGCCATAGAAAAAGAACGAAATTGTTTTTGCTTTCCGCTTTGCCTTTCTTTTCTTTTCCTCTTTCTTATGGACAGAGAATGGATCCCTCTGTTTGAAATGAGACTTGTGTCCAATTATCTATCCTGAGAAATCAGGCAATGTATTTGGGAACAAAATGAAATTTGCCATCCTGCATGCTCAGTAAAGCAGCCCCATGGGAAGATGCTGCCCCAATATTGGAGAGGAGCCCAAATATTTTGGGCAACACTGTTTCGAGCCATTTTATCCAAGGCTTAAAATGAACGTCGTTCTAAAATTTTAAATGTCAATAGATAATTGACACCAGTGACTAGGATCTGTGACCAGATTTAAAAATAGGGTGGAGGCAGTATTCCTTCCTGCACAGAAGGTGGAGATAAATGGAGAGGTTTCACAATAGCAGGAAGTCAAAAGAAGGAGCCTCCATGGACCATTGCTTTTAAACATATTTATAGCTGACTGAGAGTCAGGAATGAACAGTGATGAAGCCAGATTTGCAGGCTATTCTAAGTAATGAAAATCCAACAAAAAAGTTCTGTAGAATTCCCAATGGATCTTTCCACACTAGAAGGTTCAGGAGACAAATTTCACATGACTTTGCCCAGAAAGGAGAAACGTGTATTGAAACTTCACTGAGAATGACAGTGTCACACTGAGCATCACATCTAGCTTGACCTTCAGTGTGCTATGGCAGCATAAAAGGCAAATTCAAAATTAGGAATTGCTAGGGGAAAGGTTGAAACTAAAACTCAGTGCCACTGCAGACACACACAGTGTCAATCGCCTTTAAAAACAGAACAGTGCTGTTGTTGCTGCGGCTCGAAAAACTTTAATCTTTCCCTCCAAATTAAATGTCCTCTGAAGGTGACCTTGTAGTTTGAGATGCCTGCTACCTCTAAGCTTGCTATAAAAATGGAGATTTTAAAGAGGTATCCCCAACCACAATTCTGACATAAAACAGCACTATATCTAATCCCACTAGATTATAAAGATATCAAACTTTATATGGGGTTTTTTTTAAAAAAAAATCTAAAACACACACATTCCCATATGCATAATGTTTGAGGCAAACTATTTGCTATTCTGCTCTCACCAAGATGCAGAAGGACCACATTCAGCAAAGTACCTGTGAGCAGCAACCCTAACGCAGTGGAATTGCTTTCTTGCTTGAATGCTGGCTTAAGTGCTGCTACACTAACTAGGAAGCTTGCATTCAACTCCAATGAAGCTGAAACTGTTTAAGACCCAATGTGTGTTTACTGGGGCCAAAGCTAAACAGAAATCGATGGGGCTTACTTCCAAGTAAACAAGTTTAGGGTCAGGTTGTGAGTTCCACTGATTTTGATGGGAAATAGTGGGATCAAAGTATTTTATATGAATCAGGTTGGGTAAAAGGAAATTGTTCAGCAAAAATAAAATCTACTTACCTTGCCAAGTCCATTAAATTCTAGATTGCACATCTAGAAAATATTTTAAATGTCTTGTTTAAAACAGTTTATGCCAAAAACCCAGGCCTTTGGGTCAAATCTGCCATCAAGAGGGGTGCGAGAAGTAGTGCAGTGAAAGTGACTGTGGCAACAAAACTGTTGAGATGCCAGTTTAGAGTTAGAGGAATTAGTCGCTGATACTACCCCCTGCTCTTATCTGAAAAAGACCTTTCAGGAAAACTAGTTCCTGATTATATATGGCAGAATGATCAACTTTCTTGATTCCCAAAGTATGAGATGCCTTTCCTATATATCTTGATTAAATGGCAGCACTTATTTAAGCAGGCTTGGGGCTATCTGATGTTCTATCACAGCACTGGGCTAAACCTCTCTTCACATCTCAACACTGTGACGAAGATTTAATTCAGCAGTAGAGGGAGATATGTCTGCTGTGTGTGAGAGAGTGAGACACAGACAGACAGACAGACAGACAGACAGACAGACAGAGACAGCTGGCATGAGGCCCCTTGGCTGGTTAGCCAAAAGCACATGCAGCCCTGCACCAAACCATCTCCATTAGTCATTGTCATTTCCTGATCTCTCCCTAGACATTCAGTTGACGTGGACTGGATGCACATGTGAAGGAAGGGAGCATAAGAACTTAAGAACAGCCCTGGAGGCTCAGACCAAATGCCTATCTGGTAAAGCATCCTGCTTTCCACAGTTGCCCACCAGATGCCTATGAGAAACCCAGAAGTAGGGCATGGGCTCAACAGCCCATGATCCCAAACTACTGGTATTTACATGCATGCTGCCTTTGATCCTGGAGGTAAGCTATATCCAGCATGATGACTAATCATAGAAAAGCAGGCCCCATCCTTAGCCTACACACCTTCAGTGTACTGTCTGCTCAGAACCTGAATCCCTCAAAAGAGAACATGCATGGGCTCTTTGGTGTGATGGGGAGCCCTTTTTCAGGTTTCCCAGCCGTATCTTCAGAGGCTATGTATGTTCTGTTTACAGACAGAGTTTGTGAGTCTAGTAAATTCAACATGCACAGATTTCTACAGAGCTTTCTGTACAGCATCTAGCACTCTGTTGACACCATATGATATATTTATTCATTCAGCACTTGGCAGCATTATATATAAGGGAAACAATGTTTGTGTCCTAAGGCGAGATGTAATGAACAAGATAGATCTTTGGTCTGTACCAGTAGAGCTTCTGCGTCCTTATGTGCTTACAGTCTAAATGTCAGTGGATTAATATTTGGGACAGACCAAGGAAGATAGGGAAGGAAAGCAGAGGAAACAAAGCACAAATTGTATGTAAATAATATAGTGTCATACAAATTTAGGAAACAATTTGGGTCCTGTTTGAATCTATACTTGTTGCTGAATCAATTAAATCTATGCAAAATGACAAAGCTCTGTTGAATAGGGATCATATGATAAATCAATAATACTGAAGTTACATAAGGCAGAGTGATTTAATACCCAACTGTAAATCCAGCTGTCTGAATGAATTACCAGTTGCACACCCCCTACCACTCTTCACCATATTAATGAATAGTTATATAAAGCTTTCTGGAACTAAGACTTGCCCAATTTCCCAGTGGCAGTAATGGCACATTTAAAACTTAGAAAAACCAACAACAAAAAATAGTTGGGACACATATACTTGAGAGGTTGATTAATCCAAAACTCTACATAGCTAGCAACCAGGCAACAGCCATTCATATAATAGGCTGTAGGAAAAGTGGTTTGATTTACAAGCAAGCATTTTACAGATAAGCATTTGCTCTGTATCGAACTTATTTTGTGATACAATAAATCTGAAAAGTTGATCTGCGTCTCTATTAGTTATTAAATTGCCTAGAGAGATCCTTCTCTGACGGCATTTTGGATCAAATTTTCATACAGTCTCTGCTCTGCCTAATTGCTATGTACTGCTGGCAGCTTGCCTCAAAGCACAGAGCATATGGCATTCTCAGAGGAGAAGATATCATTTTCCCCCTTAAAACATTCAAGTCAGTTGGTCATTGTTACTCCTCTGTGGAATTATTGAAACAGCTGCTCCCTCCAACTTAGAAGGAAGACAATCTTTTGTCTTCCTTTATATAAAAAATGATTTTCCTTTGCATAGATCTGTCAGGTAATGAACAATTGGTTTCAGGCTTTGAAGCTTGCTTGTGGCGCAGGTTTGATCCACAGAGTGAACAAAGAGAGCTGCCATGAAACATGCCATAATTTCCCCCTTATATATTTTAGCTCAGTCTCATTAGTCTGGTTTACTTGCTGCAGTTCAAACAGGGGTGTCTGGCACTGGCTGCTGCAATGGAGTCATATGCTTACAGAAAGGAGGAATCTTTTGCACACTTTCTAATGGATTAGGTACAGGTGGGAAATCTAGGATTCTGGGCATTGAGGAAGCCCCACCCACAAAACAGCCTGAAGCTGGAAACCCAATTACGCTCTGACTGCCCTCCGTCTCTGTGTAGCCCTCAATATTATAGCTTATAAAGAGGTGTGGGATATAGCTATTAATGATAAATTAACATGTACCATTAAGGTAAGACAGGGAATATGCAGGAGCAATGATTTGGAGGGTGTTTGTAGAATGTGTACTGTTAAAATGGAAAGGGGGGAAACCATCGCAAGAGGTGTTGAAATTTCTGGAGGTTGGATAGTTACAATGGAATGGTCCTCAGTGGTGGGGTGAACATTTTTATTTATGATTATTACTTTGTCAAAAATTAAAATTAAAATTAAATATATATATAGCTGAAGTATTTATATCCTACCTCTCAATTTTAGTTTCCAAGACAGCTCGCAACAATTTTTTTTAAAAATCCATATATGAAATGAAACAAAAATAACTAAAGCAATGGTACAAACAAGGGAAACAGTATAAATAAAGCAGAAGGGAAGCATGCCATTGAAACCATAAAACAGGTGTGGGAGACACAGTCTCCCCTCCTCCTATTCCTGCTCTCTCATTACAATCCTTGCAGGTAAAGTCTTATCAGGACTGGGATCTTCAGAAATCCTCAGTAGCAGCCAAGACCTAACCAGTGCAGCATTTCCCCTGCTTCATCCCTTGCTTTCTTTACTACAAGGCTGGACAGCTCCCTGAATGGCTCGGTCTTTGGATGTTCTGGTCCTGCTGGACAGCTCCTCTTCCACAATGAGTAAAATTGTGTGCATGAATGGAATGGGCAAATGGACTCATGCCACACAGAAACCTATGAAAACCAGGCCTTTATTCATTATTTTCCTTCTGATTTTTAAAAAAGCTTATTGAATAAAATTATGTACATGTGATTACAGACACCTAGGAGAGAATTTTTCAAGGACAACTTTTTATCATACAAGCATGAATCACAACAATGAATATTGGAGAATATCTATCTATCTATCTATATCTATCTATATCTATCTATCTATGGTATTTGTTAGGATGAGCATTCATGCAATGATTCCAATATCACATACATGTGTCAATACTTTTCATATCTCACAGAACATCATAGTGGTGACCCCTGTGATATCCTAAAGGTTTATTTTACTTTTCTCTTTTTAGTTGCCAATAATGGTTTTCTAGAATGTACTTTAAATTTATTCTTTAGAACATGGGCATGTCCAATATGTAGGCTGTGGGTTTCAGCTCCCCACTTCTTTGGATCCTTTCTTTCCAAAGTGAAGCTGGATTCCCCTCCAATCCTATCTCACTCACACTGCGAATTTTCTTTAAATTATTTTTATTTAAGAGTGGATTAATGAAAATAATAACCAAACTGAAGAAAGAACACAAGGTCTATATGAAGACGAATGGGTAAATAAGCAGAAGTCGCCCGATAATATAAAAAACAAATGGAAATATGAAAGTGAGAAAGTCAAAACATAATTACGCAGCCATAAGCACCATATGTGATCATCAGATGCTTCCGAAAGAAACAGAGGGAGATGGTATTTATGAATGTGAAACAAATCTTTCTGCTTCACATGCTTAGACAGGAATCCTTCCCACCATACATTCAGATAATTCAGACATTCATTTGTCTGAATATGTTAGCACTGCAGCAGAAGTTAAAGTAAGCTTAGCAAGCTTCCTTTGCTAGTGCTTTCCCCAAGAAACTGAAGTGCTACTGCAGGGAGTCAGGCAAGACCTTGGCGCACCTTCTTTACAATGGAATGAATGCACACATACTAAACATGAATTAGAGCACAAAATTGAACTTTAAGTACCTGAAGTTTGCCTTTGTCCTGTTTATGTAGATAACCTTGAATTAGTAGCACCCAATAAAGCTGACATGGAGGTTAAGCAGGACCCAATCCTCCCTTAGTGGTGAATTGTTAAGGCACTTACCTGGCTCCTAGAAGACTGCTATATTCTGCTACAGTCTACATTCTTACAACTTCATGAAATGTACTGATTATGGCTCTCTTAAGCTCCATGTAAGATAAGCCCATAAATTTGCTTAAGATAGTCATTCCCTGTAGCTCATAATCATTATTTGTGCACTAAATGTGAACGCCAAACACAGGCATGCTTGGATACACCCTACACTTCTGGAATTCTATTAACCTGGAGGTCCACCAGTTCCAAGTGTGAGAAGCTTCTAGAAGCAACCCAAATCAGTGATGGAGCAGAATAGTGCTTGTTATTGGCATACTGTAAACTACCTTTCATACACCGATCTGTGATGAGCATTGACAGTTCCTGTATGGTCCTACATCACAACCAATGGGATGTAAATTTGAAGATTAAGATGGCACAGATAGCGCACTGCCCACATCCTACTCTGAAATTGGCTGTTTATCAAGCCACAACAATTAACTAAAAATCATCAACAAGCTCCACACTCATGGCTATGTAATACTGAAATGGACAAGACAGCACAATAAGCTAAAATGTGGAATGATGATGAAAACAAGTAGTAGGTTTTGTAATTTGTAATTTATTTCTTATGTGGATTCACTTTTTTTGGGATTTGTAAACCACTGTTCAAATATGAAGCAATATATAAATAAAATTAAATAATGACACCTACCTTGCAGACAAGTAGGAATAATTTCACAAGGAAGTAAAGTGGGAACTTTCCACTCTTGTCACTCCCTGTTATTTTCACTCAAGTTTCTACTCCATCCCATTTAAAAAAAGCTCTGCTTCTGCTTTCTCTTCAGATGTTTGCCCCCATTCCAGCTCATAAGAGGGACTCTTCTGTCTCCATGAGATCCCTCACTGCCTGTAGACACCTCCCTCCTCAAGGTAATGCTTTTTTTTATTTTGGCGTTTGGGGGAGCAGAAGCTACAGTTTGCTTTTTGAGTGTACACTTGAAACTCCCATCCAGGTTACTGTGCATTCAGCATAAACACTTGAAAAACCAAATCTATTTTTGCATGAAGACACTCAGCCCTTCATTTACCCCCAGTTTACTACTTCCCTCACTCTCAGCTCCAGTATAATCAAACTGGAGTCACTGGAGCATGGTGGAACTACAGAATTGCCCCTCAGAGTCCTTCAGAGGGATGATTGGGAGATTTTTGCCCCTAGCTCAGTAGATACTCAACTACAAAGCAGAATAATACATTGTCTTAACTGAATATTGAATAGAATTCCTAGGGTTTATCATAGCGGAGCATTGAAAAGGCTGCCTGCCTTAACTATATAGTCACTTGCATAGTTGTATAATAGCAAATTAGGTATGTCATGTGAACCTGTTTCTTTTCTAGTAAGAAAAAAAATACTTGTGGTTAACACCCAACCCTTTAAATGCTGTCACTGGTTTTGAGGTAGGGAAGGGAGAGCCAATCATAGTTTTTGAGAAGATTGATATTGTTTTTTGACTGGGAAGAATGGCAGGTCCAATAATAAATTGTGCAAGGGAGACAGGAGTTTGATGATGAAAAACTTCAAGTTGCAAGACTTCAAGAGATCAAAAAGAGGATTGTTTGAGAGCCTCGTTATAAGTCTGACCTTTATACAATCTTTCAAAAAGAGAACATTGGGAGGGGGGGGACCCTAGTTCATTGCAGAGATTATAGGAATGCTGAAGAAATACTGAGAATCGTTACAGATCCAATCTAATTTGGAGAGAATGTGCACTGTAAAACGAGCGCAAATCTATAAATGCAATCAACTTGGTTAGTTCTTTTCTTTTCTTTTTAATCAAGTTCTGTTGACCACAACATATGGAAGAATAATATTCTTTCCCCAATAGAATGACCTTCACCTAAGATTCTGGAATTTTAAAAAGAAGTCACAGCTTTGGAAACAAGAACATGGGATAGAATTCTCCATAAATGTCACAGGTCATTGTCCCTCAGCAATTGTACTAAACTTTGCCATTGCTTCTGGCAAGATGCCACTAACACCAATACTGCTTTCAAGCATACAAGATGACCATCTTAACACATGTTAGGAATGGGGCTCACCCCATTACTGTCTTAGAAAATGTTTTCCCAAAGGCTAGAACATGATGGATGAAGAATGGTTCAGGTGTCAAGGAAAGGAATAAGGCTGGTGTTCCAAGCAGCAACCAATAGCAGCTTTCATTTACAGATTCCTGTTTCATGTGCAATGCTAAACCATCACTTGCTGCAAACATGTGAATGTGCAGCTTCCCAGAGAGGAGACTGTAGCTGCTGTGCTTCTCCCATGGTCCTCTGCTGTTGTGCTACCAGAGACTAAGCCATGGTTTGATTTAGCATGCTGTCCCACCCTAGGCTCACAACTTGTTTTGTCAGAGCTCATTGTTTGTCTGGAGAAGGCAAACCATGAGCCCAGGGTTCAGTCAGCATGCTAAGCCAAAGCATGGCTAGCCCTGGGAAGGACAGCAGCTAGAAGGTCACAGGAGACACAAAGCAGCTGTGATCTCTTCTCCAGGAATCCACACATATGTTCTAAGCCATGGTTTGATTTGGCTTGGCATGGCATTATATGCTCATGGAACCGTTTTCTCCTTGCTTCCCTCCCTATGCCTTGTGGCTCTGAAACTGTACGCCACACACATTGTATTTGGTTGCAAATGAAAATGAGTGAAGGAGATCTTGCAGATTGCAAACATTCAAAGTAACACTATGAGCTTGTTTGAATAAAAGAAACAGTATTCTCCTCATAAATAGTATGGGCCATGACAGCGTCTCAGAAAGCAGCCCTTCTAGCCATACCCAGCCAAGTGCTATCCAGATCCATCCATCTCAAGTATCTATGAGTGCTGCTCTCACAGGTGGTGACAGCGCTGCTCTACGGGAAAGGTAAAAGTAGGTACCACTCATTGAAAGATGTGAAACTTAGAGGCAGTGGAACTTTGTGGCTTCCTCAGAGATGGGTATCCAAAAAGGGGAGGATCAAAATCTGTTCTTAAAGCTGCTCAACCTGAATTCATGAATCCAGATTGCATTGAATTAATCAGTTGTTCCCTAACTGTGCATTGTGTGAGAAAATAATTCCTTAGCACTGAATATTTAGAAGGCAGTTCACACCACCATCAACACCATCACATACTGCAAAGCAACAGAGATTTTTCATTTCTTCATTAGAGTAAGAAGAGACCAATAGTGCCATTAGGGATTCTGTGCACTATGGATGCCATATGTCTCCATCAACTAAATGCATTCTTAATGGAAAGCTGCTGTTGAGAGAAATCTGTACTAAAGATTTGGATGTTTTGTCCAGAAGCAAAAACCACTTTGCCCAGATTAGTTTTGAGTCTTGCTTCATCTGTGCATCTTTAGATGTAGGAACTGAATCTGTCTATTGGTTCATCTAGCTCAGCATTGTTTCAGCAGACTCGCAGTAGGTCTCCAGGATACAGGCAGGGTTCTCTCCTAGCCCTAGAGATGCCAGGGATTGAACCTGGGACCTTCTGCATGCAAAGCAGATGTACCACCACTGAGCTACAGTTCTTCCCCATCTTGAGATGCTCATAAGTGTTGGTGAAGAGAATGAGACGTTGACACGTCATCAACAGAATGTCCCACTATTTGACACAACCTATGCTTGACTCTTGGGACGTGGGTGGTGCTGTGGGTTAAACCACAGAGCCTAGGACTTGCTGATCAGAAGGTCGGCGGTTCGAATCCCCGCGACGGGGTGAGCTCCCGTTGCTCGGTCCCTGCTCCTGCCAACCTAGCAGTTCGAAAGCACGTCAAAGTGCAAGTAGATAAATAGGTACGACTCCGGCAGGAAGGTAAACGGTGTTTCCGTGCACTGCTCTGGTTTGCCAGAAGCGACTTAGTCATGCTGGCCACATGACCAAGAAGTTGTACGCCAGCTCCCTTGGCCAATAAAGTGAGATGAGTGCCGCAACCCCAGAGTCGGTCACGACTGGACCTAACGGTCAGGGGTCCATTTACTTTTTACCTTTTTATGCTTGACTCTTAAGATTCTAATATCCTGGAAGATTCAACATAGCCCGACAACTCTGTACTTTTAAACCTGATCTGAATTGGAGTACTCTAATATCAAAACATTTGTAGAAAAGATCTGATGTCTTTTGTTAGCCTGCAAATGGCTTATCCAGTCAGAGGCTGGGAATGATTGCTTCTTTCAAACACTGCCATGTCTGGTCTGTGCAGTTGTCTTTCAGATTAGCTTTCTTAGACATCATTTACGTTCTCTTCTCACTGAAAACTTAAAACTCAAACATATTTTTCTGTTTTGTGGGCATCTGGGGCAGGGAGGGAATTCTTCCACAGTGGATTTCAACAAAACCAAAAGTATGAAGTTCGTGCCTGCATTTTTGCCCTAGCAAAGTAAATGCAACAGCCCCATGACAACATTTGTGTTTGTGTGTGCACTCAGTGAGATTTCTTTAGCCATGAACAGGACAGGAAAATCGGCTTCCAGGTGGAAAAGTCAAAGTTAGAAACAGAATTGTTAGAACCCAATACTAAGAATCTGTCAAGAATGTACAACCTGCTGTTGAAATGGAACACACAGGATGAAACGGTTAAATCAGCTATGATTAAATGGGCACAGGACATTGGACATGATATTATGTTTGCTGACTGGGAACAGTTATGGACCACCGGAATGAAGTTTACGGCATGTAATGCCCTAAAAGAGAATATTATGAAAATGATTTATAGGTGGTACATGACCCCAGTCAAGCTAGCAAAAATCTACCATTTGCCCAATAATAAATGTTGGAAATGTAATGAAACTGAAGGTACTTTCTATCACCTTTGGTGGACGTGCCCAAGGATTAAGGTCTTCTGGGAAATGATTTATAATGAAATTAAGAAGGTGCTTAAGTGTACCTTTCATAAGAAACCAGAGGCTTTTCTCCTGGGCATGGTAGGCAATTGGTGTCAAAGAAAGATAGGACGTTTTTTATGTATGCTACAACAGCAGCAAGAGTTCTACTAGCAAAGTATTGGAAGACACAAGAACTACCCACGCTGGAAGAGTGGCAGACGAAGGTGATTGACTACATGGGACTGGCAGAGATGACGGGCAGAATCCGTGACCAAGGGAAAGAGACGGTGGAAGAAGATTGGAAGAAATTTAAATTTTATCTTAAAAATTGTTGTAAAATTAGTGAGTGTTAAAATGTCATGGGTAAAGCATAGCAGATTTGCAGAGATAAATGATTGGACAAGAGGAAAGAAAAGGGTTAAAGAAAGGAATTTATAAGCAATTCAGATCAGGGGTTGCTGAAAAAGTTTAAAACAGGGATGCAGAAAAGGGAGGCATGGGGAAGTCGTTGAAATTGGGTACAAGAAAAAAAATTCATGAAATTATACATGTTTATATGTTCGTTTGTTTGTGTTTGTTGTTTGTAATGTCTTATAATATATGTTGAAAAGCCAATAAAAATTTTATAAAAAAAAAAAGAGATTTCTTTAGCCATGGAATAATTTTCATCAACACTGCATTTCCTTATCTGTTAATTTTTACCACCCCTTATCATAGTTTTTTCTTTGCTTTTTATGAAATGGGACGTGTGCAAAAATTTCAGTTCACAATGACCCCACCCCACCCCAATGAAGAGAATTATGCAGCCCTTTATTCAGAAGCATTTTGGATCATGGCTATCACATCACACAGTGCCACAAAGGTGTGCTTATGCTCTGAACCTTCGCTATTTCTTTAAATATTTATATCTATCATAATACTGTGCATGTCTACTCAAAAGTAAATTGCACTGAAGTCAATGGAACTTACACCCAGGAGCCTGGGCCAACAGTCAAGTTCAGATGCCTATAGATATAGATATATAAACCTATGATAGTTAATGAGCTAGTTGTCATGTAATGGTAAAGGTAAAGAGACCCCTGACCATTAGGTCCAGTCGTGGCCGACTCTGGGGTTGCTGCGCTCATCTCGCTTTATTGGCCGAGGGAGCCGGCGTACAGTTTCCATGTCATGTGGCCAACATGACTAAGCTGCTTCTGGCAAACCAGAGCAGCACACGGAAATGCCGTTTACCTTCCCGCCGGAGGTACTATTTATCTACTTGCACTTTGCACTTTGCACTTGCACTTTGACGTGCTTTCGAACTGCTAGGTTGGCAGGACCAGTTGTCATGTAAGCATGATATATTAAGAAATGTGTTCAATGAGATTCCTTTTTCCTTGAGTGGTGTGTGTGTTTTCTCTATTTTTAACTCTATTTCAGTATTAGAACATGTACAGTACAATTCTACTGAGGTTTACTCAGAAATAAGCCCTACTGAATTCACCAGGACTCACTCCCAGGTACATGAGATTCATCCTCTTTGAGCTAAATAGGACCTTCGTCTAAGCATACAAGAATAGAGTGGCACTGTTAGAGAGTGTGCTGTTTTGGTGCCCTCCACTTTTAAATGACCTCTTGACATTTTAAAGGCAAAACATACCTCCTGCCTTTATGTGTTGTGGAAATGTAGTGATATGAAGGATAAATGGGCTTCTCCTGCTGCTATCTAGCTGATCAAAGAAAACTCTGTCATTTCTCAAGCCAAAAAAAAAAAAGAATTCCATATTTCAGGAATACTGCTGACACGATTTTATAGCCCAACACCGGTGATAAAATTCAGCTTGAAATCTCCTTACATATAAACATTACTTTTCTTCTCCTGGAGTTCTGTGAAAAGCAATCATGGTATTACTGTCAACCATGGTAAAAGTAATCTAACAAATATCCTCTGTGCTTACCTTTTTATTAGTGTTTCAGCAGCAGTGCTATATACTGCAGTTATGGTTGAGATGGCCATTCCATTCTAAGCCTCTATTTTCAAGGCTTACAATTTTCTTTTAAAAATTACCTTTTGCACTGAAATTTGTTGTGCCTAGTCAGCCTAACAATGATGATTCGTGTTTGTGTGTGAGAAAGAGAGACAGAGAGAGAGAAAGAATGAGAGAGTGCACATGCTGTTAGGTTTTGAAAGAGAAACCTTTTGGATATTTGGTGGGGGGGTTCTAGTCAAGATCTTTTTGATATTTTAATACTATTTTGCTCTGCGCATCAATTAATCTAAAACTTACCACTCAGGAATCTGAATATCATGGTCTTTGCCCAAATTTGGGTTTTAAAAAGGGACCGCATCATACATTTGTAGCATTCACTATTCATTACTTCATCTACAACAAACATAACAGAAGTGGAGTACAATAATAAAAACTCCAAAAGTTCTACTGTAGTGATTTAAATTTTCTCCAGTGTACACAAACCACAGGAACTGATTAGATCAAGAACTGAGCACCATTAGGAGAAAGGCCTGGATATTCATTTAATAAACAGAAAAAGCATCATGCAGCTACAATAGCTTCAAAACTAAAATTCAGATGTATTAATTCTTCACAACCACCAACCACTCTTACATTTATCCCACATAACAGAGCTATAATACATGTATAGAAATATGTCAATGGGGCTTACTTTCAGGGCATATGCTAGTTCTTGCCAGATAACCCCAAACTGAAACCATACCAGCCCACAACTGGTACAGTGAGAAATACCGAACTTCTGAAAAGATGCAGACTAAGCAGGCTTGTCTCATTCCTTTTACCTTAAGCTGCTATTATAATAAAAGTTTTGCATAATGTGTTCCTGTTTTGCTAGTCATGAGATGCTATAAAGGGCACTGAAATTCTGCCCCAACCATAGGATTCCATCTCCCTTCTGGCTTGTTAAGATTCCAGCAGACATGGCCTATAAACCTTCAAGAACATCTTTGCCGCCACAAGAGCAAGAAACATTTTTTTATAAAAAGAAAAAGCTGAAGTTCTACAGCGGATAGCACATTTTGCTCATTTCCTGCACTCTCAAAGAACTATAGCATACAACACACAGGATGCAACCCTTAGGACCTAACCCATCTTACATGCAAATGAGTGCAACCGAAACCTTATGACCCTTATTTTCTTTCCCGGGGAAAAATCACTTTGGGAGGGAGAGATTTGAAGTGAAGAAGTAAGAGGATGTCTAATCCTTTCCCTATGTGCCATTATTCCACTCTAAGCTTGCAATCCTAACCACGTCTGCTCAGAAGTAAGTCCCACTGAATTCCATGGAGCTTTCTCACAGCTATGTGGGACTAGGGTTGTAGTTTAAATCATCATCTAAGCTCCTCTCCCAAGCCCCATCAGGTTGCGAATGTATATTGAGAACCATTCAATTCAGAGTGCTAAACTGAAGGTCAAACTCTCTCTCTCTCTCTCTCTCTCTCTCTCTCTCTGTGTGTGTGTGTGTGTGTGTAAGTCTTCTCCATCTGTGCCATTTTCCAAATTGAATTATCTCCCTCAACCTGAAGCTGGGGGTGGGGAGGTGTTTTTCATCTTGAGAAGATCTAAGTGAATTCTGTAACTGATGAAACCATTTGATCCTTGAGTAGCATGACAGCTTGTAACGAAATCTGGGCAAGTCATTCTCTAATTTTAAGTGACTAGACAATACACATGTAGTTGACTTTGTCATAAATCATAGCATCAGGCTAATATGACTCACATCTGTGTCATATTAAGAAATTCTCTATGATCTAAAACAGTTTCTGCTGATCCATATGCGTGGTATGCCATAGCTTCTTGCCTCATGGAACCTCATCAGCTTCATTCTCTACTACTAGTGAGACTCTTCAACAAAATGTTGTAGCATATCCTCACCTCCTATCAAATGTTATTGAACTTCAGCTCCCATCACCCCTGACCATTGGCCACACTGACTAGGCATGACATGAGCCCAATAACTTCTAGAAGGCCAGAGGTTCCTTATTCCTTTCCTAACAGGTGTGTTGCTGTTCAGCCATACACTCCATTCCACTACCCATCTCTTCCATTCTACTTTTCTACTTGACATTCAACATTCCATGGCTACTGAGCATGCTCAGTTTGGAAAGTGATCAATGCAATCTTACAGTGAAAAATTATACATTCACTTTCTGGCTGCATTCACACGGTATTATATTCCATTTCCCAATATTTCCCTAACTGTTAATTTCTGGATTTCACATGATATAAAAGCCACTTCCAGAAATCTAGCAGAATATGCAGGAAGTTTAGTGCTAATTTCTAGTTGAGCTGGTTTAAAAAAACAACAACATTTGCAACCATATTAAACCAGAAAATCACAGGCGGGAAGTGACAAAATTTGGGGAGGTATGCCAGCAGACAGCTCATCCCTGTCATTTTCATGGCACGGATGCATGGAAAGGGTGGGGAGTAGCGACATGTTTCAATTATGTTCAGGGTCATGCCGCACCGCTCCCACTGGTGTGAAAATTTTTTAACATGATATGCCAGTAAATCGGTCAAAAAGCAACACTTCCATAATGCAACAGGCCCTGCAATGTGAAAGGAACATCGGGAAATGGGACAGAAGTACAGTGGTACCTCAGGTTAAGTACTTAATTCGTTCCGGAGGTCCGTTCTTAACCTGAAACTGTTCTTAACCTGAAGCACCACTTTAGCTAATGGGGCCTCCTGCTGCCGCCACACCACCGGAGCAAGATTTCTGTTCTTATCCTGAAGCAAAGTTCTTAACCTGAAGCACTATTTCTGGGTTAGCGGAGTCTGTAACCTGAAGCATATGTAACCTGAGGTACCACTGTACTACAATCAGGAAAACTGACGCAATGTTCCCCACATGCCTCATGATGCTAATTACTCAGCCAGTCTAGACCCCCTTTAGGAATCCTTCACTCCAGACATTTAATATGCATCCATTAGCACTCAGGCTTTCACAAGAGGTCATTACAGTTCAAAACACTCCACAATTTATTTTACTTACTTTGCTGCGCACTGCTGTAACTGTTTTAAAATCTGTTTTACCTCTATGCCCCATTATATTGAGGAAAACTAAAGAATAACTTAATACATCAAGATACAGTGAGTTGTCATAAAGTGTTTTAGGTTGCATCCTTCCATCTTCTAGCAGGGCAAGCACCCCAAAGGGAACAGCAATTCCATTCCTAGGAGTATTCAGAAACCCATGCATATATACATGACGTGGCATAAATATGCAAACGGCACTTCATTTTACAATATAAAATTGGTAGAAATGTCAGTAAGCATCTGGGTAAGCTGTGGCCTTCCAAATGCTTTTTACAATAAATGCATGGATAACTCCGATACTAAGACACATTAGGATCCTTGGTGTCTACTTTTTCATTCAAAAGAGAAGATGCAGATTGAACATTATAATGCTATTTGAAAATTAAGGGAGGACACATTATTGGTAGGGAAAACATTCTTGGCCTTAAGCATTCAAAGTCTTCACACATCGCAATTTCCCGGTTCCTCAAGGAAACCAAAAGACAATAAAATATTGTTGTGGTAGCCTAGCTTTGTTACAGCCATCAAGACAGATCAATGTTACTCTGTCTACCGCAGTCTCAAAGGGGGGGAAATGTTACAACATCCAATATTAAAGAGGTTGCAAGAGATTATTTTGTTAAAATAACACTACGGCGAAAGTGTCACAGCAAATTAAGCCCAAGGTTCTATGCCAACATACTGTACAATGTTAGCGTATTCAAGAGATTTAGATGACAGCGGATTTCAGCTTGGGGTCTATATTTGTTTTCTACACCACGACTCTTTTTCACTTCCCCTACTTTCAGCAGGAGGTGTGGAGCAAAATTTGCACGAGTCAAACCTTCAGAAAGCCAAAAATTTACAGTGCAGTCCTAGGCATATTTAGTTGGTCAGTGAAGTAGGTAGGCGTGCAAAGGTTTGTAGCCTCACAATGCAATTCTATGCAACAGAGTTTGTTGGGACTAACTCTTGAGTAAGTGTGCATAAGATTGCAGCCTTAAGCTCATGGTTCAGACAATGCTGGCATCCGTCTGTCTCAGGAGATGATGGAGGAGTGTGCCTTTGGGGGCGAGATGTGTTTTTCTCCTTGTGAACAGTGGATAAATTATTTTTTACAAATGTATATTATGTTTGTATGTATTATTATAGTTTATTACCTGTCTTTTATCCTGAGGTTCCAGGGTTGGCTCCAATTAAAACACCATTAATATGAAAACACAGCATTACACAATATCCAAAACAGTTTAAAACAAAATTCATAAATAGGTGGGTCCTAAAAAATTCCATCTCAATTGCCATAACCCAGATAAAGAAGTGTGTCCTCATCGTTCGCCAAAAACTGTACAGTGGTACCTCTGGTTACATACTTAATTCGTTCCGGAGGTCCATTCTTAACCTGAAACTGTTCTTAACCTGAAGCACCACTTTAGTTAATGGGGCCTCCTGCTGCCGCCGCGCCGCCAGAGCACGATTTCTGTTCTCATCCTGAAGAAAAGTTCTTAACCTGAGGTAATATTTCTGGGCTAGTGGAGTGTGTAACCAGAAGCGTATGTAACCTGAAGCGTATGTAACCTGAGGTACTACTGTATAATGAAGGTGTCAGGCACCACTCTGTGGGAAGTTTCCCAACATAGGGGCTGCCACAGAGAATGGCCTCTCCCAAGCATCATGCAATGGGTGACATGATAAAAGTATGGTACTAATAGTATGGCAAAGGTTTTGCTTCGTTTTACAGAGTGGCTCAGAACCGTGAACAGAGATTAAAACAGAGAGACCACAGGGCACCTCAGAAACATGTCAGGTTTTCAAAGTAAGTAAATAAAAATGCTCAGATACAAGGCAAATCTCGGGAGCTGTGCACATCTCTACTAAATTGTGTGGGGCTGCATGGATTGCCTGTACCTACAGGAACCTGTCCAGTAGTTCAGATATTAATTTAAGCCCTTCTCTGGTGCTTCTGCTTGAGGTGGTTATTGGACTCAAGGTCCTTCCTGTGCCTGAGTCCTAACTGTTATGAAGCTACCTTCTAAGGAAGTCTTCTAGACAAGTCTCTGGGTGCCTTTGTTCCTACTCCTGAGGCTCCAGGCAGAGTATGCCTTCTTTATTCATGCTTTTGGTAATTAAATTTGTAGTTTCCTTTGTTAGTTTAGGGAGTGAATTAGCCCGCCTTTGGGTTGATTTGTTCGGCTACTGGTTGGTATTACTGCAGCTTTTATTCTTACTATGTATGTATAAATGTTTATGACTTGTATTTGATTACATTTTTATTTTATAATGTTGGTGCGGTCACTTTACTTTTTAATTATTTTTTGCTGGCTGCTTTGGATGCCGTTTTTGGCAGGGGGACAAAAATTTGCAATATAATAATAATTTCAGTTATTTAAACTGAGTGAAGCACAACAGACCATAGGAACACAAGGTCCCCTGTTGCTTCTTTCAAGGTTTCATCAGCCTTAACTCTGTGAAGATTCATTCTCTGCCATTCTTAGCAAACCTCTACTCATATTCTTATGTTCTATGCATTTGTCTGGTCGGGTCTACTCCGAATCTGATCCTGCTACTGGAAGAAGAGCTTTCTTTCTTGCCACAAATGCAATCAACTTTGAATTTAAGGAATCATCAATAACTGCCTCCAACAAGGATAAGCAGTGTGGTTCCTACCCACCCACCCGAGGCTGTGGCATTCTTGGACACCTCCCTTGGTGTCCGCTCAGGGCACAAGCCTGAGATCTCCATGGCATGGATAGCACTAAAAAGCTGATGAATTTTCATGAAGCATAAACTAATGCAGAAATATGAAGAACTGAACTAAAGACTTGGAAATGGAGAATGAGAGAGAAACAGAAACTGACAGATTCATCCATCACTGATCTGCTTGCATTGAATTGTCTTTGAAATAAGTGACTTGCCTTCTAAGAGGTGGTATACAAAATCCTCACTAGATATCCAGATTTAAGTTCGTGTTCTTTTTTCTTTTGCTCTTTTTTTCTTAAAAAAAGAGGAAAGAAATGTATTATTAATTTGTTTGGCCAAAAGGGCTTTCTGGAAATTCTGAAGGCAAAAGAGTGTCAGCTATGCTCTATTTGTATTAAGCAGTGGCTCTGGAATTTGTGAATTAAAACAGTTATCAAGTGCAAGTGAGTATGAAAGACACTCCCAGAGGGTTTTATTTGTGCCTGTAGTATATCCTATTATGAAGTATATCCTTACTGCCACTTACTCATTTTCAACAATTAGCAGTAAATAACAGAGGAAGTATGGGGTTGGAAGGCATTAATAACAGAACAACTTTGAAAATTGTGTTTCAAAGTTAAAAAGAACTCCAGGCATTAAAACACAGTTTAACAGATTATTTGGTATTATAAAACTGTGCCTATGGCTCGGGCATGCTGAATACTGGGAACCTGCAGAAGAATGAGAATATATATATATATATATATATATATATATATATATATATAAAACAAATGCTTTGATAACATTTGAAAAATTATCCCTAAGAGTATAGCTCTGTGTTACATTTTATTTAGCTATTCATTCTGTCAGGCAGGGTGCTTTAGGAAGCCACAGGCACATAAACACTGCCTATTTGGGGGGAGAGAAGCAAGAATTATGCACATTTCACCTTGTTCCTTTCATTGCTTTTTGCTCAGATGAAAATGCTCAAAACATGGATAGTAAGGAGCCAAAGGAGAAACTGAATCGGCACCGAATGCCCAGAAAAGTAGGATCAAGTAGGAATAGTGAGTGATTATTAATCACCTGCCTTCCTCCCCCCCCTTAACTAATTAAACCTTAAATATAAACACATGTCCATATCCTCAGGCACTCAGGATAGATCCCATTTTGCAATACTGAAGGGACTGCGAGACTACATTACTTTAAGGATGCTACCATTCATTTTTACAATTACTATATTTCACATTAACATTCAAAACAAAATAGTATCGAAAAAAGAAAGGAGGGCACCTTTGGTTGTCAAAGCTCTTCCTTAGTCTCCCCAAGCCTGCACCTACTCCCCCAAATTACGGCTTGCTGGGCTGCACAAAATGGAGGATAGAAAGGGAAGAGAGTCTGACAAAGTGGAATTGCAGGGGTTGGGCTAGGTGACCCTTGGGGTCCTTTCCAACGCTACAATCCTATGATTCTAAGTGATGTGAAGCAATAACTACTGGACACTGACAATCATCCTAATGAACAAGGCAAAGGGTGGGATGCCTGGATGCAGTTAACATCACTGGGTGCAATGATGGGACATCCATGGTGCCACAAGAACCAGAACAACATTATTGCTCCATGTGCTACATACATCACACTACATGTCCAGATATATGTATGCGTTTCTATTCCTAGTCTATTCCCTAGTAAACTGTATGATGAACTTTGATTGATTTAAAGCATTTTAATACACTCCTTTGTCCCTTTTGGGATTTCTGAGTGCTATACAGTCAATAAATATAAGAACAATACAGTTGTACCTTGGATCCCAAACGCCTTGTTACTCAGACATTTTGACTCCCAAACACCACAAATCCAGAAGGGAATGTTCCAGTTTGCAAACATTCTTTGGAACCCGAACATCCAATGGGGCTTCCACAGCTTCTGATTGGCTTCAGGAGCTTCCTGAAGCCAATCAGAAGCTGCACTTTGGTTTCCAAATGTTTTGGAAGTCGAATAGCCTTTTGGAACGGATTCTGTTTGACTTCCAAGGTACGACTGTACAATCAATGCAAACAATAAAATCACTTTAAAACACCTGTAAAAACAAAACATTACCTGGCATTGCAGCTTTGGTGCCAGACAGGCAGCTCTAGGGAGCATGCTCCAAAGATGGGTCACCACCACGAAAAAAAGCCCTCTTCATTGTTCAGTACTGTACTTCCTGTAGAGGAGGTACCTGAAAGGGTGTCTCAGCTGAGGGTCCCTTTCAGATATTTGGATGCCAAGCCATTTTAGGTCTCTTAATTGGGTCCAGGCACAGTGGAATATGGCCAGTCAACACCCTGGCAGCCACATTCCTGAAGCTTCTGGGTTGTCTTCAAGAGCAGCTTTACATATGGCACCTTGTAATAATCCAACCCTGAGGTTGCCAGATCATGTAACACCAGGACCAGATTATCCTGGCTACAGTTGGAGGATCATTAGCTCCGCAAGGGGTCTCTTTGGTACTAGAGTTCTTGCATGCATACAAAGGAGAGAGAAATGGGTGACAAAGTAGGTAAAGACACAGCTGGGCCAAAAGGGAGCTTCCAGGCACCCCTAATCACCTGATCAGAAGCAGCTGCAAAGCTCAGTGTAAGGGGCTTTGCAAGCCCTGATGATCAGCTGGTCAAAGTTCTGTGCCTTTACCTGAAAATTTGATTATTTTTTCAAACCATGCAGACAAAACAAGGTCACCTGATGTCACTGCAGATCTGCCATCCAGATCCTGTTCCCTGCTCCTGGTTCTGATTTCTATTGCCTCTCTTTATTTGCATTCAGTTTTCCAAGGTTGGGACTCATATCTCTCTTTTCTCCTGGCATTCCCCTTTACTGCAGAGCTTGTCGTTGTAGCTTATATTTGTTTCCCTGCACACTAAAATGGCTGCAGCTTTGTTGGAAGTTGCTCTCATTCTGAAATCTAAAATGGAGCCTTGGGGTAGAGAGCCCAGGATCAGGTTGAAAGGGACCGAGCATGCCACATGATGCATGCACTCAAGATGAAGGGTGTCATAATCACAGTGACACGCAGGAAAAGATTATTTTAACAAAGGCTTGGACCTGCCTCAAGGAGCAATTCAACAGCTACTTACCTTCAAGGGGACCATGCCATTCCTGAACCATCATTGAATAGCCACTTTAGGATTATCTAAGAAGTGCTCTTTCGAAGCCATTTCAATCCAAGTCATTTCAACAAGCAAGCAAACAAATGAAAAGCTTACCAAGGAAGCATTTCTCATCATCCACTTTCTGTTCCCCAATCATATTGCATTGACTGCTTGAATACTGTGTCACTTCTCTACATTTTACTTCAGTCTACAGGGCAGCGGAAACTTCCAAATGGCCCATATTAACTAAAGCCTAAATTAGAAATACAATGGCCAAACTGCAAAATGACTGGCCAAGACACAAGCAATCTTAAAAGGCTTACCAAATATACCAAGGTAGGTAGGCAATGAGCTGCTGACTCTGCAATACACAGGAGGTAAGATTACTTGCTAGTCTCCTTCACCAATGCAATCCATTCTGGAATCGCACTGTAAGCAGGAGTTGGGCTCATTCGGACATTAGAGCTCCCCTTCTTTAATGCAGGGAGAATTCAACCACTGTAGCAGCCTGTGCAGGGTAGTAACAGAGTGTTGGGACTACAAGTGGGAGACCCAGGTTCAAAACCTCATTCAGCCATAAAACTCACATTAGAATCCAGTCATTATCTCACACCTACCACAAGCCTTGTTATGAGAATAAATTGGGAGGTGCAAGCAGACAACTTGGCCTCATTGTATGGAAGTTGGATATAAATGTAATAAACAGCAATAAATTGAAAGACAGGAGGAGGAGACCAGGTTTCATTATGTGGCAATCTAGTGACCCTTTGGAGGACCAAGCATAATCTTATGGTAAGCAGTGTTGCTTTATATGAGTCAGACAAGCAGCTCATCTATTCCTGTACTGCCAAAAGAACTCATATACCCTGTACCATGATGACTGCAAGCTGCTGGGCTCTCGTACGAATATCAGGACCATGTGGGTGGGTCTTTCCCATGGAATCGGCACATTTCTATATCTGTTTGTGATTATTTTTAAGTCTGCATGAAGTTTAGTAGAACTTCCTTCATTTCTTCATGTAATCTTGCCCAATATAATGTATTTTTGTATGTTATTTTCACTAATATATTCAATTTTATGCACAATTTACCCCAGTATATGCATTTTTTTGTACGTGTTACTTGACTACAGAACTGCATTGCAAAATTCAGAGAGGTGCAAATTTCAAAGGATGCCTGTGTTTCAGGCATCCTAATTCGTTTAGCTGCACCAATTATGTATGTTCACCTTTACATGTAAACATATTTGAATTTCTCCCCCATCCCTATTAGTAACAGAAGTGGGGGGGGGGGAGTACAAAGAGACTGAAAAGTGTGGCATGTTCCACTTTTGGAATTGATCTGAACATTCTCCTAGTCAAACTAGAATTCAGGTATGGAATGCAGGGCAGGTCAAACCCATTACATTTCTGAAGGCACAGGAGTCTATCCCTATGTCAGAATACAAATTCATGAAAGATAAAGCTAACTATGGGTACTAGTAATTATGGCTATATTATCTCCAGTTCTATGGAGGACTGGACTATGCACCAGATTCAGCCAAGGTCCAAATCCAAAGCCTGATCAGGCCTATTCAGACGGATTCAGGCCTTGTTCAAGTCAGGTTGGCACAGCCTCAGATTGCTGCAGCCCAGTTTGAGTGTCCCACCCAAGGCTCTCCTGGGGCAGGATGTCAGGCAAGAAGGAGGGCCTGGCATAAGTGAGAAAAGGGTCGAGAAACTGCGGAAAGGTGAGGACAATTGGATGGCTGCATCTTCACAGGAGAAGGTTGAGTGCCTTTCCCAGCAGGCCTCTATTCCTTCATGTTCTTGCTCCCTTTGCAGAATCAGATCTACCTTGCATGCATGGGAAGCCACTCACAAAGGTGCAGCAACCAGCACTGTACAGGATCCACCTACTGTTAAATGAGTGGATCTGGTCCTGTGGGGTGCTAGTGCACCCCACCTTTTTAAAAAAAGAAAAAAGAAAAACCTTTGAAACCCCTTTGCACCATTAGCCCCAAATGAATTTGGGGGCAGGTTTGGGGGGAGTAGATCCCAAGGCAGCATATGGTGAATTGGCCTGATCCAGAGGCCAAATATTGGGGCCACAGGATGGACTAGGTGCAATGCGTCATAACACATAGACTACATTTTGTGAATTAAGAGCACAATCCTATATATGTCAATTGAATTCAATGGTGCTTGCTCGTAACTCCCAGCTAAGAGTGAAGAGGACTGTAACTTCACACGCACACACTCCTTAAGAGTAACTGCTGCCAGGCAAGGACTATCAACCACATCTCATTTTCTTCCTCTTTTGTAGCAGGCTGGGGCTGTATATAAACTGTCACATTGAAAAGCACTTTGTTTATATAGATGCTTTGCACAGTGAAAGCTTCCAGATTAAAATTGTAAAGTGCATTTTACCTCTTTGCTAGTCTTAATTTTCTATTATGGAGGCATTCTTTCTGATAACATATCACATAGCCTGTAGAATCTTAGTGTAGGCTTGTCATAATATCTACATTTCCCCCAGGGCTCTTAAGACATATTAAAATCTGCCTTCTTTCTTGACATTACTAATATCTAGAAGTCTGCAGGTTTTGCGTTACATTGAATCTCTTGCCTTTCTAGCAATACACTTAACTGCATTATTTGTCAGAAATACCTTGTGGCACATATTCAGGAAGCCACAGACTGAAATACGAACGCCGGGGCGATCATGAAGCAGTTAAAGTAATGATTGTTCCCATTTTACTGTTTTTCATTGCATTTCAAATGATAATGCCATTCTGCTTGCACCTTTAAAAGGAGGCTGTCTGGACACCTGAAAGATTAAAAACAACAGGTGGGACATAAATTCATTAGTCTGTGCTCCATCATTGCCCTAGATTAATAATAGACTTCTCTTACAATAGAATCTCTCATTATTTTTCACTTTTCTCCTGTCCTTCCTTGTCTGTTCTATAGGACTATCCCTTTCCTTTTCAACAAGGTTCTTTATTCGCTTTCTATTTTAGTCAACTTTCTATTTGCCTGCAAGTATTACTCCATTATTTCAGAGCATGGCTTTTTGCCCTCCGATTTCTCCATCTCCTTGACTTGGAAAACAGGCTAACTTGCACACCTTTTCACAAATACGGTTTCACATTCTTCATTAGCTCTGCATTTTGCTCCCCTCCTTTCTGTCATTAATCTCCTGTGATGTCCTACCTAGATGGAAACACAGACAGGCATATACATAACTACCAGTGTTCCACTCTGCATCTCCACACAACATACACATGTTCTTAATTTAGATGCATGTATTAATTAAAGGCAGTAATTCAATTACAAGATAACTGCCTTGCAGAGAAATAGTGGGGCTGTGCAGTGTGAACTGGGCCTCTTATGCACTGCATTCTTCCCATCACCTGGAAACTAATTAGCAGGACATAATCACATACTTCCTGTTTAGCAAACACACTGGTCTCACAGGAGCAAATGATTTGTATCCTGAATCACTAGCCACTGCTTATTTGTAATTATCATATAAATGAGAGGCTTCGGATGACCTCCTATTCCTCATCCATTTTCTTAGACAATGAAGATGCACTCATTTCACCAGGGTGTGTGTGTGTAGACCTGAGACAATTTGAATTATTTAGCCCCTTGCAACATTTTTAGATTATTCGGAAAGGGCTCTACTGCTAATATTAGCAAAACTAGGCTAGTAATTTTTAATACTGAGTCACATAAGAATATCGAAAATGAGAACGGGCAATTTATGCAAATGAAATTTCATAGGTGTCTGCTGGCCTACTGTTAATACATTTTTTATTTTTATTTTTGCAATGTCTTACAGCAGTAAGGGGCATGTTTGAGCAGTAGTTACTTTTCCACAGGCAAGTTAACAATATATGCCTAACTTCCTTTTCCAAACAATTTTGAGGGGGTCAGAAAGATTTGCTTGCAATCTCAGTTCAGGCAGGTCACCGAGTCCAGCATCCGAAGCAGCACAAATTAATGAGGTATCTCTGAATTTTAATAATTTGAGCCCCACAGCCCTGCAAAGTTCATACAGTAGCTGACAGCAAGGCAGCCAGGGAGCAAATCAAAAGGCAGCAGAAACCAGGCATCACACCTCACAAGTGACTGCTGCCGAAGAGGGGAGCACAGGGGTTCCAACACCTCCAGCACAACTGTGATTCCTCATGCCAATTATATATGACAACAAAGGAAAGAGAGAGACCAGCAGGCTTCATCTTCTCAATTGGCCACCTACTGGTAGCTGACTGTGAAACACCACAAAATGGAGGATGCCAGAGAGTCTCTTGACCTGTTTGTTACCAAACTCTGTAACTCAATAGGTTTCCCATATGAATGACTGCATTGTGCCAGACTGCTTTTAGGTGAGGTTGCTGGATCTACAAGGCTCCTGTAAAAAAGTGGAATGAAAGGTGGAAATTCCACCAGGCAGTTTCTCAGAACATCACAGCACTTGGATGCTCAGGGTGGCCATGAGCCCTACTTTATAGGGTACAGTCCTCTATTTGAAGGGCTATTTTTCACTTTCAATAAAGATATCTATCTATCTATTTTAAGTACAAAAAGAACCATAGTCTGAATTTTTGATGAGCACCTAATATGTACTTTTTCCAATGGCATTCTCCAGTTTTAATATGGCTGCTAGCCTTTCAATGTGTCCGATTTTTTAGTTGCTTTAACTTCTACATTTTTAAATTTGGAGTTTATTAGAACATAGTTTATTGTATTTTTTTCATTTGCCATAATGATTATTTAATAGGTAGGATAAGAAGACAGAAAATCCTCTCAGGGTCTAGACCTATCAACTCTGTCTTAAGTTTAGCTCATAGTTAGCTCCATGAAGTTTGAAGTTTTGACAGTTAATTAGAAAACATGAGGATGCATCTTATCAATTATCATTTAAGAATGCAGAAGCACATGTTATTCTAGATCCTACTGCCCATGCTGCTTTGTCAAATACCTGAGTGAAGTTGCAGGTCCTGAATGAAGATAAATCTCAGCAGAGCTACCAACGTTTTAACAGGCCTGCTTCCTGTGCTTCTGTAAAAAGACACAGGATACAGTTATAATGCTGGCAACCTTGTACTTGAACCAAGTTATTGCATGTTTTTTCAGAAGTATGTGCACATGGTTCAAATGGGACCAACTTCCAAGGAAATGTCATATGGGCTTCAAGTAAGTTGTGTGTGCACTTAAGTAAACAGACAAATATGTTTCTGTTCTGTAAGCAATGAAAAAGGCATGTGGACTCATGACCAAATGGGCTTATTCACATGAAACTGGGTATAGGATTGCTACAAAAGGCTGCATTATTTATACACTTGCCTGGAAGCACATCTCACTGAACTCAACAGGTCCTACGTTTGCAAAGGATTAGATGGTTAATTAATCAACAAATAATCCAGAACCAACTCAATGCAACTTAAAAGGATAATTCATGTTTAAGAGCATGAAGACTTGGGCCTCTGGCTTGTCACACCGTTGTAGCTACACAGTCCCTTCTGCTTTCCCCCTTTCTCCCAATTCTCTTTAGGACAACATATTTTTAAAAAATCTGGTTGTTACACATACAGTGGTACCTCGGGTTACAAACGCTTCAGGTTACAGACGCTTCAGGTTCTAGACTCCGCTAATCCAGAAATAGTACCTCGGGTTAAGAACTTTGCTTCAGGATGAGAACAGAAATCGTGCTCCAGCGGCGCGGTGGCAGCAGGAGGCCCCATTAGCTAAAGTGGTGCTTCAGGTTAAGAACAGTTTCAGGTTAAGTACGGACCTCCGGAACGAATTAAGTACTTAACCTGAGGTACCACTGTACAGTTAAAGAAATCTTCCAAAATATTCATCTTCTTGGTAACTACTTCCTGAGTTGGATTCAGAACAAGAAACTTGGTCTAATAGTATTTCCTTGTCCATCCACCATCTTTCTAGTAACCTTGAACATAATTCTAGTCATGAGAGTCAGAGTACAGAAACTCTAATGGGACAAACTAGTAACCACATCAACTGCAGTTATAAAGGCACAACACCTTTAAAAGCAAACATTAAAAGTCTGGACATATCGAATCAATTTCTGTACAGTATACTGGAACAAGATCACTCAGAGCCATAAACTAAAGAGAGATAATTTAATGTATATTATTAACCAATGCTGTTTTTGTTAATGTGTTTATTTATTTATTTTACTATTATATATGAAAAGGCCAACTTAAATTACTGGGCAATTTCTAAATCTAGTTAAAACGAGATCGCTATCTGACCACAAGTCGTATAGCCAGAATTTATTAGCTACCGAAGGCAAGCACCTTAAGATCTAATGCAGCTTTTAATTAAGAAAGGGGGGCATGTTGCCAGCCAGATTTAATGGAACTGGATCAAAACCAGAACTCAAAGGCCAATTAACAATTTATGTAATGAAGGAAGAAACATTTCTAGCACTCTGCTGCAGAATGGGAACAGGTCAGAGAACAGAACACACTTTCCCTTTTATTATGTTTACTGATTTTTCTTCTCAAAGGAGAGATGTTGCAAGATGCACATTTCCTTTATGTGTGGATGAAGGTCTGGCTGGCATTGTTAAAGCCCTTTAGAATCTTATTTTTAAAGGTTACAAAAAAGGAAAACTTTAATATAGAAATATACCCCACCCCAAAAGCTTGTAATATTTCACAATGAAAACAGAGATATTTGTGCATTTGTAACCCATCCTTATAATACCTTAGGTCCCCTCCCTCAGCATCTTCTACTTACCTACCTTGAGATGAGAATTCTTAGAAGAAATTTTTTACTAAAAAAAGAATGCTCAGATTTTTCCTCTTTTTTTGACTCCCCCAAAAGAAGACCACTCTACAGAATTTCCCTGAATATTCTCCACCACTTTTTGTGGCTGCCACCATTTGTTCTGCCACAGCGCTCCACCATGTTGCGAAGTCCAGGGCCCTGTGGAGAATGCAGAAATGGTCACAAGGCTACAAACACAATTACTGCTGCTGTCATATGTAACGTAAGAACATAAGAAGAACCTGTTGAATCAAGCCAATGACCCACCTTAGACAAGCATCCTGAGGCCAGCCAGTTGCCTGTGGAAAACCCACAAGCAATAGCCTTCTCCCCCTCCTGTAGTTTCAAGTAACTGGTATTCAGAAGCATTACTGCCTCTGACCATGGGGACAGAACATACCCTTATCATCCATGATTTTGTCTAATCTTCCTCGAAAGCTACCCAAGTTAGTTGCCATCGCTTCCTGCTATAGGAGCGAGCTCCATAGTTGAACTAGACACTTTTATTTGTCCTACATCTTCCATCTTTCAGGTTCATTTGGTGTCTACAAGTACTAGTGTTATGAAAGAGGGAGAAAAGCTCTTCTTTATCCACTTTCTCTATGCCAGGTAGAATTTTAAATTCTGTCATGTCACCTCTTATTCACCTTTTCTCCAAGCTAAAAGGTCCCAAACGCTGCAACCTTCCCTCATATTCCACACCCATGGTTGTTCTGTTTGCCCTTCAATGAACCTTTTGCAGCAACATGCTATCATTTGGGAGGTGAGATAACGGCACACAGCAAATACGGTCACACCATTGATTTGTATAACAGCATTAAGATATCAGCAGTTTTATTTTCAGTTCGTTTCCTAATAGTACCTAGCATGGAATTTGCCTTTTTCATGGCTGCCACACACTGGGTCGACATCTTCATCAAGCTATCTACTATAACCCCAAGGTCTCATTCCTGGTCAACGACTGCCAGTTTAGACCCCATGAGTGTATATGTTCATCATAGAATCATAGAGTTGGAAGAGACCACAAGGGCCATCGAGTCCAACCCCCTGCCATTAAATTTCACTTAATATGTGAAATTAAGATATATATTTTTGCCCCAACATGCATCATGTTACACTTGTTTACACTGAATTGCACTTGTCATTTTCCCACCCATTCACAGAGCTTGGAGAGGCTCTTTTGGAGCTCTTTACAATCTCTTTTTGGTTTAATGACCCTGAACAATCTAGCATTATGAGCAAACTTGGCCATCTTACTGCTGACTCCTAATTCTATATCATTTAGGAACAAGTGTAGTCACAATAAAATAAAACTAAAAGGTTTGGGGGGAAGGAACAAGAGAGTTATACTACTGTCCATGCTAATGGTGAGCCCCATCTCCCACAAAACTGTTGCAGAATATGTCCTCCCCCACCCAGTTTCTTTACCCAGAGGCAGAGGCACCAACTTTACAAGATGACTGAGGGGCCCCGCCACAATGTCCTGACATCACAAGGAACCAGGAGGTAGGACCAAATGCCCTTTGAACATTGAAGGGGGCTGCCCCCCTTAAAAAATGGCTGGGGGAGAAAATGCCTCAGCCCCTAGGAGCTGGTATCTATGCCCAGAGGCTACTCTGTCACTTAGGGGGCATTACATTACATTACATTACATTACATTACATTACATTATTGTGATGAACTCCATGATATTTGAGGGGAAAATGTGCCTGCAGTCACAAAGGAAACATGCTTCTACGTGTTACAATAATTGCCGGAGCATGTATTTTTAGACACATGTCTCCCTTTAAAGTACTACGGTACTATTTTTGGTGCAAACCACAGAGACGTGGTTTGTACCACTTTTCTGAACACCACATATCTGATTATAATGATATATCCATTTTTAAACTGGGGGGGGGGGGGAGAACAAACAGGAGAATCACTTAAACACATTTGCATTGAATTTTACAGTACATGTAAAGAACTAGTGAACTTTCTTTATTGACAGTATTACATGTTTGTTCCTTCATGCTCCATGCTTTCTCCAGAATTTGGACTTGAACAGAAATAAAAGGATAAAACATGATTGGTCTATGTGTATTATTCTGAACTGAGATCAAGTAGCTTTTTCTATACAAAATATATCTGTCATTATTTCAAAGCACGTGTTTCTAGCATCTTTCATGAGGAATGCCAATAAGTGAAAGCCCAACATATAAAGTTATTACACCAGAGTGCAACTTTAAAGCCTGACTTTCACCTAACCAACTTTCACGAGGGCAGGAAAACAATGAATAAACAGGTTGCAATGTGTATGAGCTTTGCAAATAAGGCACAAAAGTAACAATGAATTTTTACTCAAAAATAAGTCTTGCTATGTTCAATGGGGTTTGCTCCAAATTAGGCCTTGCAGTGTAATCCTAAGCATACCTACTCAAAAGTAAGTCCCACTAAATTCAGCGAGGACTTGTTCTTTGTATGTTTAGGATTGCTTAGTTATTATTTGTCAATTGCCTAATTGTCTGGTGGCAACTGTTACTTGCCACGGGGAGTCAAGTGAACAGCTTTTATGAGGTTTGTCACACATGTTGGAAAACAGTAGCATTTTTCTGTTCCTTAATATAAGGATGTCAAGAAAGATCCATTTCCATATATCTGCATCCCCAAGTTTGTGTTTTATTGTCAGTGCCTTCTGGATATGCTCAGCATAGGAGCATGTGTGTGCTATGCAGGGTGTCTAAGCTTGGCCTCCCTTCAGCTTGGTTAATTACAAGAGGTTAAGCAGATACTTAGCATTCTGTCCCTCATAATTATCTGGTGTATGAATCCAAGCTTAGTGCTCATTATTGCCATTGTACTTGAAAATGTACTCTGTTGTCCTCAGACAGATTTCAACAGAGGAAAAACCTTCCATCAGGGACTTTCAAGTGATCTAGGAAATGATCTTCTCAAGAAGGCCGTAGAGGAAAGGACCACCCTTCATTTTAGGCCACTCAGAAATCACTATCCACCAACACTCCTAGGCCACCAACGGGAAAACAAGTGTCCTCTCTGTTCCTTATGCTACCTTGGTAATACTGTACACTTAAGGTCATTGACCATTCCATCCACATTCCAAACACCAGCATATTAACTAATGCCATGTACACTATCACTTGCCATCAATGCCCTTCAGGAGTTTTCATCAGCCAAACAAGAAAGTCACTCTGCACAAGAATAAAGGGGCAGTAATCTGACTTTCAGAATAGAAATGTACAGACATGAGTCAGGGAACATTTTCAATCTCCCCAAACATTCCCTTTCTGACCTCAAGGTCATTCTACTTAACAAGACCATTTCAGAGGGCAATTGGAATTCATTCCAGTGTTCAATTTTATTTCCCAGGGTTTTTAACAAGGATTATGGGTTATATTTTATTGCTAGAAAAACAAGAGTTTTCTATTTTAAGTATAATCTGATAACATTCTTTATATGTTTAGTGCTTCAGAACCAATTCACATTATCTATGGTTTTCATGTTGTTAACTTGGGCTGTTCTTCACTGTACCTCCTCAACCCCTGTGCAATCACTATAGGAGAATCTCAGTTTGTGTTGCTTTATAATAAGGAGGGCTTGAACAACCTGACTGAATTTCAGAAAACCAATATGAGTCAGAGGAGTTGAAATAAACCCTCATTCATTTACCTTTCCTCTCTATTATTTAAGCTACCTGGGTCCGATCAGTTAGGTATCTGCCAAACTAAACACAAGGTAACTCAGAGAAGGCCTGGGAAATGGTTTTTAACCCTTTCTGCAGCTTATGGATTGAGAATAGGTAATGTTTTCGATGTATGCGTAATCAATCAGGTATTCATTACAGACAAAGGCAGAAATATTTCTCAGCTCTCTTCCAAGTAGAACAAGCATCATTAGTGCACTTAGGGCATTTGAAACACATCCAAACATGTTAATGTGTTTTAAGCTGATAAAGTGTACACCAGTGGCTGTGGTGCTAAACCTGCAATCAATGTTAGGTATATTCGGAGGAGGAGGAGGGGAAGAAGAATGAGGGGCAGGGGGAGAGAGAGGAGTCTTTCACTACCATGTCTGGTTTTGAGCAATTATTTATCCCTTTTGCTGAGAAGTACAAATAAAGGTAAAGGGACCCCTGACCATTAGGTCCAGTCGTGACCGACTCTGGGGTTGTGGTGCTCATCTCGCTTTATTGACCGAGGGAGCTGGCGTACAGCTTCGGGGTCATGTGGCCAGCATGACTAAGCCACTTCTGGTGAACCAGAGCAGCGCACGGAAATGCCGTTTACCTTCCCGCTGGAGCGGTACCTATTTATCTACTTGCACTTTGATGTGCTTTCGAACTGCTAGGTTGGCAGGAGCAGGGACCAAGCAACAGGAGCTCACCCCGTCGCGGTGATTCGAACCACCGACCTTCTGATCAGCAAGTCCTAGACTCTGTGGCTTAACCCAATACATTTGGATAATTATTTTATTTTATTTTATTTTAATACCCCGCCCATCTGTCTGGGTTGCCTTGGCCACTAGCAGTAATGATCCTGAGGGAGTAAGGACAACTGACCCCAGCACTCTGGAAAACATGAACTTGTTGGCTTCTTGAATCAATGGCCGCTTCAGAAAATAGTAGATAGATTCCTAACAAGGTTGTGATTCTTATTGTTTTAATTTGATTGCTGAAGTACTGTAGCTTGGAGTGTGAGAATCCATCCTTCTTGCTTTTACGGCATGTTGCTCAAAAAGTCAATTTTGCCAGCTGAGCAACAACCACATGTTCTTGGTAACTAAACTTCCTGCACTTTTGGTAATATTGGGCAAAATCCAAAGTGAGCAGAACATCATTTGATCTGGCCAAGGCATGTGCTAGTTAAGAGAAGCAGAGGCAATTTTCACAGAGTCCCCTTCCTTTTGCAGCCTCCTTCACTCCAATAGCCTGGAAGATGGCACAGTGGGCTGAAGGGCAGAGTTGGGAAAAATGGCTCCCCTTCTCTTATGTGTTCAGACTCTTACACGAGATCAAAAGTCATTCAACAAGAAGAATAGTAGCACTGGATTTCACCCAATATTTTCAGGGTGTGGAACTTAGCAACAGTGGCCTTTAAAATAGCAATAACCACAACACACAGTTAATGATCTTTGCCCTGGAAAGTCACATAACAACTAACTTCCAAGATAAATTATTTCTAATTATAGAAGAGACTCATTCTCAAACCTGAGTCGCTGAATCCAGTCATATGAAATACACGCCAGAATGCATATTTCAGGCATTTCCAAAATGCAGCCAAATGGTTTCTTCCAATATTAAAATAATACATCATTGTTAAGTGACTATTAGGTGCCACAGATTTACAGCACAATTCATTGAGGCCTTAAACAGCAAAATGATATAATCAATGGACAAATTCTCACATTCCTACTAGTACTAAATAACGTCCTCAATTTCCTAAGATAGAGAAAACAGCTGCAGATGGTCTTGAAGGCAAGTCTAGTAAAAGCTTCTGCAATCACTCCAGCCTAGTGAAAACAGTCATTAAAAAGCAAAACAACCCGAATGCAGGCAAAGAGTAGACAACACAATGCTCCTTAGATATGCAAATGATTTAATTCAAACCCACCCAACAAAATAAATTAAAAACAGAGGAAAGCCAATTGGACCAAATTCTAGAACAAATTTTACTATTCTTGAATCAGAGTCAGGATTTCTCAATAGTAAGGGAAAACACACACACACACACACACGAAAATCATTGTTCATCTTTCTGCAGATGAACATAAATCAACAGCAAATGTTTTAATGCACACATGACTGAATGTGGCAACATTCTATTAATTACACATATACCATTATAACTCCTTGTTTTGGAGTCTGATGTGGCTTTTCAAGCAATTATTTTGGGTCCCCTATGAGCCACCATGAAAAAGATCACAAAGGATGTTTAATTTACTTTTACATAAGATGGCTTTAATGCTCACAAAGTGGTGGGTTGCCATGTAATGCAGGGGTGGCTAAGCGTTTCTGCCCCAAGGGCCACATTCATTCTCTGTCAACTCTCCAGGGTCCACATGTCAGTGGTGGATGTGACCACCCCCACTCACACATGCACACACATTTGACATACATGCAGATAAGCTGAGAAGGACACATTATTGCACCTCCATGCTCATTAAAAGACTGATTTGATGACCAAGGAGGCGGTGATTTGCATCCCCATCAGGATGCTGGGATTTAGATGTCTCTGACTCCCCCAGTGCTATGTCTATTTTTAAAAAAGAATTATTGTGCTGCCAACATCAAATTCAATGGGGCTTTATGTTGAGGCATGGGTAATTCAATACCTAATAGTTTCCTCAGAGTTTGCAAGCATACCCCACACTGTCCTCAGCAAGATAATCCTCTCTATAATTGCAAAGTACATTTTAAATACACACACAAAATAATCTGATGCCATGATGAAGTGGGATTCCTCACCTCTATGTTCCAACTCATGTCAGGGGCTTAAAAATTGGCCTACACAGGATTGCAATTTTTGGCTATGCAAATCAGCATGGCACACCTAATGTAGAGAGTAACTCCATCTTGAATAAGCATTCCTTAGGTATGCTTTCAAAGCAAAAACCAAAACAAGCAAACATGAAAATACTGGAAATATCCAACAGTGTAAGTATACACATGAGATTTATGAATGGCTCGGAGGGTTCTCACAACTGCAGCTTTTCCACACAGGCATCAGCTGTAATCCCACTGGCCCACCGAACCCCCCTCACAGCCCACTGTTATGTAACTATAGGATCAGCTCTTCCCTTCATCACTACTCTTGCTCAACAATAGCTGCAGGCAATGCTGGAAAATCAAAAACCCATTTTGTGTTAGAGGAAGAGGGCAATTCCAAGTCAGCCTTGTTTTTATCATGTCAGGAAATACATGTGGATGTAGAACTGCAGGGCTTGAAGGACCTGATGGTGAGGTATATCCAACCCGCCTACAATGAGAAAGGCTTCTTAAAACATAAACTGTTCCAGGAAATGTAACCCATATCATCCGTTATACAGATCTACACACAGACAGCTGTTACAGGTCAATAAATAGCTATGCTAAAGAGGATAGCTGGGTGGGGAATCTCTGTTTAAGTACTCAAACAAATATAGACAAATCAAGAAAGCATCAGAACACCTTTTCAGGCAGTCTGTTATTCAATAAGAAGCAATTCCTTCTTGAACATAGACATGACCTTAGGAAATCCCTTAGCATCCAGAAAAATTCAATTAATTAAACAGCTGCAGTTTCTTAGGGGTTTCAGACAACTCCATCTTCATTAATATTCAGCCTCCAGTTGGGTGCCACATACATAAATACATACATACAGTATGAATCTCCTATCAACAATCATGCACATAAGATAAGCTTGATGTTACTTTCAGTTGTCTTTTAAAAATAAGAATGAAGGCATATAGGCAGACAGAGGAAGACGTTATCCTAATCCATCAATATTTACACTGCCCATTGTATAAACACACAAAACCCACTAAGTTCAGTTATCCTTTTATTTCTAAGTACAAATGTTTGAGGGAAAATATTACTTAATTAACCTACACCCATGTGGGTGTTATTTAAGTCCATTCATTTCAATAGGTCTTATCTGATTATGACTAAGCTGAGTATCACCCCACAATTCCTACAAGAGTGTCTCATTTGGAGGAAATTTCTCTCTGCTATATTAGTACTTCCACAAGCAGAAGATCAGGTGATTTTTCTTTTCTTTAAAGCTGCACTTTACTATTTGTACAGACTCATTTTCTCACATTTCCCAATTTTTTTCACAACAGCTTAAACAGAGACCTTTTAAAAACACTCCTTAAAGTTTAAATGCTGAATTTAGAGAATATGTACACTGCTTCTTTACAACGATGTTTCACACTATTCAGAAGCTTTACCCTTGCACTCAATAATTAAAATCTAACAGTAACAACAAATTAGAAAGGTTAGCATTACCATTTTGCACTGGAATGGGATTCTCACACAATTACTGCTTCCTCCCCAGTTAAGAACAAGGAATTGAAACATTGCTATAACAACAACGATTAAGACACAAGAAAAAGAAGAAAAATTAAGACACTGTCTTTGAAATGCTTCTTGCCTGGAAACTGACCTTTTCAAGTTTGTTCCAGTAGCATTTTACCAGCTCCTAATTACGGTTCAATATTCTTCCTTTCCTACCAGCGCATGAATAATACTAATAATAAAAGAAGCCAACAGCTATCACAGCTGATTTAGAAATTCAGATTCTTAACTGTAGCAATGGAGATGGTTTTTAAAAAGGCAGAATGCCAGTCATGGGATCTTACTAGACTATTAGTAAAGCACTGACCGCAGCAGGACAGCAAATTGATCAACAATGCAAAAAGCTGACAAAGAAAGTCACACCGAAAGCTATGCACTACTTTGCAGTTTGTGGGGCTTTTGTTATGAAATTTTGCTGCCTAACTGAATTTCACCTCTGATTGTTAGAGGAAAATTCTAGATTTTCTTTCAAGGTCCAGCTAGCCATTAAAAGAGAAAGACAGAGAGTCCTTTTTTCACCATTCAGAAAACCTTCATTTCAAAGACCATTAGTAACAGCCCTCCTCAGAGATAGGACCTTCTGTACAAAGAATAGCTACAGGGAGAGAATGTACACTTTTTCTTCTTTTGTTTTTAAAGAAAGAGAGAAAGAAAAGTGGATTTAGAAGAAAAGGTTTCAGCTTTCATTGGGTAGTTGTTATAACAGTGCTCATTACCAGCTTTTCCAAGTTGCTATTTTTAACTTGATAACTCCAAGGATGCTCATAATATAGCGGTGAAAATAAAAATTCTCAGCTAGTGCTAATTGCCTTTCCTTTACGTGCATAAAACCTGTGCAAATCCCAGAATTAGATTTCAGCCCATCATGATGTTTTCCCATTTAAGCCACCTTCAAAATGCTCAATTATGCAAAGGCAAGTTGCAATGTTTTTAATTTATTAATGGTCTTGCTGTCGGCATATGATAGTATCAGCAATACCAAAGGCACTTTTGTTCCTCTTACTAATCAGAGGTTTGGGACTATAAAAATAATCATGTTTTCAGCACTGTCATAAAATGTGGAATAAACTTGACGAGGCATGTGACTTTCAGCATGCTTGCTGGGGGAATCGGCTGGAAGGCTCTGGAAAACAGAGCGTTAGCTATGATGGTTCTTATAAATCAAATATTGGTATTTAGTACATTTGCCTGCTTAAGCAGAAATGGGAACAAACAAGCAATTCATAGCAGGAAACAGATGCTAGGATGTCAGCATGTAAATTATATTAAGATCTGGAGTAATTCCACAACTAACGGTTTACTGAGGCATTGGTGTAAATAGCTTTTAATTTATAATAAATACATCTACAACAATGAAAACACGCTGCGTGAAACATAACCCTCATTGGACGTAATAGAGAAATGCATTCTTAAAATACAAAGTATCATTGTATATAGATAAAGATTCATAGATGTATTAAAGAGATTGCATTCTTACTTTATCTATCATTAATAAAGAACTACCAACAATTCAATCATGCTCCGAACAAGCTAGAAAAACTAAACTTCCCAGGAAGAACAAGAGAAAATATGTTTATAGTAGAGGAAGTAAAGAAACGGCACCAAGCTTTAATTATCATGTGATTTTTTTCAGTGCTATTGAACACAATCTGGAAAAGGATTTGAGTTTTCCAGAAACTGTGGGTTGCTTACTACCCTTTCATTTCAGGAAAATAATTGATTTCCAGGTGTCCCATTAGAGTCACACTGCAGTATGGAAAAGGGTTCCAGCTTCTGTGGATAAGGTAAAATATTTTTGGATTTTCAAATACTTATAATATACCTCCCATATTCAAACCATTTACAACAGCTTTTCCACTAAAATATCCCATTCAGAGGGTTTCTTATATACAATAGCTGTTTCATTTTCCAAAAATGAAATTGCATGTAATTAGTGTTCAAAACATTCCAAGCATTTAAAACAACTTACATCATTATTCCACAAACAATAAACAGACAACAAGTTATGTATATGTATTGCTATGTTGCTTTTTTCAGTTTGATGCACCCAATCTGCTGCATTCCTATATCCTGTACACCTGGACAAAAAAAATACCTCTCCGAAGCTCCTGTTTGCTTAGGCATCCATGTAGGCTTCCCTCAAAATGCAAATATATTTAAAGATGCAATTTTTGTCAGGATTGTGGTATGGGGCCCCAGAAATTGTGCAGGTTTTCCCATGGCTGCAATTTACATAACAAAAAGGATGCACGTTCATATCAGGTCCAGTTTGGCCCTGATACATTAGTAGTGCTACATATATTTGCCACAAGTGACATGGGTGGCACTGTGGGTTAAACCACAGAGCCTAGGACTTGCCGATCAGAAGGTCAGCGGTTCGAATCCCCGCGACGGGGTGAGCTCCCGTTGCTCAGTCCCTGCTCCTGCCAACCTAGCAGTTTGAAAGCACGTCAAAGTACAAGTAGATAAATAGGTACCGCTCTGGCGGGAAGGTAAACGGCATTTCCATGCGCTGCTCTGGATCGCCAGAAGTGGCTTAGTCATGCTGGCCACATGACCCGGCCAATAAAGCGAGATGAGCACCGCAACCCCAGAGTTGGCCACAACTGGACCTAATGGTCAGGGGTCCCTTTACCTTTACCTATATTTGCCACAAGGAGACTGTTTTTGACACATGCAACATATGCACCAAGTCTAACCTGTGACGGATTCCAGGAATAAGTGTAGGTCTTGCGTTGAAATTACATATTGAAAGCCATTACCATGATGAGTCATTCATTCTTTTGATTCACTGAGTACTGATTTTGTTTTCTAAATCAAATCTTTTCAAACTTCCTTAGGTTACTTCCCCCACACCTTCCATAACCCTTTTAAAAATACATTTCGTGTAATTTTTGAGGGTTCTTTGGGATGGGTGACTGTCAAGTTATGTTGCAGTTATAGATTCATACTTTGACATTATAGTATTAGTTTGTGTCAATTTATGGTGGTTTATTATATATGGTTTTTGCTTTTCTATACATTTTGACTCAAGATTCTATATATGAAAACTGGTATTTCTCAATGTCATGGGGGGGGGGAATACAAAAATCTCTTCATCCGTGATAGATTTATGAAGAGAACTATTGCTCCATTATTTCTTCCTGACATATCTCAAGATTATTGAATGTGCTGGCTTTGAGGCTTGATATTCCACTTTATAAGAAGCTTATAATCTTGGATGTCCAGGTTTTATAAGCAACTCCCAAGTCAGCTGCTTCTCATCTTTAGATTATTGCACTGATAGCCTGTTTTAATGGGGTGGGGAGAATATGTTTTATTACTAGCACTATATATCACTATATATTGTGAGAAATCACTATATGTGAGGAACTTATACTTGAAAAATGTCCTGCCTCTTCACGCTCAGCATAGCAAAATATGATAGAGGGTTTCCAAAATATCACTCCTTGGAATTTGCTACCTGTACATTGTATTCTCCATGTCAAGAATGCACTAGTCATACATCATCTAGAGTATTCTCTCCACTATCTGGGCACTGTTTTAATAAGGATATAAACAAACGAACAGGTTTAGAGAAGAACAGCAAAGATTGCCAGTGGTATGGAAAATAGGTTCTAAAGGCTGTTTAGCCTGGTGAAGAGAAGACCAAGGGGGACATGATAGTACTCTTTCCATATCTGAAGAGCACACATAGCTATCAACTTTCAGATTTGAAAATAAGGGATCAGCAGCCTCGAAAATAAGAGATCAGCAGCCTCACCTATCCTGGGGACAGTCTACGGGATATCTAACAATCCGGGATAGCAGCGGGAAACAGCGCTGGAATAAGGGAATTTCCCGCAAAAAAAGGGAAGGTTGACAGCTATGGTCACACAGTTGAGGTCAAATCCCTGTTCTCTGCTGCCTCAGAGGGCAGGATTACAGCTAATGGGCTAAACTTGCAGAAAAGTAGATTTAAGTTCAGCATTCTTTATTTCTTTATTTTTATTTCAAAATATGGTCTGAAGCTCAACATCAAAAAAACAAAGATCATGGCCACTGGTCCCATCACCTCCTGGCAAATAGAAGGGGAAGAAATGGAGGCAGTGAGAGATTTTACTTTCTTGGGCTCCATGATCACTGCAGATGGTGACAGCAGCCACAAAATTAAGAGACGCCTGCTTCTTGGGAGGAAAGCAATGACAAACCTAGACAGCATCTTAAAAAGTAGAGACATCACCTTGCCAACAAAGGTCCGTATAGTAAAAGCTATGGTTTTCCCAGTAGTGATGTATGGAAGTGAGAGCTGGACCATAAAGAAGGCTGATCGCCGAAGAATTGATGCTTTTGAATTATGGTGCTGGAGGAGACTCTTGAGAGTCCCATGGACTGCAAGAAGATCAAACGTATCCATTCTTAAGGAAATCAGCCCTGAGTGCTCACTGGAAGGACAGATCCTGAAGCTGAGACTCCAATACTTTGGCCACCTCATGAGAAGAAAAGACTCCCTGGAAAAGACCCTGATGTTGGGAAAGATGGAGGGCACAAGGAGAAGGGGACAACAGAGGACGAGATGGTTGGATAGTGTCTTCGAAGCTACAAACATGAGTCTGACCAAACTGCGGGAGGCAGTGGAAGACAGAAGTGCCTGGCGTGCTCTGGTCCATGGGGTCACGAAGAGTAGGACACGACTAAACCCTGGGGTTGTTTGGGAGGAAGGGTGGGATAGAAAATTAAGAAATACCGTAAATATAAACAGCAAGCACAGGTATTATATCCTATTCTTCCTCCTCCCATAAACACACACACACACACACACACACACACACACACACAATTACTGCCATAAAGGTAGCCTATCATTTTTTTCTTGTTTATTATGAATAATGGTGAAGTTTGGAAACTGCCTGGTTTTCTCAGGTAGACAAACGAATAGAAACCCTCCAAACTCTACCTATAACAATATATACCAAAGCAAAAATTGCCTTTTTTCACACACGCAAATATTTTAAAAGAACCAAATAGGAAGAAGGAAAGAAACAGTGAGTCCCAACTACTGCTCACAATACCCATTATATTGCTAGAAAACATTCAATTATCACCATGATTGGAAGCAGTAGGGAAATCAGGGACTTGGCTATGATACATCAGAACAAAAAATGACTGCAATGCAGCTTGAATTCAGCTCTGTGGTAGCATCTCTGCTGCACCATCCTTGACTCTTGAGTGAATGTCTTTGCCTGTTTAGTTTAGACTGACTATACCAGAAGGGATGTAATAAGCTGCTGAGATAATATAATAATAGGTTTGCAATCTCTTTGCCACCACTGAGAATCCAGGGGCAAAGCGACTCTTCATTTTTGACAGAGCCTGTGGACAGAAATCTTTCAGTGACCAGTGGGGAACAAAATAATGAAACTTTCAATAAACTCTGAAGGAAACTCTGGATGAAGAATCTGGATAATTTTGTTGAAGCACTTTATAAATAGGTTAATGGTGGCTTCACTTGTTCCACCTTAACAGCTGGCTTTAGGTTTATATCCTATTAATTTTCACATGAACTCACATGTCCCCCAGAGATAAGTTCTACCTGGATGTTGAATATATCATCTCCCAAATTCCAAGGTACTAAAGCTAACAGGAACTCCAAGGCAATTGTTTCCCCGAGCCCCGCAAGGGCCATTGAAGGCCAATTCCTCTGTGAGAAAGAACCAAAAGAAGCAGTAAATACACCATCACACACCTTCGCCTGATTCATCTGGTCTGTATCCCACGCTCACACCACCACAGTGATTATATAAAACCAACCGTCCTATGAAATAAAAGGAAGCAGAGTTCAGCTGATCTGCCCCACACCTGGTCATGTGAGGCCAAGTACCTCGTGTGAGAGAACCAGGAAAAAGAGAACATGTCTTCTTCTGGTTCAACTGGATTGACTACCCCTTTCCCTCACCTCTCAAGTAATCAGACAAACTGCTTTGTAGCTGGTCATCCATCAAACAAAGCTCAGCACAGCAAAGCTGAAGCAATGGGAAAGACATAAACACACAAGGGAATGTGAGGGGAAATCTCATTCAGTAAATTTCATTCAGTCCACCAGGTGAACATTCCTCTGAGCCATCACCAACCACTGATACTCTTGAGAAGGCACACTTCATAGAGCATACCTGGCTATGGTGATATAGTATGAAGTTGCCCTTTACATCTTCTCTTAAGACAGCTGGGAATAATAGCCGGCTGAAGGAAGTCAGTCTATAAAAAGAAGTAACAATGGAGAATTAATTGGTCTAGGCATACTTGTTCAGTGTTGCTATGGTTGTTGCTTCTTATTTTAGAATAAAGTCTTTGTGATCTACGTCTGCTGTGATTCTTGGACATAGCACTAGCACATAGCTGAACTATGGTTTCAAAAGAGAATTAGACAAATTCAAAGATGATCAAGCTATCAATGGTTATTACTCAATTTGCCTATAAGCTGCCTCTAGAATCTACTTTTTCACATAGTACACAATAAACTAATGGGGTTCACTGCCACAATATGTGATGATAGCCACTAACTTCTACTACTTTGAAAGTGGATCAAATACACTGAAAATAAGGCTAACATTGGCTACTAATCCTGATGTTATATGCAACCACCATCTTAGGAGGCTGAGAAAAAAAACATAGGAAAGGGCTACTCCTCTCATGTTAGGTTAGCTGTTGTGGGGAACAGGATACTTCATTTGTATTTAGTCTGATCAGCAAGACTTTTCTTATTAATGCCTTTGAATGTGGGAAAACCTGAAAGATTTCAATTGTATGATCTGAATCTGACCATAAACTGATTCTGAATGGTGGTCTATCTAGCCACACATTCTCAACATTCTTAGTTAATATTTAATTGGAGACTCCAATAATCAGACCTGGAACCATTACAGCGGAGAATGTAAGACTGTGTAAAACCAAGATTCTTCCCCAACCTCTCTTCCAGTTTGGCATTACAGTTTGTAACTGGGACCTACTCCTTGGAAAAGTTCTGTTACACTATTCAACTGCAATCTTTCTATGGGAAGATGTTTATCAGTTTTTCCCAGTCTGCTTCCCTTTCATTTTATGATATTTGCTGTTTGAAGCATGGGACCCTTTTTCTAGAAAGACAAAACTTGGTCTTATTAAAAACTGAGAAGATCGTTGGCCCTTTGACAGAACTACAGATTCCCTTAATACTAAAGGATAACATCTTATCTCACAGGCAGGATTTTCAGCTCTACATCTCACTTCTCCTAAGTCTCCACCATATCTATGCAGAGTTTTTCTTGCTGTTGCTCAGATCTGATAATCCATTTGTGTAGACTACTGTTGACTTAACACTTAAAGGGGTTCAGAGGAAACATAAAAAACATCACAGCATTCTGGAATATTCTACATGCATGCTATCTCTATTTCAAATTAAATGCCTGCTTCACTCCCACTCTCTACAATGATAAAATTGCTTGATTCATAAACTTCATGTTGACATTTTATTATATCATAAAAAAAGGATTGAGTGCTGTTCAAGGTTATATCCTTACATCTGTCTGACCTATAACTTATCTGGAATTATCTTATTTCACTTTACAGACCAAAAGTGTTTCTTTCAGAAAACTGAAGAGACGGTGCTTTTCCAGAATAATTTGCCAAGTTATACAGAAAGGAAGACTATTTTCTGTCAGTCTGGCAGAATACTAAATGGTTTATTGAAGACCATTTCAGTTGTCAAATTCCTTAAAAAAACACACGCCAGAATTTGAATAATAGCATAACAACCTCTTCCACTCTAGATTGACCTGATAAAATCCCCCCTTTCCTTTATTGTAGTTAAAGGTCACTTCAACATACCTTTAAATTATTACAGAGATTCCTGAGTTTATTTCATCAGCCCAAACTGGGAACTCTAGAGCAAGAATATGATTGTCTGGTCAGGTAGCCATGGGGCAGCCATGTTGGCAGCAGAGTAGAGTGCCCCCACCCCCAGGATCCGGGCAATTCAGAGATGGGTTCAGAAGCTTACTCTTTGTTAAATTCTTCCTCCTAGAGGCCTGGCACACAGATCAGTATGGATTTGTGGGCACAGTGGTTACACGCTGTCATGTGGGTGGTGTCTACACCATTTGAGTGAGAGGGTGGAATGGAATTTGAGACATGATGGGGGACGAATTCATGCTATCAGTCATGTCATGTATTACAGCCAAGAGCCTTCTGATTATATCATCATACAACTTGGTGAAAATGATCTAGGCAGGCAAAAGGGAATCATCCTTAGCCTTACATGCTAATTGGACACCATGAAAGCTGAATTCCCACAGATGGTGGTTATCAGACTGGAACTCCTCAGGGGTTGGGGCTGGGGGGGCATAAACCCTGGCATGGTCAATGGAGCCCAGAGAAGGTCAACAAAATGATTCATTGGAAGCTGCTAGTTCTCAGAGAACTAACCGGTGAGGCAACATCCATCAGTATAATTCAGAAGAGATTAATTGGGCAATGTGCATCTCTCTGGGGCAGGCAATGAGGCCTGGTTGGTGGACATTCACAGTGGTCTGTGTGGATGGTTACAGGAGCTTCAGATGTGGCAGTGAGTTGGGGCATTCCCCTCAACTCTTGTGGCGGGAGAGGCACTGGGCTGGATCCTTAAGAGGCAGGGAAGAGAAGAGAAAGGATAGCCTGCCCCATCCCATCAGGGGATCACCATTAGGTGGTGCTTTCTGCCCATAATCCCAGTCAGGGGGTGACGGGTCATAGCACTTGTTACCATTGACCTGACAGGGTCAATGGGAAGCAGTTTGTACCATAAGGGGACTCCAAATTTTGGCCAACTCTCATCCATGAACTGGCAGCATATCAAGCAGGCTGGTTGATCATTTGATATGTGCCCAATGCCCATGCCAAACTTATTCTTCTGTAAACAACAAAGTTGTGGCCTAATTTTAATCCAACACTGGGTGTCTTGGTCTTTACCACCTGCTCCTCCACCCCATGGCTTTACTGTGCCTGAAGCCACAAGGAGACCAGCTTCTCAAAAAGAGCTTTTCAGGGCCAAAAAATATGCAATAGTTCTAGATTGTGTGTGGACTACATGGAAAAAAGCAAGTACTGTGTCTCCATTGATTCTAGAATAAAATATTGTGCATACGCAACCCTAGTGTCCAGTAAATACATATCATAGCTATCATTTCCCTAACACATACATCTTAACATGTAAAAAAAATAATAAAAATTGCAGTTGAATTTACTGTTATATGGAGATCATAGGTGTAATAAGAGCCCTGTCATACTAAGCTTATATTTCACAAAGAGTTTTTCTTCCACCACAGATTTTGAGGCTGTTGCAGCTGTCCAGATCAGAGTTGCTACCCAGATTCCTTGAAAGCAAACTGAGGAAATAGTACATCAATATTTGCATCTGACACAATGCCCTGCACATGGTATTGTTTCAGGGCACTGCAGGGGCAGGAAAATGGCACTGTCACACACACAAAAGATGATGAAGAATATTCAAAGAAAATTCTACAATGTGCCCTTCCTTTTCTTGGGTGAGAACTAGAAAAAATATCAGAGATTTCTTCTATTCGGTTTAAGCCAATGGAGCCAGAACTTGAGAGTACATTTGCACACAGCTTTATTTAGCACTGTTCTATCATGATACATTCAGTCAACATAATGGAGAGCTAATACCTTGATCCTAATCATGTTTATTCAGAAGTCCACTGAGTTCAAGTATGCAGAAGTCTTTTGCTCTTGTTTTGGAGACAACTTTGGTCATTTGTAAAAGTTCATTAAAAATCAGCTCATAAACGTGTTGTATGTGGAGAAATAAATGAGAAATGGAAGAAGGGACATAATTTTCATGCTTGTTATACTAACTCAACTTCTATGAAGGTTTTGCCAGTGATGATGACCCACTAGATTATTATCCCTGGGCAAAACACAATATATAGTAATGTATTCTTAAATGCTGAACACCAGCTAGCACCTTCTGAAGATAAAGACAGATGTGTTGCCATGAAAGCAGAAACTCATTATGATTAACAACCTTTCAGCGTCTCCAATCAAAGAGGGAGCCTAATAAGGGGGGGAAATGGAGGAAATATTGAAGCTTCTACAAAGTAGAAAGATCATTTGGTGCCAGTCCTATTTATATATTTTTAAAGCTACTTAATGTGATGCAAGAGAAAATAAAAGAGGAAGAATGTAGCTAAATCTGGAGCAAATAGCAATTCTGGCACTGAGAATTAGGGGTGTCTAAACTCCCATACTACTGATATATCACTCTCTCACTGATTCCCAAATAAAATATAGATTTTGTTTCAACATAGTCTTGTAAATTAATTTGCTTTGCTCAGCTGCATTGAACATGTTCACAGGTTAATGGGTAGAGGATCATTCCAACAAAGGGCTACAGATTGAGATATTCTGCAGGAAATAACAATATTTATAAACCATAATGCTCCCCAGCAAACAAAACAACCACTCTCAAGCTGGTCCTGAACACATCAACCACCCAGACACCAATTTAAACTCTAAATTACAGGGCATGTTACCCTTATGGTATTCAGCAGACCTGAGATTTTCTTTGTAATTGTGATAATGGTTGCTGTAGGAATCAAATTGAAGCCTGTTTTTATTAGTTTTCCTGACTCTACTGTAAGAGGATAAGTTTGTAAGATTTCTGGTCATTGAATATCACAGAATTTGGACAGATTTGAAAACAGAATTTGTTGTATGTCTTGAGAGGAGCTGGGAAAGTCGAAAGACATGGACAGCCAATGAAGCACAATGTTGAAAGATTCTGGACAAATAAAAGAAAGTGCTTCTTCACTCAGCACATGGTCACCTAGATGGCTTTAAAAGAGTATTAGACAAATTCATAGAGAAGACTGCCAATGGCTACTAACTCAGATGGCTCTGCTCTGCTTCCAAATACAGTGGTACCTCGGGTTACAGACGCTTCAGGTTCTAAACTCCGCTAATCCAGAAATAGTACCTCGGGTTAAGAACTTTGCTTCAGGATGAGAACAGAAATCGTGCTCCAGTGGTGCGGCAGCAGCAGGAGGCCCCATTAGCTAAAGTGGTACCTCAGGTTAAGAACAGTTTCAGGTTAAGAATGGACCTCCAGAACGAAATAAGTTCTTAACCTGAGGTAGCACTGTACCAGTTGCTGGAGGCTACATGCTAGAGAGTGATGTTGTTTGTATCCTAGAGTTTGTGCTGCACTCCCACCTGGTTCCTTTGGTTACTGGCTCCTGCTTCCTCTTGACTGCCTGTTTCATCTCGCACTTGGATCATTTCTGCAAGCTTGCTTCCCTCCCTTGGGGTTGCTCACCCAACCCCTTGCCATTGGGAGAGGTTCCAAAACAATTACATTCTTGGAGAGGAAATTAAAGCACTGCCTTAGTCTTAAAAGAGAACTTTCGGCTTCCCAGTGCGGCAAACAGCAGCTTGCATATTTGATGTCTCCAGTGTTAATACTAGCCAGTTGGTTTCAAAATGGTTGCTTTCTTACTGAAGCTAGAGGGCAAAACGGTTTCTCAAAGAAACTTTGTGATAAAGGGGGGGGATGGACTCCACATGATAGGTGGGTTGGATTTTTTTGTAGAGTATATTCACTTCAATGTAAATGCAGAGACCAAATAAGCTTCCTTTAATTTCCATAATGAAATTGTTTTTGTAAAGTTAAAAATACTGTAATGAGGCCCAAACGGTGTGCTTTCAGAGGCTCCCATGGTGAAGCAAATGAGATTTTAGCTTCTCTAATTGGGCATACTGCAAGCTGGGCTTGATGCTGTCCTCAGCACAGGATGTCTGTTATCCCTAACAAAAAGAGGTCTACAGCTGTCAGCATAATACTATACGGCTTTTCAGGAGCCAAGCCATCAGGCACAGGACTGCAGCTCTGACTGGGACCACCCAAAGGGAAAGATCAAGTAGAGAGTAGCTCCGCTCTTCCTTGATTAAGAAGTTATTCGTAAGGTAATTTGTTTACAGCTATCAAAGAGAGGCTTTCAAAGCAACTGTTGAGAATTCCCAGAATTCTCTGAAAGTATTTTTATTTGATTAAGTAATGAATATGGATGTTTTATTCTCCCCTCTCCTGTGAATTAAATCTCATTACCTGTCAACACAGGTTTTTGGAGCCTTACTGTTCCTGGAGAAAACTCAAGCTAGAAAGCATTGTGCGGTTGTGTGCATTGCTGAAGTCTGCTATCTGTCATGTACAAGTCCATAAGCCTGAAAGACCATGGAATTTTTTTATATAACAATATCAACTAAAACTTTTCACATCTTAGATGTGTGCATGAAGCCATGCTATCTGAAAATGAAGTAATCTAAAGATCTGAGTTCAAAGCAAGCTTGGGAATTGTATGCTACTACTATGCAGAACACAAATGAAAAACAGAATTCAATAAAATGAGTGAAAAATTGGAGCAGTATGGGTGTTACTCTCTCCTGACATGTAGCTACTTCTGATGACAATGTGTGAATCAACACATAAAGGAGGCAATTGTCTTCCCCAGCCCTTTGAACTAGAAATTCCCAGAGTTTGTCAAGACCAGATTCCACAGTTTCAAGTTTGCTAATGAATACCCTTCCAAGTCTTCGCATTTGGGTCGGCCTTTTTATATTATACATATTGTGTGGTGTGGGTGTGTGGGTGTAGTTTCATATTGAATCATACAATAAACGTTACCGAATAAACAGTATCTCGTCTTAAATGTACTGTTACAGTAAATACGGCATTCAGAAAGCATCAAAGGAAGGATACAGCATTTCAAATGGAGAAATTATCATCCACAGCCTCTCCAAAAACCAGATTGGATGCCTTTAGTTATCATGTTTATAAAAGTCAAAAGTGGAAACCAGACTGTGACAAATGCATCAAGTTTGGTGTTCTCACCTTTCCATTAAAGCCAGATGCCAAATGCAGCTGCACCAGTTGTTACTGGAGAAGTCAGGAGACCTTTCCCAATGTCCTGCTACAGTCATTCTGGTGGGCAAAAGGAGAAATATAAAGAGATCCTTATGAAGTTGTTTATAGTAAAAACAGAGAGAAGAACTAAGGAAGAAGACTTGGGAACTGGTTGGCGTGTAATCTGGGGATGTGGTTGCAGATAGAATTGCAAAAGTGAGTACATTGGGACAAAGTCACTGCATGTAGAGGTAGACGTCTCAGTCAGTGCAGTCCCTCTAGCAGTTGGGTGGCAATGTGAAGTTAATGAAGCTCCATTCTAGTGAAACAGCCCAGACATCTGCAGCAATGTGAAGATGGTCTAAGTTATAGCAGGATAACACACAATCCATTTGTACCACTAGATAACATCTTTATAACTTTCTGAGGTTGCTGGCTGTTAACTAGGGAAATACAAAGGCACAAGTTTTGTCTATGTTTTGGCTTCTAATTTGTTAGTGGAAATGCATTATTGCCTTATGAACAACAGTATTCTGTTGTATTCTAACTGGTGTTAGGTTGCTGTGGCTTCATTTACAACATTTTAAAACAACTCCATAAAAAATGGATTGGAGAAATTATGAGTCTTTAATGATGACTGAAAACAGTAACCAGCTAAGGGTTTTTTTTGGGGGGGGGTTGCGATTGTGGAAATTAACAATGAAAATCAGTAACCAGCTAAGGTTTCTTTTGCGATTGTGGGAATTAACAGTGGAAATCTTGAAATGCTTTATTAATTTTAAAGGACTTGCTTCAGCAGAAATTCTCTGAGACTCACACTTTATATAATTACTTAATTGCTACCTTCTACTAAAATTATTCATGATATTGCTAGTGAAATGTTTCAACAGTATGGCATAACATATAAATTTAAAATGTGTGCTATGCACACCTACTGACTATCATGTGAGAGGGTATTAAGCAATATATCTGCATTACGGTTCCTTCTACAACATGTCAAAACACTGACAAAATGTGGAGCGTGAAGCTGAGGGCAAATGTAAGCACACTAAACCTAATTTGTTGCTGGCACTAGTCATGGAATTGACTATAATTGGCAAGTGGTTACTGATTTTGAGAAATAATTGCGCTGCCATTATCCAGAGAACACTGCCAAAAGCAGACATACCTCAATAAAATACTTATACGAATTTCTTCTAACATTTCTATTTACTTCAGATTGCCATTTGCCCCTTTTTTTCAATTTCACTTCATTTTCAATCAATCATTCTTTATATGATTGAAACTAATGAATGTAAACAATTAAATTTGTTATTTTTTCAGAGATAGTTTGGATAAACATATCTCAACTTGATAAGCCAAGATATGAACAAGTCTTTCCACTTTGTAGCATGAGTGAACAAACCAGCAAGTATTTAATTACTGCAAAACTATGGTTACTAGCTTTCAAAGAGCTCACAAGATTAAACCGACTTCGAACCATGGTTTAATATCCCTGCATGTTCTGAAGCTGGCATCAAGTTCCCACTTCGGCCAACATGGAAAACTATGGTTATTTTCTAGTTTGTTTGCTTGCACCATGAAGGGAGAGTTGATGGTGCTGCATGCCTGGGCAAAAGGTTGCTTCATATTTCCACTTATTGAACTATGATCATCTAAACACTACGATTTACAGTCCCCAATCCAGGTTAACCCACCAACAAAAGCTCACATGACTGGTAATGATATACATCCGCATTTGCATCTCAAAGCCAGCAGCCAGTTCAATGGTGCACTGATGAGCCGAGCATAACAGGTATGAAATGCACATCCACGTTAGCTAAATGTTTTCTGCATGTAGGGCTCCTTTTCTATAATCAGTCAGCCCAAGGTTTATTACGGTCAGCCCACAACACTCTGTCTTGGGGAAATTGTCTTTACGTTCAACATCATGTGGCATCTGTTCATGTGATGCCAGATGCAGGAAGAACCAACAAGAAAAGGTAGTAGGGATGGCATCCAACCACTTTGGACCTTGGACCCCACCCACAATTGGCTTTAGTCTCAACACACTGCCAGAAAGTGCCCCCCAACAGATTACGTAAGAAGAGCCCTGCTGGACCAGATCAAAGGCCCATTTAATTCAGCATCCTGTTCTCACAGTGACCAGTCAGATGCCCATGGGTAGCCCACAAGCAGGGTATGGCTTCAATAGCACTCTCCTCACTTGCACTTGTCAGCAACTGGCATCCATAGGCACACTGCCTCTGACTGTGGATGTACAACATATCCATGATGGCAAGTCACCAATAGCCTTATCTCTAATGCTCAAACATATCTCAGATTACCTAAAATGGAATGGAGCCCTCAACACCAAAAACTCTGTTCTACTTCCATTTGTGTGGCATCAACATTTGTGGACTACAGCCTACTTCATCAGATGCACCTTTGATCTGGTCCAGCGTTTGTAAGATACAACTCAGGATAAGACACAATACACCTGATGAAGTGAACTGTAGCCCACAAAAGATTACTCCATAATAAATTAATTGGGCTTTGAGGTGCCTCATGAGTCTGTGGTGTTTTTGCATCAACCAACACAATCTCCCCTCTGAGAATTCTCTGTAGTGTATCTTTCCCCTCTTTACTCTACTTTTCTTTTCTATTCAAAAGTTAATTTTAAATAGACTTTATAAATGACATTTCACTGAATTATTTTTATGTAAAGTGCTTCAGGCACCAGTTAAGAGCTATATAAATAAAAATGATTAAGCAATTAATATTAACAAAAAGAAGTTACAACTGCCACACTGCTGTGGGCGGTGAATAATGTCACACTGATGGAAGATTTGTTATGATATTAGTCAATTAAAGCTGTCGATAAATGATCTTGTTTTTACTATTGCCACACCCACTTCCACTAAACAATCATAAATTGCATTTTGGATTATTTGGGGTAAGACGAGTGTTGCTGTCATTTAAGTTCAAGGGCCAGCATATCTTCTGTAGCTTCTGAAGTGATTGAATTGACTTTTCTTGATCATACAACTTAGTTCTCTTAAGTTCCAGTAAAAGAGTTTACTCCTGAAGCCTTTCTCACAAATGAGTATACCACACGGCTGTGGAGGTTTAGGATCAGAGCTTTCCTTCTCCTAGATGAATAATCTTCCCAGGTTGATGAGCCCCATCTGCCCCTCGCTTCCTTCTACAGAATGTGCAGAAACCATCTTCTTGACTGTGGGACCCACGACTGGTCTTGTCTGATCAATCCACCAGACCCTGTCTTCACATCCATGGGAAGTCCCTAACTCACTGAGGGTTTGAGGCCCATCTGCTACCTCACCTGGTTTAGCCAGCCAGTCAAAGCCGTTCTCTGATTGTGTCCGCTGTCACATGGTCTACCAGGTTCAATTGCTTTGTGGAGACAATTCTAACGGGGGAAATGGAAAGTGGGGAATGAGTAACGTTCTTCCTCCACTCCAGATTCCCCTCACCACAAGCAGTCTGAGCAAAGAAAAGCTACTCATGGTGAGGGCAATCTGGAGCAAACGGGTCATTTGGGCTACAGTTAAAGGCATTTGCATACAATGTATACTTTGGGCCATGCATGTACTAAAAAGCACATTAGGGACACAGAAACATGTTCTACTTTTTATTGTGGGTTAAGAGCAGCAGATTTGACAGTAGGACCATCTGCCATTACTTCTCTTTTGTATCATGATGCCAGCCCAGTCAAAAGCAATTAAATGTGTTTTGCCATTAAAATATGGAGATAATTATGATGAATTACAGTTTTAAAATGGCCTTCAAAATTATGCATATGCTAGGTATATTCCTCACAGCTACTGAGGTAAAAAAGAATTTTAAAAAAATCCTGCCCTTGTGAAATATTCCATCTATTTTATTAATGATGTTAGCTCTGTAATGAGATACCTACAAGGAAGTTTCAGAGATGAAGAACCTGACAGTCATTAGCAATCTATTTATAACTCAGAAAGTTTCTTTGCAAAAGAGATAACAGAGCCACAGCATTCTTCTTGCTTGCTGTTGGACAAACTATACATTGTCCAAAGCTCTGTGTTGTTATTTTTCATCATGTCACAAAACCAATACAGTGTAAAAATACCACAAAGAAATGGCGAAAGGAGGGAAATTATATCTGTTTTCAATTAGGTAGTCCTATGAATGTGTCTTCAAATATTATTCATAATTTTAATTGAAGTTCTTTGAACTCTGTCAAAATTGTCCACAGCCTTCAGGCAATCCTTTCCACATCAGGTCGTGAAGAAACCCTGAACATCTGCTGAGGATCCCTGTGTGCTATGCAGTACAGTGGTACCTCGGGTTAAGCACTTAATTCGTACCGGAGGTCCGTACTTAACCTGAAACTGTTCTTAACCTGAAGCACCACTTTAGCTAATGGGGCCTCCTGCTGCTGCCACGCTGCCAGAGCATGATTTCTGTTCTTATCCTGAAGCAAAGTTCTTAACCTGAAGCACTATTTCTGGGTTAGCGGAGTGTGTAACCTGAAGCGTATGTAACCCGAGGTACCACTGTACTCTGCAGCATGTTCTAAGCCCTCATTTGGCTCACTACTGTGGCTCACTGCTGCCCCACCCCACTTCCAGACACCATTGGCTTCAACCATTTGTATGGAATGCAAAACCTTGCTCGATGCCATCACATCAGCATCTCATATATTTCATGTTGAGCCTCAATTACAGATGAGAGAGAAATTCAATTCAGCTGGCATTTAAAGGTGAACCTACATAATTCACACTTTCCGAAATAAAATGCAAAACAAAACACAGCTGTCCTTCAAAATTCACACTTCTTTGTATCTTGCAATGCAGTTCTGCATATGTTGGTGAAAACGACATACATTATATACGGGGAAGATTGCTTTGCAAAAAAATGTGCACATAAGCCAAAATTGTATACAAATATATGAGGGGAAATGAGCACTGAAATGAGCACTTTAAAATGCAAAATGTGGAGAGCTGAAGACTGGAAAAAGAAGAAACAGAGAGAAACCAAAACTGGCAGATCCCCACATCCCTAGTCTCCATGTAACCCCACAATCAAAGTGGGGACCAAAGTAAACAATACACCAAATCCATAGGAATGTTGGGAGCTGCCTTTTACAGGTCAGACCACGGGTCGGTCTAGCTCAGAATTCCTTATACTAACTGGTAGCACCTTTTCCAGGATTTCAGACAGGGGACAGGATGTCAGGATTGAACCTGGGACATTCTGTGTGCAAAGCAGATGCTCTACAGCCGAGGTACAACCCTTCCCAGACCCAGCCCAAGACATTTTGGCATCTGAGGCAAACCACAAAATGGCATCTCCCTCCTCCCCAGCCATGCAAGAAGGGGTAAGCAGAGATCTACATTGGTAACAAGGGAGGAATAAGGATCTACATCGGGGGCTCAGACCAGCAGAGCTTCCTATCCATCAATAGGTCATTGTAGAGGCGGCATGAGGGGGAAGGGCTGCCGAGGAGGTGGCAGATCCAACCTCCAAGGAGCTCACCATAGCTGTCACTGCCACGATGGCAGCTGCCATGGGCAATGCATTCCTTGGAGGCCAGATCTGCTGCCCCAGGATCCTGCCAACTGAGGATGTTGGCTCACCTTGTCGTATGAGTGTGCTAGCCCTGACCCTTCCCCTTGCTTATTAAAGTAATGCTTTTTAGTTTGGGGGAGTTACCAGATACAGGATGCACAGAGGGGGAAGATGTAACTCTGCCCTCTCAGTGCCACAGTTCTGGTGAAAGCACCCTCCCCTTGGAGCCACTACAGTGGTACCTCGGGTTACATACGCTTCAGGTTACATACGCTTCAAGTTACAGACTCCACTAACCCAGAAATAGTATCTCAGGTTAAGAAGTTTGCTTCAGGATGAGAACAGAAATCGTGCTCCAGCGGCGCGGCAGCAGCAGGAGGCCCCATTAGCTAAAGTGGTGCTTCAGATTAAGAACAGTTTCAGGTTAAGAACAGACCTCCGGAACGAATTAAGTACTTAACCCAAGGTACCACTGTATTCTTCTTCCCAGAAGGAAGCTGAATTTGTGGCCATGGCAGCCTCCTTTCCTGAAGAAATAGCAGCTTTCAGGGGTGGAGAGTTCACAGGGACTGCAATTTTCATTGGGACCACAACACAAATGTTGAAGAATACTATTTGGAATATCAAAAAATGTGTGTGTGTGTGTGTGTGTAGAAGTGCATGACTCGGTTCTAAAAAAAAGTGCAATGCCAATCGAGCTGCCACAAAAGATTACTTAGAAAAAGACACACAATCTTTGTAGATTTCACTGCTTTATTAAAAAAATACAGTGACACTGAGGTGTCATTTGTTTGTGTGTGATTTTAAAACATTGATATAATATATTCCATCTCCCTCCACTGTTTTTGGCTTTGTCGTCCTAGTTAACAGCTGCCAATGCACTGCCATACTTTTTACCCCCTGGCAGATCAGGCAAATTGCTCCCAACAGGACAGCTGCCAATCAACATAATGGCAAAAGGTGTTAGGTGGGCAACAAGGATCAGTCTTCTGCACACAGAACAGTGAAAAATCTTTTCAAAACACTCACTTTCAACAGACCAAGGCCTGGGGCTATTTTTTTGGGTGGGGGAGTCCTCATGTTAACATTTACCAATGTAAATTTAGTATCTCTTCAACTTCCATTATTAATTTTTCAAAATAATGTGAATGTTTTAATAAGCAGGCTATTGCTATATAATTTTTTGATTAGGCATTCATCTGAAAAGCTCCTTAATCAAATACTATTGAAGAAAATCAGTGTTCAGATTATCTGTTCATTTGCAAGGTTAATTTTTTCATGCTATTCTGAGAACTGCTTTTTATTATTTGGCATGGTACATGGTATCTGTGCTTGCCCTGTATATTAATTCATTCCATCAACAATTTCAAAGGAGTCACTCAGGATTTCAGGATTAAAAATCTCATATCACAGAGAATTGTAGCTTGATGAGAAAAGTCTTTCAGGCCATAAATATTTCTGAAAAATACTGTTTCACCAATGAAATATTAATCAGGATGCTTCTGTTATATGAGTCATAGGGAAGAAAGAGTTTGCACCTCTTGTCGTATAATTAACTGACTCACAACCTTTGACTAATGAAAACACTGCATGGCACTCAAAAGCTTCAGTTTTATTTAACAGGATTGGTACTATATATATATATATATATATATATATATATATATATATATATATATATATGAAGCCACCATCACTCTGATTTATGTATCCATAATCAGATCTGGAAAGCAAGTCATTATATTTTAAAAGTTGCCTAGAACAAAGTTATCCCAAACAGATGAAATAATTAAATTTTAAAAAATTAATAAGAAGAATTTCCCTTACCTTAGATAGAGCTTTGAATCCTTCTATGAAGGAAAGCAGAGGTTTCACATGGACATCTTGTGAGCTTGTCTGCCCCATGAGGATGAGAAGAAGAGAAGTATTTCGTCTCCCTAGTTTGCAAAGGAAAAAAGATCAGATACTCAGGGAGACTTAAATATACAAGGAGTTTAGGTTTCAGTCAGTCTAACACCGTCATCTTTCAAATATCATTCATAACCCAACAAGTTGGTAAAGAAGTTTCACTGAGGCAATGAGAACGCAGACAGTATAGAACAGCCTTCAGCGACGGTGCCCTCCAGAGGTTTTGGATTACTGGCTGAGACTAAAGAGAGTTGTAGTCCAAAACCTCTGGAAGGCAAGAGGATGGTGAATAAATTAGATTCAATTCTCATATTAAGGCAAACCGATCTAATCTCAAACAGTCCAAAACAACACACAATTCAAAATGGGTCTCTCATTCAAAATTTGCACTTCTCCGAATTTTGTAATTGTAAAGGGAATTGGGGGTTGCTTGTGCATAAAGGGTGCTGCAGCTCTAGGCAACGTTGCCTGGCTAAACCTTTCCCTGGCTGGACAGCCCTTTCTCCATGGCTGTGTCAGTCGCTGGCAGAATCCGTCAGTGGGCGTTTTCTGAACTTCTTCCAGCATAAAAATTCTTTCACCCCAAGTCTCCGCCTAGCCTCTCTGCGCGGAAGTCTCCTGCGCAGAGTGGGCGTGCCCAACGGAGGTCCTGGGCTCTCCCCGCTGCTCTCTGTGGAAGAGTCTCGGAGCCCTCCCTCCGCAGTCTCCCCTTGCTTCCTGGTGTCCCTCCTATTTCCTTCCTCAAAGGAAGCTTGCTCTCTCTCCCTGCTGGTCCCTTCTCCTGCATCGTTAGGGAGCCTCTAGGCTCCGATGGCAGTTCCCTGACAGTAATGCAGTTCTCTATTCAAAAAATGTATACAAAAATGCATATATGAGGATAAAGTGTGAATAAAAATGCATATATTAATGAAAATAATATACAAATGTTTATAGATATTGTGGAAATTTTATTAGGAGAATGATATATTGTGGGAAATTGCTTTGCAAAAATTGCATATCAGGAAAAATGGGATAGAAAATGTATTCGGAGAAATTCACACTGAAATGCTGAGGCAGGACTTCTTTTTTAAAAAAAATAAAAACTGAAGATTTAATTGTTAACTGTTAATTATTAAAGATAACATCCCTTTGATCCTTTGCCAAGTCGTCATTTTTCTTAGTCACTGTATTATGAATTGATCCAAGATGCACGTCACCTCAGCCCACCCACTGCAAGCTGGTCTTGCTTCTCAATAAACAAGCAGCCCTCGTGACCAATGGGGAAGGAGTTACTAGCATGCAAGAGCCAATCAGAACACAAGCAAGCTAATCTATGCCCACATTTTCTGTATGTGAGAGGCGAAAGTTTCAGTCTGAGACCCAGTTTGAATGAGATAGTTTCATTCATTCATTCATTTACTGATTTATTGATGTTTGACTTCTTATCCACCCTTCACCATAATGTCCCAGGGTACGTTGCAGCGATTTAAAAACACAAAATAATTTTAAAACCAATCACAAACCAGAATAATTGAGACTGCAATTTCAAACCCCTCCCCCTTTGTGCTGGGTGATGAGAGAGGGGGTAGACTGGACACCAGTGTCTCTCCCCCCAGTTCTGTCACTGCCCTCTATCTGCAAGATGATGCCACCATCCCATGCCCAGAACACTTTGAGCAGGTCACACAGGGAACTGCATGCTGGTGACACTGGCTCAAGCCCAGTGTGGACCCAACTGCTACACTAGCTTGAGACTGGAGTAGCTATTGGCTGCCCGCCATCTTCTTCTAGTATTGGTGGCAGAGCTGCTCCATTCAGCTCAACCACTGCCTGTTTGGGCTTTTGACTGCAGCCTAAGTCTGTAGAGCAGCCATCAGTCCAGCAGACTCCAGTGAGATGTATGAACAATAGCACGTGCTAAAAGAAATGCAGAAAAGGAAGCGTGTATATAAGCGGCAGCAGCCTGAATCCCAGCACCTTTTGGTGTGGTTTTATCCACATAAAACCATTTATCCAAATAACAGAGCCTGACTTAACAATAATACCCCAAATTGTTGCTGTTTAACTGCCATTTAACAGCCAAACTCCAGGGATGTGTCCAATCAATACCCACACTCTTACTATTGCATTGCAAATCCCTTTTATCCCTGATAAAAGCATCATCGCTTAATCTTTACGTGATTCTTGTGCATATGCACTGCCTCCTCCTGCAATTGGGAGGCAAATTGATGGGGGGGAACATTTGCATCATTGCAACTGTTCAAACGTACTCCCATCAGTTTAATGGAGCCCTATTACATCAGTTCAAGGAGGGAACATTGAAATAGGAGTAAGAGTAGCCATGTTCTGGGGTTATAAACTCGCCACACCTAGCTTCGGCTTCAATCTCTATTTAAATTCAGCTTGCTTTTGTTTTGTTTTTGAAGAGGTGGTTCTGAAATTAATGGCGGAAGAGTGGGGGTAATGGCCAGAAAGAAAGCCAGCCCATGGCACAAATCCAACAGTGTTTAGGACTAGTTTATTAGCAAAATGTAGCCAACATCTGGAGGGCACCATGTTGGCTACCCCTGCTCTGATTTATTGTTAATCACAAACATTGCTAGGCAATGCCCCATCTATATTGACAGATGCTTAGAAATCCAGCAGTTATTCGTTGGATTTGAGGCCAAGACAATTTAAAATAAATTGACTCTTCCATCACAATTAGAGGGCATGCCAATCACAATGAATCTCATTCACACTGAGTTGCAGCCTCAAATATTTGGGCGCCGCAATGCAAGCCCTATGGGCATTTGAAAGGTCTTATGACTTGTGGGATCAGGAAATCTAGAGCGGGGAAGCATGAATTTGAAACTGTGGGAAAGGTTTTGTTACTCAAACATTTATTAAGTATTCATCAAAGTAAATAGGGCAGGATCCAGGTTGAAGAGACCCTAGGAAAACTCCCTCTGGTAGGACCACTCTGCCATTGGGGGGCCCCAGTGGACTTAACTGGCAGTGAACAGCAGTACAGTGGTACCTCGGGTTACAAACGCTTCAGGTTACAGACGCTTCAGGTTACAGACTCCGCTAACCCAGAAATAGTACCTCAGGTTAAGAACTTTGCTTCAGGATGAGAACAGAAATTGTGCTCCGGCAGCGCGGCAGCGGCAGGAAGCCCCATTAGCTAAAGTGGTGCTTCAGGTTAAGAACAGTTTCAGGTTAAGAACGGACCTCCGGAATGAATTAAGTTCTTAACACGAGGTACCACTGTACTCCAGACTACCCTAAACTTCTTAGCTGTAGCACCATTTTAAGTTACCCCAATGACCTCCCTATTGTGTTGTTCTGAAGCACTGAGGATAATTAAAATGGAAAATAATCCTACCTGCCTGTTGCTAATCAGTACACCAGAAAGAGTTTGATTGGTGTGAGGGGGTATGTACGTGACTGAGTTTTCTGGAGAGCTGTAACCCCCATAACTTCCCAAGGATACCCAGTACTTATGCTGGGACAGAACACTAAGTGTCAGTAAAGTATTCTGAGAAGCTAAAGGTATTAATGTTCATTAAGTAAAATAAGCAGGGCTGACTTTAAATAGGGATGGTGACATCTGTCCTTTGAGCACCAAATATACACTTTTGCCTGTGAGTTCTGGTTGAAAAAAGCCATGTTCTTAACACTCTAGTAAGCAGCTTTTTCAGATTATTCCAGACAACGTTCCAGATATTATTGCGGGGGGGGGGGTGTTAAATGAAATTGTCACTTATTGCGGTTTAGAACTCCTGAACTATTCCTCAGTTGTTTATAAATTTCTGATATTTTGTGAGAAAATATCCCCCCACATACACCAATATGCTAATGGCCCCTTTGCACAGAAGGGCTTCTCCCCTTAATTTTCCAATCCCCCATCCCTGTTCTGAACTGGAGGTAGTTTAAAAAAAACAAAAAACCAAGAGGATTTCTTTAAAGCCAAATTTGTATTTTTTGTTGTTTATTTCCTCCTTTCTTCTCACAGGATCATAAACAGCAGCATGAAATAAATATGGGAAACTGCAAAACAGCTTTACTTTACAAATGTGGATTTTAAAGACCAAACATTTATGTTAAGAAATAAAAACACCCCCACAGTGCTTAAGACTGCAGAACATTTGTAACACACTTAAATTGTTTTCCTTTGCTAAAATGTTTTTCAAAATACATTGAAAAGCACTTTTCTGCAATGCATATAAAACAGAGGTGGGAGAACTAAACCTTAAAATCAAAAAAACGTTTCATCATTTGTAGCAGAATATGGAACCACAACAGCATCCTAATAAGTTGCCAGAAACAGACTTCGCATTTAATGTAATTTTAAAAATGCATGTTTAATTTATGCAACAAAGTGTGTTTTCCTCTGATACATCGCAGGAGGAACTTGCAGACCGCACTCTGACTGGAGGAATCATAGATAAGATCACCTTCCAAAGTGCTCTGCAATGCATCCTGAAAGAAAGTATTGTAGGAGTCACCCCAAGAGCACCTGATAGGGAGGCAGATACAACTCTCACCAAATGATGGAGCAGGAGTTTTCAGGCCAGGATCATCAGCCTTGGGTTTTTGTGGGGAGGTCAAGGGGGGAGATGCTATTGTAATATTTTTCTCAAGGTGCAGGACTCCAAAGGATGCCTTTGTGTGGGTGTTCCTATAGTTGTTGTATGATAATGTCATTACAAATCCAGGAGATGTGTTGTAATTTTCTCAGTGCACAAGGAAAAGTAAACGCAACATACAATTTCCAAGTAGCCTTTCTCTCTAAACTGACAGAAGCATTCCTGATTCACCTTGTGTTAAATAGGAAAATAAGCACCTAGTCCCCTTCAGAGTACACTATAAGCTTTTTTTGTTTTTAATTATAATAATTTCTTGCTCTTAACCTCGATGGGAGCTAATTATCTTGCATAAGCTCATATCAAATTTTCAGATACTTTAATTCTGAAAGGTGCATGAGTCAGAGAGAAAGAAAAAGTCAGGAGGATAAAGAATGCTAATAAGCATGTTCAAACAGCCAAAGGAAAACACAGATATTATACTGATATTTAAGTTTACAAAGGAAGCACATGATCTCTCATGATTCACAGGAATCAAAAGTAGCCTGGAAAGGCTGGCTTCCCCAGACCCATCAATCTTCATTCTCCCTTCAACCCTCAATGCTACAGCAGCTCTCTAACCTTCGCTCCCATCTGAAAAAGGAAAGATTGCATGTTGTTGCTTAGTTGTTTAGTCGTGTCCGACTCTTCATGACCCCATGGACCAGAGCACGCCAGGCACTCCTGTCTTCCACTGCCTCCTGCAGTTTGGTCAAACTCATGCTGGTAGCTTTGAGAACACCATCCAACCATCTCATTCTCTGTCGTCCCCTTCTCCTTGTGCCCTCCATCTTTCCCAACATCAGGGTCTTTTCCAGTGAGTCTTCTCTTCTCATGAGGTGGCCAAAGTATTGGAGCCTCAGCTTCAGTACTGGAGCCTTCAGTATTGGAGCCTGTCCTTCCAGTGAGCACTCAGGGCTGATTTCCTTAAGATTGCATAGGGCTTAAGATTGCATAGGGCTTGCTTATTCCTTGCTGTTGTGCCAAGAAAACAGCAGCGCATCAGCACATGGCACCATTGGGCTCACTGCTATTATCTGTCATGTGCTGCTTAACTATTTCCCCCTGGCCTGGACCTCCAAGAGACACCAAGCCAGAGGCACACTTAGGCGTTGGTGAAACCTGCTTTGCTGCCTGAGGCAAAACAGAAGGGTGCCACACCCACTGCCACCCCATCACCAAAGCCTTGCTTACCGGGGTCATGTGGTAGTTTCCAGTGAGATTCCATGATGTCTCACAGAACTCTCACAATACCTTGCAGAGCTCCATGAGATCTTGCCAGAAGCAACTCTGGCAGTGGTGACAGGGGTGGGCAAGGTGCCCATAGGGGTGCTGCCCTGTGGGATTCTGCTGCCTGAGGTGGGCTGCTTCACTCCTCCTCATGGACAGATTGGCTCTGCTGCCTAGGGCTGATAAGAGTTGGAGCCAACAATTTCCGGAAGGCCACAGGTTTCCCACTCCTGGATTCAACAGACTTTAGAAATTATTTTTGATGGTGAGTTAGTTGTTCCATAACAAGATGGCTCCATTATAGCCTGCACCACAACTGAATCCCTGTGTTGTTTTTTTGGTCTTTCCAGTATGCAACAATTTCTGCTCTGTGGGGAGATGATAAACTAGTTCCTGGTATGATACTTCTGCTTGGTCTTCTGGAAAAGCATTCAGTAATGCTCCTCTAGGATCCGTATGAGTTAATTGTTCTGTGATGTTCAGCCTCAACATTTGCCTTCCAATAACATTAATAACTGGACAAGAATATCACATGTGGATACAAGCCCCATATTGTCTCCAACAACTGTTGGACCACAGGTTGAATAAGTTTTTAAAACTTGACAGGGTTAAAGGTGCTAGCTAGTTAATACCTTCAACTCTTGGCAATAATGGATTTCATAGGTCTACACGGAAACATTCACCCCACTGGGGTTTATTAAAAAAAATATTGTTCAACTGCTGCCAGATTCCCAAATGGATTTTATTCGTTTAGAAGTGCCGCAGGTGCCAATTTTTAAGTGCCAATTTTTGTAACATGTTGGGAGGTTGAAACAAGTAACTTCTCAAAACTAGTTAACAAGTGTGCTACTGTCTGAAAGAAAATCTTATTGCTAACCATGTTGGGTTTCTTTCTGAAAAGCAAACTCCTAGGTTTTCTGTGACCAATTCACCTCTCTCTTGCCAGTCATTCATAGACATAGACATAAACATAGAATTGTAGAGTTGGAAAGGGACCATGAGGATCATCTAGTCCAACTCCCTGCAGTGGCAGTTGAACCCACAAACCTGAGATTAAGAGTCACATGCTCTTTGAGCTGAGCTATCCATCAGTGCTAATATGAACTTTCCATAACGTGACACCCACCTACTACATTAGCCACAGCCAAAGGCATGAAGTTAGGAGAATCCAGTCTATATTTGCTGAGGAACCTCTTCCCTTTCATGTAGGCTATATCACTGAACATCCCAAATGTTGTGCATGCTGAAAGGAACCTAATATTTTATTGCTCACAAGAGAGCAGAACTCTATAGATTGCTTCCTACCCAGATAATAAATTCTCAGATATGCCAAATTTATGAAAGCAAGCCTTACCAGAGTCAACTGCAAAATGAATTACCAAGTGCCCTGCTCAACTTATTTCCTACTCTTAATTAAGATAAAGCAAGTCCTCTCTGAATTAATCTTTAAATAGCTTAATATCAGACATTAGGGTAGATCACGTTATTAAAAATTATATGATCTGGGTCAATAGCAGCAATCATTACAAGGGTTATAGAACTCACTTCAGTGGCAGTGTGTAGCCTGTTTTCTCTTCCCCTTTCTGCCTTTGATAGAAAAGGAGGATAATGATCCTGCGGAAAGAACTGTTAGGGCAAATTATCAATGGCAGACTCGCAAATTTCAAACACACCCTATGCGATGCTAAAATTTGCTGCTGCCCCCTTGCTTCTCATGCTCAATTTGACACCATTTCTACACCAACCCCTGTGGTAACGGCACCCAGTGCAGCTGAACCAGTCACACTGCCCTAAAGCCACTTCTGAAAGCATCACATGATATTCTGGGAAGCTGGAAATCAACTCTTTTGCCCCTGCTTTTTTTCTCATGGTCTTTCTTGTGGGATGTAATCCATTGGAGCAGTCAAATACAACATTCCTTGTTTCCCTAGAGTGGACACAGGCAGGAGGATGTTACTCCAGTCAGTATAACTTCCTGTTTCACAGGTCTGGAGTGTCCTTCCCTTGCATGTGACCAGGGAGATGGGTGTGACCCTGGCTGACTCCATAAAAGAGCCAAGTCACACTGCCATCTGTCTCTCTTGATGCCATGCTGCTCTTCTGAAGCCATTTTCTTCTCTTGATGCTGTTCTCTTAATGTATTTGCTCATGGGCTCAGTCCCCATATGGGATGAACCCACAATTTGTTCTGTAACTGCTAGCTAAAGCCTGCCCTCAGGGATCATACTCTGAACCGAATGTTAGTAAACTTCTTGTTACTTTTAAGGAAAGACTCTTGTGTCTTTATTATGTTAAGAGGGATAAAAGGGGACACCAGGAATAATCTTCACTAAAGAGATTCAAACGAAGCTGCAAACTAGCTTCCTGCTGTATTGAGGGGAATTTGCTCTGCTACATGACTCACTAGCGTGAGTGAAGGAAGGATAATATTCAATCAATATAGCCTCGCCTAATATCCTTAACATTCCCACATTTCTTCCCTGTACTTTCTGTGAGGCTTACTGTGTTTGTGTTGTGTATGCCCGATACTTTTTTCCCAATCCACAATCCTCTAATAATTGTACATTAACTCCTCTCATTTTCTTCCAGCACCTTTCATTCTATTGGGGGGAGGGGAGTTGGAGGGCCACATGGCAGTGGACTGTCCCATGACAGTCCAATAACAGGTGATGGGGACACCCCTTACTTCCCTTTATGTGCCTTTATGTGCTTTTATGTGCTTTTATGTGCTTCCTGGCTGGGTGCTACTTGCTGTAGGCAGCTACAGGGCAAATCTGGACATAATTTAAGCACATTTGTTTTTAAAATGCTTAGACTGGTGGCCATGTCTCTTTAAAGCTTTTCCTGGTGCCATTTTCCTGTCCAATATCCCCTCCCCCCCAAAAAAAGCTGTTGTTTGTGTTATGTATGTATGTACAGAGCTTTTTTTCTTTAAAAAAATGTTTAGGGGTATTCTCTTTTCCTACTCATATTGAAAAACTGCCCCTCAATGAGGCCAAACTAAGATTCACAAAATGTTTAGGGGTATATGTACCCCTGCGTCCCCCCCAGAAAAAAAGCACTATGTATGTACATGTGTGTATGTAAACACATACACAAGTGTTTTTATGCAATGTCGCCAGCAAATAAAGATTTTATGGCCCCATTCTTCACATGAGCTGTACCTGAAGATAATATGCTAATTCTAATGGAATGTGCTACCTTGTACCATCCAGATAAACACTGCAAAGAACTGAACAGTGGAAGATAGTAATTAATTCTCCCAGCACGCCAGGTCTGAAACAACAATGTATATGAAGGACTACACGTGTGTAATGGATTTTATACTTATAAGATGTAACAGAGGTGCTGTTTGTAAGGAGGAAGATGTGGTCAGCTGCAAGAATGATGTAACGAAGATTGACAGATGACAACTGAACCCTAAATAAGAAATGATGCTGCTTTGGGAGGAAACGATCAACATATGTTTGCAACAGGGGCAGGAAACCTGATTTTAAGACACTGTATTAAATTAAAGTAATTTGGTTGGATTTGTAATAATTTGGAAAATTAATTTAAAAAATTGTGGGGGGGGGGATAATATGCTCACTCTGAGGCATGTTCCTGGTTTGAATTTTGCTTTCAGTGAGCTCCTGTGCAGAATGTGAAGCAGCCAATGCAGTCCTCTCCACACTCCCCTTTCTACAAGTTAAGGCACAAGATTGAGACAACAAAGAAAATCAGACTGCAATCCTGTACACATTTACCTGGTCAGAAGGTCCATCGAAAATAATGAGACTTAATTCTGAGTAAACGTCTGCATTGCCAAAGACTTTTATCCTGTATCTAGCAACCAGTTCCAAATGAAGCAGCCTCTCTTATCAGGAAAGAAAGCAGAATCCACTTGCACTTCTCTTTACAGATCTGTCCTCTTCATTAAAATGCATAGGGAGGCCAGGATGCTAAAGTGATCCTCCTGTATAATGGATTGCAAAGTGCTAGTTTGGGACATTTCTTTGAAAAAAAAACTCATGACCAGTTATCTTAAGAAATATAGAGAATAATTATATCAACCTATTATTTAAATATACCTCTTTTTTAATAAGTAAGCATTTCAGGCTTCTTACATGACACATGGAAATGATGCAAAGTTCATAAAAAGAGGAATTTGTGTGTTTATTTTTTAATTTCTGTCTTGCATAGGCCACAGTGGTTGGAAAACGTAAACACTGGATGTCGTACTTTTATCGTACTTATTAACCAAACAAACAAAATTGGCACCAAAATTCATAATTGCCTGGGCATCCACAATACACATCATAGCTTGTCCAGCTTGTAACATTGGCTGTGCTGTGAATCATATATCATTTCCACCCATAAAATCTTATTGAGCTATGTGCACAGGTGGCAAGCAAGCAGCTGATCAGGCTGTTCCTAGGCATATGCACAAAACTTCTGTAATGCTAGCCTTCCTGCCCGTGAAACCCTTGCTGAAATTCATATTGATCCTTGTGAATGTTGATCCCTATGAACTACAAAAATAATTACTTGTAAGTAAGTGTGTGTGCAGAAAACCTTTAAGGTTAATCTTTACTCTTATGTATTTATTTAAGTAAATGTATAACCAGCCTGGACCATAGAGAGCTGGACCATAAAGAAGGCTGATCGCCGAAGAATTGATGCTTTTGAATTATGGTGCTGGAGGAGACTCTTGAGAGTCCCATGGACTGCAAGAAGATCAAACCTATCCATTCTGAAGGAAATCAGCCCTGAGTGCTCACTGGAAGGACAGATCGTGAAGCTGAGGCTCCAATACTTTGGCCACCTCATGAGAAGAGAAGACTCCCTGGAAAAGACCCTGATGTTGGGAAAGATGGAGGGCACAAGGAGAAGGGGATGACAGAGGACGAGATGGTTGGACAGTGTTCTCGAAGCTACAAACATGAGTTTGACCAAACTGCAGGAGGCAGTGGAAGACAGGAGTGCCTGGCGTGCTCTGGTCCATGGGGTCACGAAGAGTTGGACATGACTAAACGACTAAACAACAACAACATAACCAGCCTTTCCATTGGGACCACAATGTTCATGGCAGCTTCCGACAAATCAAAAAAGAATTGCAAAATAAATAAGAAAAACAGCTTGAGAACAGGTCAAGTGCCTTCTTCCCTACCACCACCTTGGAATCAATGAAGGGGGATTTTTTACAACAGCTCTGGTCCTGGCATGTTTGTTGCCAACTCTATGGAATGGAGGTGCTACAATTCAGGGTGCTACAATCCAACAATATTATACCAAATAACCTATATACCAAATGTTGCTCTGCTCCAAATTTAGAGAACCCTTTTCCTCGGCCAGGAGCAAATGCCACACCAGGCCAATAGCTTACTACAAGGAATGAAGCAGGATGAGATGTGTGGATCTGATACTTAATGTGCTGCTTGTTGGTGCTGGGGAGTTATTTTGTGTTTCTGGGAGGTGGAGAGGAAGCCATCTAACAAGAAGCAGGCAGACAGAGAAATAAAGATGAAGCAATTAAATTCCACGAGCAACAAATGTTTCCATGGCATGAATGAAAGATGTAGTGAAATGTATGACATTCATTCCCTTGCATGAAGACTCGGCGTTTCCCCAAAAATCATTTTTCTTGAAAGAGCAAGACAATCATGACACTCGACAAAAAAAAAGTGCAACAGCTGAACACGAGGTGCTTATAAATGACAGCAAAACGTGTTCAAACTATTAATCATGTCTGTGGCATGTGTGTCGTCCCCCCCGGCCCCCGCTCCTCTAATGTTCCCTTTATTTTGCTTTTAAAATGAGTTTGCTTGTTCTTTTTTCAAAACCTTTGATGTGCAGTTCTAGACTCAGTCCTGGTCCTTCGTGGATGTTTTGCAAATTTTTGTCACTGTTGTTTCTAGGGACAGATGTCTGTCCATCACACTGTCATTTTTGTACCCCTTTCTAAAGTTACTCTACCTTCTAGACCCCCGCAGTTCAGCACCAACTATAGGTGGGTGGTTCATGCAAATCTCCTTGAGAGTTTGCATAGAAGTGGTCGTGGGAACTTGCATACTGCCTTTGAGTGGGCTGGCCACTGCTAGTGCACCCCACTTTCATGCTTCCTTGTCTGGCAGTTCAGTGGACATCAGAAGGAGCTTCACAGAGAGAGAGATGCTTGAGTAAAACCACCACACACAAGGAGGAACCCGAACTAGGCAGCAGGACATCAGGGATGTGTGGAAGTGAGTGCGAGTCCTCAAAGTGCTCTATGAACATGCTTTCAACACATGGAGGGATTTGCATAGGTGCTGATTTTTAGGGGCCCAGAAAGTTGAGTAACTCTAGAAAGGGGTTCAAAAGGTTTGGGAAATATTACTACTACTACTATTACACTTATTAGTCACTTTTCTCACAGAAGTGACCCAAACCAACTTACAAAAACAATACTAAAACCAGTTATAACAAACAGAACCAATGAAAGTCTAAAAACACATCTAAACAGACAAGACTGGTCTTACAGATCCTGCCTTGCAAAAAGAGGCCACAAATACCTCAAACCTTTCAAATTACAGTAAGGGCCAAAAGTCTGGGTAAAAAGAAATGTTTTTGCCTACAAATAGATAAAAAAGAGATAAGGATTGTGACAAGTATACTGTACCTCCCTGGAAAGAGAAATCCACAAGCAGCAAGCCACCACTGGAAAGGAGCATTTTCATGTTGACACTGTTTGGATCTCCCATAGAAGGGACACACAGAGAAGGGCCTCAGTTGATGATCACAGAGTCCTTAGCTGCATGTGGGGGTGGGGGGAGAATGGGGATCCTAAGACACATAAGGTTTTACAGCGTGGAAACAAATTGGTAGCCAGTGCAATTGTGCCTGAATAGGTGCTATATGTCGGGACCATTCTTCCCCTGTCAACAATTTGGCCACCCAATTCTGCACCAGCTATAGATCCTGAATCATCTTCAAAGGGAGCCCCACAAAGAACACATTGCAGTAATCCAACCTAGAGGTTACCAGAGTGTAGTTAGGATGTCTCTGTCCAGATAGTGGAACAGCTGGGCCACCAGTCGAAGCTGATGGAAGGCACTCTGCACCACCGAGGCTACTTGAGTCCCAGTAAGGGATTCAGAAGTACCCCAGGCTACCTGCTCCTTCAGAGGGAATGTAACCCCACCCAGAGCAGGCTACACCCCATCTATCCAATGGGATGACTTTCACAGATAGTGTGTATCTGTCTCTTGAAACAATAATAAAAAAGATTTGCAAATCTACAACTGGGGGCAGAACTACAGAAAAAACAAGAAAGAAAGAAAGAAAGAAAGAAAGAAAGAAAGAGAGGGAGGGAGGGAGGGAGGGAGGGAGGGAGGAAGGAAGGAAGGAAGGAAGGAAGGAAGGAAGGAAGGAAGGAAGGAAGGGTGGGTAAATCTGGATCAAAACAGGCCCCAAACAAGGAGTTAATACTGTTCTCACTGGCAGAGCAAAGATCCACCAAATACTGGAAAACTTCTGTGGTTACATGGCTTGCTACTGTTTGGCAAATAACTCTTACAGAAAACTTTTAATGCATCAAAGCAGAGTTGCAAAAGGCATTATTAAAGAGGATCACTTCTTGAAACATGGCTTCTGTCTTGTACCCAGAGGAGAAAGCAGCACAGTGCCTTTGTCCAAAAAACCATTTTTCTACCTGGATAACTTTCTCTTTCCAAATTCCCAAGTATGTAGCTGATGAAATTACACTTTAATAGTTTGGTCATTGGTGCTATAGCAAACCATTTCTAATAAACTCCTTTCCCCCCACTGCGTTTTGAGCTGTTAGTCAAGAATTATCACCTTCCTTCTTCCCACACCATGGACAGGTCTCTTGGTGACCTCCAGACTATCGATAGTGATGACCTCTTTTGAACCCAGTTTGTTGCTAAGACTCTAGTCTTCTTTTTATTTAGTTGTCGATTCCTTCCGTTCTTTATCCTCCTCTTCTTTTCATTCTTCACTCCCATGGTCATTTCTCTTTGTGAAAAATATCATGCCAAACAATAGCACTACCTGTTCTCTGTTGCCTCTGCCTGACTGGAAAGCTTTTTTCAAGACAAATGATTAGAGGCAAACATTGTCTGGCAAGCAGAGCAGGGGAGCGAGAATGCAAAGATCTACCATGAGGGAATTCAAATGCTATATGGTTACTAGCAAATAAATCAGTTATATTATTTTACTGGTTGCTAGTGCCTTTTGATGCCCAAATTAAAATGCTACTATGGCTATTTTTGAAGCCCTAAACTGTTTCGGAACCAGGCCACTTAAAGGAGTACGTGAATGTATAAAAAGAAGAGAATAAAGTTAAACCAGAGATTTTTATTTTCATTTGTTGAGGGGACCAAAAAATATGTGTTTTGGGATTGATATAACACACTAAACCAACGTAAGTTTTATTGTCCTAAACTTATGGAATTTTGTCCCTAACATAAAGTTTTTTTGTCAATTCACTAAATGAGAACATTTATTAACCTATTGTCTACTTTCTTGGAGAGGTATTTAACTGAACTTGGATAAATTCTGATACATCTTGTATGCCATGCTTCTGGTTGTTTTCCTCACATGTAAAATGCCATTGTGAAAAACTCTTGCCAGATAATTAAACTTTGGGAAATTATCTTTTAAACGATATAGAACCTGTATATGAACATGACAAATAAGTCTGGAACTTGACATTTTCATTGAATTAGCCTACTATATATTTTGGAAAGTTTTTTGTCTCTTTGTTCACCATGCATTTAGACCCCTCTTAAAATATTATAGCCAAATCCTGCATGTTGGTCCTTGAGCTAACAGAGCAGGTCTTTGTCTATATTTGGATACAATTGGATGCTATTTTGAATCAAGACAGTGGACTGAACCTTTCAAAACTGCAATGTTTTAACCTCTGATTTCAAAACCGCACTATTCACCCCCCCCCCCATTTTCCAAAGAATGCCAGGAACTTTCCTTTAGCACAGTATAAACATTAATGAACCATTCTACACATATTATTGGTTGATTTTGAAACTGTCTCAAAGAAGCATATATGGCTCAAACCACACTGGGACTGATTCATGTTAAATAAACCTATGTGCATCAAATTGAATTTGATGTTCTCTGTTATGTATTCAGTGGTCTGTGTTTGCCTGAGCTTGAGTCTGGACTAAGGAATCTGAGCTCCTGAGTTCTGATTCGATACATGATATCCAATCACAAAACATTTCAGGATTTGGGCCTCTGCCATTGGCCCTTAAACTCATCATTCGCAGCTTGGAAGTTTAGACAGCCAATCACGTTGGGAGTGGGAGTGGCCCAGTCCTTCAGAAATGTATATAAGCAGTTGCTTTGTCCCTGTTGTTCAGTTCTGTACTTCAATAAAGGTTCTTGCTGTTATCACTGTGTCTTGCCTTGTGGGAACCCACCTACACTTTAGTAACACTGTTCACTCTACCATTGTGGTGCGCTTGCTTCAGTTTTGCATCCACAGCCAAGCAGGGTGGCAGAGTTGTGAGAATACTGCACTTAAAAGCAGGGAGACCCAGGTTCACATCTTCACTCAGCAATGAAGTTCATGGGGTGATTGTGGACCAGGTATTCTCTGTCTCAGCCTGGCCTACCTCAGTCACAGGACAGTTGTGAAGATAAAATAGAGAAAGAAAAGCCCTTGTAAGTCATCCTGAGCTCCTTGGAAGAAAGAGTGGGATAAAAATGGAATATTTTTTAAAGAAATAATATTATGCATCAGCTTCCTTGAATTTCACATGACATTGTTTCAGCAGTTTTTAATGCAGTCATTATATCCTGGAAATAGATATATTTGTCAGGAATTATATATCATCATGAAAAATACTGCAACAAAACTATATCTGCAATTATAACAATATTTCATAATCCTGCAGCAAGGAAAAACAAAGGTTCATAATTCAAAGTATGGTTTCATTTAAAATATTTACCACCACTCCCTATTAAATATGGATTAGCTAACATCCTTCTTCCCACCCTTTTACCACTTGTTAATTGTTTCAACATAATTGCATATATGTTTCTGCAGTAAAAGTTGTTATGCATAATTTGCTATGCATTAAAAAGTACCCCCAAAAAAATTAAGCGTACAAAAAAGTTAACAATCAAATTACATGGCCTATTGCACACTTCTAGCAAACATCTCTCTTCCTTCTTTTATTAAAGTCTACTATTAATACTAGGTGATTGTGACAGCTGTGCTTTCATAAACCAGGTTAAGAAGGAAATAGGGTTTTATTACTTTTCCAAAGACAAATAGATAAGTTTAAAGTAAGGGAAGTCTTATCTAATTTCTACCAGTTGTAAGAAAAGTACCTGAAGTGCAAAAAGAAAAGTTATTTGGACAGAAGTGGCAAAAACAGTCTTCCCCAACACCCTCTCATTCTCTCTCTCTTCCTCTCTGTCTCTCTGTCTCTCTGTGTCTGTGCCTGATGTGCCACTATCTTGTGAGATTTTGCTCAATCCCAACAAAGGTATTCCCAAACTGCAGATTTTTTATCTTTTTCTATGGAACAACATGACTCTCTTTGCTTTTTAATGCTATTTCTGGTAAGGGAGCAATTCAAACCCACCATTACTCAATTTGTACAGATTGTTTTATATGTCAGATCTAAGCCTAGTTTGGGATAATGACTGTATTTCAACAACAGTCAAACCTATACATGTCATTTTCATTTCATTACTCATTTGCTCCATGTTTTCCTATGGAAATCAACGGACTTCAACCATTCTGCATTTAGAGAAGGTGTACAAAGCTACACTGCACCTACTACTAGGAGTTAATTTTTATTACCTACAAGCAGCTCAAGTTACATATAGCGTATTCAAAATAATTATCACGTTGGCTGTTGTGGACAGTATTTTCTCTTATCTTACAAAGATCTACTGACATTAACTTTTATGCATTTCAGGAAGATGCTACTCTGGTGAGTAAGTGGAAATGTGTTGTACGTATTACCAAAAGGCATGCATTTAGGTTTACTCTCAGAGGAAAAGTACCTTGGAACTCGCTTATGTTTTCAGCCTGCGGCTCAAAATGTCTTAGCTAGCAAATGAGGTTTGCCTGACTGTTTAGCTCTAAACAAGTTCATTTGTTAAAACGGAATAACCTTGTTTGTCCTTCTCTATATGGAACAACTTCCAGCAACACAGTGCAGTTTTTCAAATCACTGAAGACATTATCTGTCCTCCTGTAGGGATTGCCAATGATCCATCTTTCCTCCTTCCAGACTATACGCAGACTGCATCATGCCAGTTTTTACACACTCTTACAAAGGTTGGGTGCTACCCCCACTCTCTTCTGAGCTGTGGCAATATATGGGGAGGGGGGCGACTTCCAGGGTTTGTGGTCCTTCGAGAATCAAGACTTGATGGAGGCTGTTGTAGCTTTAAGTAATATGATTTATTCATATATTTACACCTGAAATTAGATGGAGGGGGTACAGATCTTACAGCATGGTCTTCTCAAGAAGGGCTTGTTCCACAGAGCAATGCTGCACTGGAGTCCAAGACATCTCTTCCAGCCTGCCAAAAATGGTGCTCCTCTCTTGTTCCCGGCTAGAGACCCAAGGCTCCTGCCAAACAGTGGTGTAGGAAGGGTGGGGGTGGTGGGTGTCAACCGCACCAGGTGTCATCAATGAGGGGGTGTCAAAATGGCAAAAATATGAAGTTGTGGTTTTTAAAAAAAAAATGGGCTCACAAAACTTTTTAGTTCAGTCACAAGTGCAATAAAACGTGGCTGGCACAGGGCCTGCAGCGTGCCCGAGCCACACATATCTCCTGGGAGTGACATGGTGGCTTGGTCGCCTGCAGGCTCCGCACTGCCTGAAACGGCAGCATGGGGCTTACGTCTGCTCATCGCCTCTCCCTCAGCTGCCCTACAGCTGAGGGGGAGGCAGCGGAGAGGCTTTGCACAGTGCACCCTGCCCTAACTCTCCCCGCCCCCAGGTGCCGGGTGCATGCACCGCCCTGGGCACCCGAGCTGCTAGCTACGCCACTGCTGCCAAATACACTCTTTTCCTGTCACACACACACCATCACCTTGGCAACCTCTGTCACTGGTGAGCTGGTTCTTGGATTGGAACCACTATTACCACAGTATTGCAATCAAGGGTGCAGGGAAGGAACATGCCCGTATCAGAACTGTTGGGAGGCAGAGGGGAAGATGACTGATGAGGGCGGACTTGAATTGCCCTGCAGTAGTGACTGGTGGCTGGTTACTGGCTAGCTGATTAGCTAACAGCCCATGCTCATGCTAGGAGCTTGCGTCCAGTCAGTAAGCACATGTTGCATTGTGATGACTGAGTCAATCCCTGCTTACCCTGTTGCCATTGGTTGCTAGAAAGTGTGGGCTTGCCCTTCTCCTCTTGATGGTCTTGGAATGGTGTATGTACTGGTGGCAAATGGTGGCCACCAGAGAACCACCTCAATGGACACCGCTGCCAGAGCCTCACTGTTTCCGGTAGTTTATACCCAGGTAAATGTGCATAGTGTTGCAGACTTAGAACATCTGTCTGTCTTCATCCCAAATTCAGGTTCAAGCCACACTGTGAAAAATATATAACTTGGCCTGACTCCAAGTTTATCCATAAACAGGAGCAAGGGGTGAATGTGAGACTGGGTATGGTTATTTATATACTTTATAGAACTTGAAAGGTGTAGTCAAATAACGGTCAAAAAAATCAATAAAGAAGGATCTACATTTTCATAGAATCTCAGGCTTCCTTTTGTAATGTTCCATTTGAGAAGCAGCTATCAGTAGTAAGATATTTCCAGGTAGCAAACCTTTATCCACTAACCTAGAAGAAAGTCTCTTTGAATTCTCTGGGACTTACTTAAATTGACATATATAGAATTATTGCCTAGCTTCTGACACTGTTACAGGCATGGCTGTATCACCTTCTAAATTATTTCTATTCCCCACACATGAGAGAAAACATAAAACATTGCCAATTGGAATGAATAACAGGATTATTTTGGGTTTCTATATAAGTTTCATAATTCTTACATTTTTTTTATTTTATATGTAACAGCAGAAGCAGTTAAGAATTTAGCAGGAAGAAAAAACGCTCAGTAATGCTGCTTCCTTCTTATCTTAGGAGGCTGCTCATTATATAAATTAAACAACTGGGGAAATTATTCTTTAAAGCAATTGGTTTATAAATCAACTAAGTATATATCACTTTAAGACACACACGCACTATAGCAATTTCTGACCTTTTGATGTCAGAAGGTGTAATCAATCCACGTTGATTATTTGCTTTAATGTGTGCTGGCAACTAAACTTTAAATGCCAAATAGTGTTTCTTACTTCACATGTGAGAGTCTGAGGGGCATTTATTGTGAAAGTTAAACAGAGTGACAGCTTGCTTTGGTTGATGTGCAAAGTTCTTGATGGTGCTAGTTTACTTTCTCCCATAATAAGCAGTTAATAGAAATTCACTGACCTGCAGTGCAGGCTTAATTTATCACGAACAGCAAGTTGATTTAACAGGATTGGAACGCAGTAGAACAATAGATTTTTTGTTGTTGTTGCACCTCCTGGTGATCTTTAGACATTTTGTCAGTAAAGAAAATCAGTCTTAACATCCGGGAAGGCCTGTGTGACTTTGAATAATTAGGCTACATCTGCAAAGGTAATTGATCAATATACACCAAATCAGAGCCAACGAGAAATTAGAAGGTATCTGTTGATTATTTCCTTTCAGCTGAAACCTTTTCAGTACATAATGGTGCCACTGCTTGATTATGTTTGACAAATGAGTTTGGTATGTTTAATATCTCAGCAAAAAGACATCGACCTGTTTTGCACATCATACTTAAGCCAAACCATGGCATAGTGCAGACACACAGCCGTACACATTCCAGGAGAGGAAACTTTGTTCCTCTCCAGTCTTTCAGCTGCTGCACTAAGTCATGGTTTGGCTTAGCATGTCATCCAAATTCCAGCTCATGGTTTAGCCCTCCGTGACAAATCACAGGCTGTAAGCCATAGAACAAGCTTTAGTTTTAGATCATGGTTAATGTGGAGAGTGCTAAACCATGACCCCATGTCTGAATGGCATGCCCATACCCTCCAACATTTCTTTGATGAAAATAGGGACGTCCCATTCCATAATGATAATTTAACTATTTATACCCCACAATCTTACTGGGTTGCCCCAGCCTATCTGGGCAGCTTCCAACATATGTAAAAACATAATAAAACATTAAACATTTTTTTAAAAACTTCCCTATACAGGATTGCTGTCAGGCGGCTTCGGGATCAGATAACTCCATACCCTCCAGTGAAAATAGGGACATCCTACCATACCCTCCAACGTTTCTCTGATGAAAATAGGGATGTCCTAAGGAAAAGCCTGACATTCCTGGATCAATTTAGAAACCGGGATGGCTTCTCTAAATCCAGAACATTCCTGGTAAATAGGGACACCACGCCACAGTCGTTGTGTTCCACTATTAACTGAGATATTAAAACAAGCACAATTAAAATACACTAGAGATTCTCCATGGAGCTTTCCACTTCAAGTATCACTGCTTCTATATCCATTGTTATTTAAGAAATAAAAGCTGAAGAAACCTTGCACAGTCAAGATGAGAAATGTCAAAGCAGACAGAAGCAAGTCAGCCTGTCTTGAATACCTCACTTTCTGTTCAAAGGCTGACACATGCTTTGCCATTTGAACTAAATTACTTTCCTCCCTATTCATCAGTTGTTTAAAATCATTATTTCGCATTCTGGATCATTCTTAATTAGCCAAGTAAGAGAACATACCTAATTATATTTTCTCTTTGCTGTTTAATTAACAAAGTGTGACATTGTATTGAAACTTCTTGCCTCAGCATTGCAGTTGGTACTCATTATGTAATACATTAGAAGGCAGAAAAATCACAAATAAAGTGGCAAGAGGGGTGGGGGTGGTTAAAAAGGATGTGCAGGGCAGAATAATATTTTTGTAAAGGGCTTTTCTTTAGGGGGGACAAGTTTCTGTGTTATAATTAATTGTGGCACTTTAAACTTAGTCTTCTGCCTTGTGTTGAATTTTAGATGGTAAGATGCGTGGTGCAAGGACCTGTCGTCCTATGCTTATAGGAGAAACTACTTCCAAAATTCACATGTGTGCATGTGAATGTGTGCTACCAGGGCATTTTTCTAAGAAAGCCTTTTTAGAAAGGTGCAGAATTTCTACTCCAGTGGATAAGGCTGTTTTTCCCCACTACCACCTTGGGTGGATGTACTGCTGAAGAACAGCAAGGGAAGAGTGAAGCTGTGATGACCCCTAGAACTGTCACAGAATAGGAATGGTATGAGAGGATGGCTGATGCCCAGTTGGGACGATCAGTGGCAAGCCTACATTTTTGGGACCCTGAATCTTGAACCCTTTGCAACCAGCAATGAGATCTGGGTAACCACTGTTATCTTCTTCAATGGGGTTGTTCCATGACAGATCACTACACCTTTACAGCATCTGTACTACTAACTGTCAAACTTGGGGGTTGTTGAAATATATACCCCCAAAAAATCAATTTGAGTCATGCCATTCAAATTGGGTCTATTAGACCCCAAAATTTTAAGCAATGTGGACTAGAGTTGCTTCTGTGGCCCCTCTGGGATTGGCGGCCCTGAAGCTGAAGCTTCAATATTGGATGGTGCCTTCAGAGCACATCTGTGGACATTTTGTCGAAAGCAGTATATCTTTTATCTAAGACACGAGATGCTGTACCTGTAAAACTACTGGATTGAGCAGGGCATTGGACCACCTGAGCCCCTTCCAAGTTTAATCCAATGATTCTATGTTGTAAGACCTGCAGCGTAAACAGTATCAAAACCGTATCAAAACCAAGCCAGACAAACCTTAGGACAACATGATGAGCAAATTGTCTTAGGCAAAGTGAACAAAAACTACAGCCTCATTTGTATATTGTCCAGTGTGTCTATAAAATTTATGATTCTGATAGTTGTGATAGCTCACAAGCATTTAGCAGTGGTCGCTATCACCAGCGAATTGCTGATTTAGATGTCTTGTGACAGCATGGTCATTTCAAAGTTCTTATGAAACGAGATTAGCTGGTTTCCTAAATCTGACCAGCAAATCAATATAAGCAACTTGGTAATGTGCATCTTAAAACAGAAAAAATAGAAAACAGATATTTTTGAGAAATACAGCACTGTCTTCCATATGTAGCCACTGTTGAAACTGCCCAGCAACCCAGTGAAAAACAAAGACATTTCAACATTTTCAAATGTTATTCATTTATTTCTGGATGCTAAAAGGTGTAAGAATCAATAGGTCAGGTTTTTTCAGTTTACCTATAATAATTGCTACAGTAAGTTAGACAGGTGTAGGATGATGTTAATGGACACTAAATACCGTGCATATTTATACTTTTCTTTTGAATCCTCCCCCACAGCCAAGTAAAAAGGTTTCCGAATTTCATAATTAGAATTTTATCCAGCTTCTTTCTAAGTTGCATAAGTAGTTGAGGGAAAATAATTACTAGGATTCTCTCCATAAAATGTATCTTTTGCCCTTCATATAATCTCCCTGTAATGTTAAATTCAAGATAGCGTGTGATAAACTCCAACTAGACTAAACGTGAAGTACTACACACATTTTCTTTAGGAGTAAGTCTAACTGAATACTTACTTCTGAATTACAGTCTCCATAAGAGTACTGTAATTGTGTTAGTCTACTGCAGAAAAAAATGGTATTGTAGCATCTTAAAGACTAAACAATTTATTGTGACATAAGGTTTTGGGGACTTCAGTATACTTCATCAGATATATGAGCCATTATCCTAAGTTGCAGGTATATGTGGTGGGGGATTGTAAACAGTGAAGTCAGAAGGAAAGGAAATGTGGAAAAGTTTTTGGTTTTTTGTGTTTTTTTAAAAGTTTAAGGACCCCTGACAGTTAAGTCCAGTCACAGACAACTCTGGGGTTGCGGCGCTCATCTCACTTTACAGGCCGAGGGAGCCGGCTTTTGTCTACAGACAGTTTTCCCGGGTCATGTGGCCAGCATGACTAAGCCGCTTCTGGCGAAACCAGAGCAGTGCATGGAAACGCCGTTTACCTTCCCACTGGAGCGGTACCTATTTATCTACTTGCACTCTGACATGCATTCGAACTGCTAGATTGGCAGGAGCAGGGACCGAGCAATAGGAGCTCATCCCGTCGCAGGGATTTGAAGTGCCGACCTTCTGATCGGCAAGCCCAAGAGACTCAGTGGTTTAGACCAAAGCGCCACCTGCATCCCTGTGGAAAAGTATAGACAGTGATATTACATTATTAGCAGTGACTAGTTAAAACACACACACACACACACCAGTTGTTGCTAATAACACATTGGCTGTAGAGAACAATATGGGAGAGACATGTTTTGTTGCTGTTGGGGCAGATGAAGGTGCCCAGTAGTTGTGGTACTACAGAGATGCACCATAGCGTTTCTTCCCTCTGTGCTCCTCGCAGTGGTCATTCCTCCTCTGGTCACATTGCCAGCCTTCATGTCACATTTGCAGACATCTTTGTAATGCAGAATTAGCGCAGACATTCTGTCATTGGTAAGCCAATTAACATATGTCAATCCACAAGAGATAACACTGAATCTCTTGATGAATTTTAATTCAGCAGTTTCACATGGTAATCTCCTTTGAAAGTTCCTCTGTTCCAGTATGGCCAGCTTAAGGTCAGTTGCAGAGCATCCCAAGAGGCTGAAATATTCACCCACCAGTTTGGGGGGATTGCCATTTTTGATACCAGACTTGTTTCTGTTTACTCTTTTGCGTACAGACTGGCTAGTTTGTGCTATGTAGAATGACAAAGGACATCACTGGCAGAGGAAGGAATGGAAGACAAGTGAGTGATCAATGTTATGGATGACATTATTAGGTTATGCAATCATATTACTAGAGTAGACATAGGGACAGAGTCACATCTGGGTCTATGCACAGTATGTGAAAGGGAAATTGTCCAGGATGAACTGTAGGCCATTAATTATAGTTTTGAGTGTTTTTAATTGGAAGCGGTAAGTGAAAAGTGGTGGTCTGTCATTTTCTTTTCTAAGTCTACCCTGTAGTACATGTGAAAAGGATCTAGGAGTCTTGGTTGACCACAAACTTGACATGAGCCAACAGTGTGACGCGGCAGCTAAAAAAGCCAATGCAATTCTGGGCTGCATCAATAGGAGTATAGCATCTAGATCAAGGGAAGTAATAGTGCCACTGTATTCTGCTCTGGTCAGACCTCACCTGGAGTACTGTGTCCAGTTCTGGGCGTCACAGTTCAAGAAGGACACTGACAAACTGGAACGTGTCCAGAGGAGGGCAACCAAAATGGTCAAAGGCCTGGAAACGATGCCTTATGAGGAACGGCTAAGGGAGCTGGGCATGTTTAGCCTGGAGAAAAGGAGGTTAAGGGGTGATATGATAGCCATGTTCAAATATATAAAAGGATGTCACATAGAGGAGGGAGAAAGGTTGTTTTCTGCTGCTCCAGAGAAGCGGACACGGAGCAATGGATCCAAACTGCAGGAAAGAAGATTCCACCTAAACATTAGGAAGAACTTCCTGACAGTAAGAGCTGTTCGACAGTGGAATTTGCTGCCAAGGAGTGTGGTGGAGTCTCCTTCTTTGGAGGTCTTTAAGCAGAGGCTTGACAACCATATGTCAGGAGTGCTCTGATGGTGTTTCCTGCTTGGCAGGGGGTTGGACTCGATGGCCCTTGTGGTCTATTCCAACTCTATGATTCTATGATTCTATGATTCTATATTATTCCTGGAAACCTAGGTGGCTTTGCTGATCTATTTCTTTACTTTGTTGAGTAGATATTGTAGTCTGAAGAACACTTGAAGTAATTTTTAAGTACTCCGATGGAACTCAGTAGGGCTTCGTTTTGAGAGACATGTATAGGATTGCAGTGTTAAACACCATTCTTTATTCACATCTATAACTGGTAAATAAGGAGTCCATATGGGAATCTTGAAAATTTTGAGCTTAAACGAGGCTTTGGGGAGGTAAAAACCTATGTGCATTGGGATGAAAGATAGGTTACAAATGTAATGAATACATATAAAATATAGTCTGGATCATAAACACATATTTGAAAAAATGCTTAGCTGATAAGCCGCCCAATATAGAAAAGAAATATTGAACACTAACTCCTACTGATATATAAAAAAGTATAAAGATGTATTTCCATCGTGATAATTAAACCTAAAGGCATTTTTCTATAAGCGGTGAAGAAGTTTCATGATCCAAACTATTTAAAGAAAAAGGAAAAGAAAGTTATAATGAAATAATCTGGAGAGATTGATTTTTCTCTGAAAACTAAAGTAATAGGTCTAGGAGACACCATAGCATTAGAATGACCATTACAAGGAGTTGATAGAACATGACTTATTCCTCTAACTACCTTTTATTTGTTGCTGTAATGGTCTAGATTCTTGATGCTAATTCTGCCAGACGGCAGTGGGATATGACCTGCCTTCCCACTGCTTGATATAAATCTCCACTGATACAAATTGAGTTCAGCCGCAGTGAACTCAAATGCTAATGCTAGTAACATAAGGCAACCTGCTGTTTGTTACCAGAAAGTTTTTAACACTGCCATACTCCCACACACTCCCTTTCACAGTGTAAATCAAAGTGGCACCACACCATTAAGGGCTGTAGCTAGATTTACATAAGACAGCAGTGCACATAAATAAGGCATCCATCAGCATCAACATTTTGTGATGATGCTTCCCCCCCCCCCCCGGCCTCAAGGTTAGTGCTTATTTCCCCGAAACAAGAGGTGCCAAAGGCTCAGGCCTATGAGGAGGAATCGCACCCTGGGACCCGAATACTTATCCTATGAGCTGACACAACATTACTCAGAGGTCATTTTTCTGATAATTTCTTTGAGATTCGTTTCCCCTCAACTCCCTGCCCCCCATAAAAAGAATTTTCCTTGATTTTTGTTTTTGGGGATTGCCATTTTCCCACTCATTCGTTCATTTATCTGGAAGTCTGTTTTCCACACACACAAAATCATGCTCCAAGTGGTTTGCAACAAAGGAACAGGGATGCATTTCAAACACTGTAAAAAAACAATTTCATAACACTATAACAAAACAATAGCAAATATGATAACATACTTTAAAAAAACCACCACAATCCAATACAATAAATATAACCAGATTACTGAAACAACAGGCAGCAACCAGCAGCAAAAACAACAAGGGAACGTCACATTTTCATCTTAAGAAACACCGCTTCCATGACATTGCTCCTTGCAATGTCGCTGAACAATGCTAAGTTCAGGGCAATGTGAGGGTGCTAAATCATGACCAGGAGGCTAATACAGTTGTTTCACTGTATGGTCCATACAGTGATGGTCCAAAAACACCCCACAGAAAACACCTTTTATTGCGGGGGTGGGGTAAAGAAGTTTAGCAATGGTAAATTGGGAGCACCACTCCAATAAGTTTTTGAAACATTTCATCTTTCAGCTACCCACTTCAGCCCGAACATAAGTATGAGCTATAATGGCTGTATGGTTGGCCATGACAGGGATCTGCATAACCTGCAGGATTAATTTCACTAAGAAATCTGTTTCCTAGCCAGGAAGACAGATTTCCATAGAAAATTAATTTCTCCTTGTTTCAGTTTCAGACTCCAAAATGTCAATTAAAAACCCCAGAGGTCTTTGTGCATATGTGTTTAGCACATCCAAGCACTCACAAGGCTCTGGATCCAGAATGAAAATACAGGGAAGGATGGAATCTCACATAACCTCATTAGCTAGGGGAAATTAGGCAAAATACATGAGGCAAAAAAATACAAGGGAAATTGCTCTAGCAGTTGACCCGGAGCATGTTTCAGCTTTTTAAGCAAGCAATTTGCAAACATTGTTTGAAGTATTCTCTTTTTTAAAAAAGAAAATCACACATACAGAAATTTGAAACCTCATTTCAGGCTGTATTGCTATAACTTTAAGCACAGCATCTGAGGAACAAAAACAAGCCTACATCCAATTAGAGGTAGAGGTTGTTTATAACCAGCCTAGAGTCCATAAAATCCTGAACATTTTGGAACTTCAAAAGAGAAAGAAAAAATATTTTATTATTTCAACTTAATTCTTATCTATACCAAATTTATAGCTAATAAAGAATGGGTCAACCAGCCACCTAAACCCCTTTTTAAATTATGATTTCTTTTTCTAGGTTTCTATTTTATCGGTAGGCCACCTTGAGTCCCTGTCAGGAGAAAAGGCAAGGAACAACAACAACAAATGTCCTAAAGTCCTTTTGACTAAAAGCCTCGCTACCCAACACTTGGTAAGCTTCCTGGCGGTGTGGGGAGTGACTGTGGTGGCAGGGAAGGCAGTAGAGCTTGGTGGTGACTATAAGCTACTCACTCACTTGCAGTCTAACCTACTTCCTAAGACTGGTTTGAGGAAGTTGAAGCAGTCATAGGGAAAACCTTGAACACTGCCCTGAGTTCCTTGAAGACTGAGCAAGATAGAAACATAGATCAATTAAAATACATCTGTGAAGTTTACAAGTGGGACATAAAGTTAATCGCATCTCACTGTTGCTTGTAACTCACACCTGGAATTCAGTAAGGGAGTCTTTCAGGCTTTTTAATATGTAGGTGATATATATAATTACATCTCTGAAGTTTAAGTGTTATGTTCCCATCTCTAAAATAGGCAGATGTTTTCTGGAAAGTTTTCTACATGCAGTTCTCTACTTCTTGGCAATATAATGCACATCATGTGTGACTTGACTTTGCTTACAGGGTGGCTGAGTGCATTGCAAAGGATGCTGCAGGTGAGACCCCAGAGGCATTTCACCCCGTCCCACAATGGGAAGGAGGGTGTCTGAGCATGATTGAAAGCAGAGGGCAAGAAGCCACCATTCCTTTTCTATTTTAGCGTCGCTTCCTCTTCATCTTTCTGAATTGCATCATGGTCCTGCACAGTCCCATTATTTCTCTCTCTCTCTGCGTTTCCCATTCTGCATTCACCCTGGTGGTGCTCATATGTGCTCCTCTCTTCACACTGTCACCTTTATGTTAATAACTTCTCTTGCTCTTTCACCTTCACCGCCCTGTTTCTTTTGCATTCCCATTAGGACGTTCTGTCTCAGCCCGAGAATGGCAAAGGCACTCTTTCTAGCCAACTCACCTCCTTTTAAAACCTCTCTTTCTACAGTGGAAAATTCCACAAATGGCTCCCCTCTGTACTGTTTACTGACAATGTCCTCTTTCAAACCCCCATCCTTCCCTCTTCACTTGCATTCAGTATTACATAGGGCAGTCTTCACACATGTTGCCCTCATTGTGACACAGGGAGAGGCTGTACCCTGATGACAACAGCAGCAGCATCTTCTGCAACGTTAGTGGGGCAGACCCAGTGCTTTTTTCTGGGGGGACACAGGGGTACTCATATCCCTAAAAATTTTGTGAATCTAAGTTTGGCCTCATTGAGGGGCAGTATTTCAATATGAGTAGGAAAATGAGAGTAGCCCTAAACATTTTTTTAGAAAAGAAAAAAAAGCACTGGGCAGACCTATTGGGAATGACATAACCAGCGTCTCAAAACTCATCTGCCTCCCCCCCCCCATCATCTCTAGATCATTTTGTAGGCATTAGGGTGCCTGGGACTAATCCCCATGACACTGCACAGTATGTGTGTATACTATGCCACCACCTTGCTGCCTTGCAATGGCTTTCAACGCTGTAATTAGAGCCTTTCTCCAGTCCTGATGGAAATGCAGTATTGCCAATCACTGGTTTCCCTCTACTAGTAATACCCAGTCCTGTGTTCTGTTTACAACCAATGAGGGAGGTCATGTTTGTTCTTCCTTAGGGTAGCATGCATACCAAATTGTCATGTAGGATGCCATCATGTAACTTGCTACGAATTGGAGCTTGCATCCCATTGTGACTAGCAAGTGTAAGGAGTGCAGTGGGGGCAAAGTGTTAATGCCCCCCCTTCCCCTGCATCATGGTTCTGGCCCAGTTTGCCCCCTGCAGGCTATTTGTTTAGCAACAATCAGCACAAAACTACATGTCAAAAGGTCTAGGTGGCCTAGGTGGCAATTAATCCAGAATGCGGCAGCTAGACTGGTGACTGGAAGTGGCCGCCGGGACCACATAACACCGGTTCTGAGAGATCTGCATTGGCTCCCAGTACGTTTCCGAGCACGATTCAAAGTGTTGGTGCTGACCTTTAAAGCCCTAAACAGCCTCGGTCCTGTATACCTGAAGGAGCGTGTCTCCACCCCCATCGTTCAGCCCGGACACTGAGATCCAGCGCCGAGGGCCTTCTGGCGGTTCCCTCATTGCGAGAAGTGAGGCTACAGGGAACCAGACAGAGGGCCTTCTCGGTAGTGGCGCCTGCCCTGTGGAACGCCCTCCCATCAGATGTCAAAGAGATAAATAATTACATGACATTCAGAAGACATCTTAAGGCAGCCCTGTTCAGGGAAGTTTTTAATATGTAACGCTGTACTGTTTTTAACACTGATTGGGAGCCGCCCAGAGTGGCTGGGGAAACTCAGCCAGATGGGCGGGGTATAAATAATAAATTATTATTATTATTATTATTATAAGATGTGCACGTGCTGTGTCCGAAATAGTATTTTTAGTTGGTGTATTTTCACTCCTCCTTCAGTGACACATTAATCTTTAGCACCTTACTCAGAACCACAGGAAATACTCTCCTTGACCATGTTTGCAAGGTCTGGCACTGTGTCTCATGCACACACAATCCAAGGTCACATATCCTGAGCAAACTGTTAAGCTTTTCTCCTCAGTCTTTCCCAAAGTTTGCTTTTAAATGCACTAATGAAATATTTCTTTTCCTCAGCAGTTAGTTCTGAAATCTCCTTGAAGAAGATTTCAAATAATGTCAGCTTTATTAATGTGGGAAAGTTTTGCCTTGGCTAATAGTGACTTGCGGCCATTTGTCTGCCATGAGGTAAATATTTAGCAGCAAGTTAAGTCAATTCAAAACCAGTAGAGAAGCTTTTTAGTCTCTAGCAAGTTCTCTTCCTTTACCCAGTCTAGTTGCTGGCTCAGAATTCAGTTACTAATTAAGGACAGAAATTAATGCAACTGCTGCACTATTCTTACTAAGGACTGGGGGGAAATCTGCTTTCTTGCTAATTTACCAGAAGGTGGTTTTAAAATGCACATTACCAGAAAATTTTCATCATACATTTAAGGAACTCTTGGCTACAGATCAGACTATGTTTTTATAGAAAGGAAGTATTGCATATTGCAGAGTCTGCTCTACTTTATACAACCAAAACTTGCACACCAAAGTTAGTGAATATGCAAGTGTATTAAATATTAATCTTTTGTTAGATTGCTTGTTTTCCATTTCTGTACTAAATGTGGCCAATAACCATCTACACTTGTTTCCTTGTAGCTGCTGAGCTGGTGTTCAGGTAACCGGTTACCAAGACAACATATTGGCAAGGGATTATAGCAGACACTTGTATGTGTATAACTCTGAATAATGCAAACAATGTTAAGTGATACATTTTTCATTATGCTAACATAATGCACCATGTGATGCCATCTACTCCTTGCCTGTTGAACATGCCCTTATTAAGAATCCGGTTTCAAACCTTACCGGTGGGTATAATGATTGCTTTATTAAAACAATAAAAATACTGGTTCATACACTTTTTCAGATGAGTTCCATACACAGTTGGTGAAACATCTGTTCAACTTACTGTAATTCACTGTTAAAAGAAAATAATCATTGCAAAAAAAAACCACATTTTCTTATACTAAGGGGGTGGGGGACAGTGATCACTCAATCGTCTGTGTGGGCTTATGAAAGGATACACCCACAATGACGTTTACAAATGGTTAGTGACATATTTAAGCGGCCTTCTGCAGCCTGGGAAGTGTTGGTTTACAAATTTTCAATGTTCCTTCAAAATTACTGGAGTGGCAGCAATGCAGAATGTAAATTGCAAATTGCAAACCATTACTAAAAAGGGCGCGGGTGGCGCTGTGGGTTAAACTACAAAGCCTAGGACTTGCTGATCAGAAGGTCGGCAGTTCGAATCCCCGGGTGAGCTCCCGTTGCTCGGTCCCTGCTCCTGCCAACCTAGCAGTTCGAAAGCACATCAAAGTGCAAGTAGATAAATAGGTATCGCTCCAGCGGGAAGGTAAACGGCATTTCTGTGCGCTGCTCTGGTTCACGAGAAGCAGCTTAGTCATGCTGGCCACATGACCCCGAAGCTGTACGCCGGCTCCCTCGGCCAGTAAAGCGAGATGAGCGCCACAACCCCAGAATCGGCCACGACTGGACCTAATGGTCAGGGGTCACTTTACCTTTACCTTTACTTAAAAGGAAAGCTTAATTTGACCCCATCAAATGAGCTTGAACATCCACTAGAGGTTGAGAGATCAAAGCTGCAGGATAAATAAAAGGGGCACCTTGTAGTGGAAGGGAGTAGTCAGAAATAAGTCCTGATGGTGCACACAGCAAGCCGCATAGTCTAAGCAGAAGGTGCTAATGACAACAGTCCCAAGGACAATGCTAGAGAGGAGTCGGACATCCCAGTGATCAAATGCACATTCAGGTCCAATACTAGGAGAAAGATTCAAAGTCAAACCGTAAGGCCAGGTTCCCATCTCTGAAGAAGATCCAGGGTTGGAATCTTAGGGTCAGTCCCAAAATCGCAGTCCAGTGGAGCTCCCAAAACAGTCAAGCTGTGGTCTATCAATGGCAAAAACTGAGCAGGCAGTCTCTGCCTTGCTTCTCTTTTTGTTCCTCCCAATCTTATTGGACGCACCTGAGCTTGCTCCAGCTGAGTAGCTGTGCCTCTCCACTTAACAAAGCCTGTGATTGTCACCTGCCCTGAGATTAAACAACCTGAGTGATCACAAACCTCTTCCTAGACCTAACAAATCCCATAATCTTCACCTCATCAGCTGTGCTGTCTTCTCTCGCCTGCCTCAGTCCCTTAAAGCATACTTACCACACCTTAGAGCCCATCATGTTTGCCAATAAGGGGTCACCTCCTGTTCTGGGGATGTTTTGACTTCCTCTGGCCCCCATGAACTATCAGGTGCCCCTTCAACGTCCTCTGAAGTCCACTGAATACCTCCTAAGCCCCCAACTTCCTCTTCCCCATTTTCAGCTTGTCGCAGTCAGCGGCAGAGCAAGCCGATTGGGCACCTGGGGTAGTGCATGCCCAGCACCCAGGGGCAGGGGCAGCCACTTACGGGGCAGGGCATGCCAGGGCAGAATGCTCTGCAGAGACTCCGAGAAGTCTGCCTGCATCCTCCCACTCAACTGCCCTACGGCTGAGGGGGAGGCAGCAGGAAGACTGTTTGGGGCAGTGCAGAGCCAGCAGGCACCCAAGTCACCGTGTCACTCCCAGTAGACACATGGCTCAGGCACGCTGCAGGCCCCGCAGTGAGTGCCGCCTGGCATTTTGTAACCCCCCCCCTTAGTGATGACATCCAGGGCAGCCTGCCCCAACCCCCTTCCTCCACCCCTGGTCCCAGTGTGTACCAATCATGGCCTCACCAGGATCTTCTTCATCCTCTTCAGTGTCCTGCCAGTTCATGACACCAGTGTAGGCAAACCAAGTCTGAAGTTTAAGTTACCTCCTTATTTGGAACAGCAAAATATCACTATAAGGTAGCACCAGAGGTTGTTGTTTCCCCACTTTCATTATCCCTTCTTCTGAATGCAGCCCCTTGTGATGAAATGCATAGTTACCTACATTATGCAAAAACAATAGAAAGATCGCATTTTCCAGGGCATGCTGAAATATCAGTCTGAGCACATGAATGTGCATTTGGGGGGGGGGTATTTCCCACAGGAGGACGATGGAAAAGCTCGTAGTAATGTTCCCCATTCAGAAGTTATTATTTATTTATACCCTTATACACTGCTCATCCTCCAAAGACAGCTTGCAAGGGATTCCTGGGTTGTCTGCCACCCAGGAGACCGCTTGCTGTATCATGTGCCTTCAGAACATTTTCTCAACCCCAAAAACTAAAGCTGCTCAATTGTTAACATGCTTTGGGACCGTAGCATAAATAAGAGAGCAATGGTGTACATTTACGCACACTATTTGCATGACATTCTCTGTATATTTGTGCAGATATAAGTCAGTGGTACAACCTGCTCATCCTATAGTGTCCACCCTAATTGGCCGTAGCTCTTTGGGCTCTCAGGGTTTTGTTTCCCTAGTCCCAAATCCCTCTGAAAGCCTGAGGAGATACTTTGAAGTGGAGATGACTGAAATGGAGACTTTTCACATGCAAAACATTGTGTCCCCTAGTGGGTTCTATACTTTCCTCATGCGATCCCTGAAATCTGCATTGCATACATACATACATACATACATACATACATACATACTGTGTTCTTAAGGCACTGCAGAGTCTGTAAACAATGGAGCTGATGTCCTGCTTGTGGGAATAGAGGGAGAAAACATTACTGGAACTAAAATGGGCCACAACTTGGTTAATAAGCATGGCATGAAAAACATAACGACTTTAACCTAAGGTCAGTGCATACCTCCCAACATTTTGGGAGAATAAATCGAGGCACCCCCCTCCCACCCTTGCCTGCTCGCTACTGCCTCCCCCCCTCCTACCTTTATCTGCAGCTTCCTCCTCCCCCTCCACAGCCTTGGTAAACACCATGCCGGCCTAGGGGGGAGCCTCAACAAGGGGGAAGCCTCTGCCTCCTCCCCTGCTGGGACCACACAGAAAGTAGGAAGAAGAGCGGTGACATGCAGGGGCAATGTAAGATTTCATTCTGTTTTTTTATCCTGCGCTCTGGCGCGAGACAACTGACTGTGTGGCCAGACCACAGGGGCCAAAATGGGACATCCAGGATCGGGATCAGAAGCTGTAGTTTGGAATCAACTGTCTGGCACAACAGTCGGTTTCTAAAAGTCTAGCCTGGCTTACTCTTTGCTGATGACATGCTGAGCTACCTATGCTGAGATTTTTGTTGGTTGGTTTTACATACCAATATTTGAGAGAGCAGGGGGAGTAGGAAGAGGAGAAGACAAGCTCTCCTCAACATTCATGCTCAGGAAATACTCTATAAATTATATTGGAGGAGGAAAGTATTGCTGTTCTTGACCTTATCTGAAGAGTGAGCATTTTCCAAGTTGGATGGTTTGTTTTCCCCTCCCTACAAAGTTCTATTTTGCATAAACAACCATCATCATTGCACTCTTTGATGCAGTGTAGAGATAATTTGATGAGAGGCTTATACAGATAACCTTTAGAATTTTCCTCTGTGGCACAAGTATCTATTTTTATAGAAACATAAATAGGAAAACAGAACATAGAGTGCTAGATACTTTTACTATGCAGAGATCTTTAGTGATACTCTTTTTAATTAGATCTTTGTTCCGCATCCTAATTAAGCAAGTATTATCTTACTTCCACTGTCCTGCCACTCTTCATCAACCTCTCACTTCCAGCAAAATCATTTCTGGCTCTTGAATTTGCTGTTTTCTATGTACAAAGGCACCCTCTCAAGATTGTTCAAGCAAAAAGAAGAAGCAAGATGCCTGCATTTCTCTCTTGAGCATAATTGCCAACAAAACAGTTTAAAGTTGCTTTATATTTAACATAAATGTGATGAACTCTTCCTTTCTGTTGTTTGCAATTACAATACAGTGGAACCTCGGGTTGCGAATGTGATCTGTGTGGGAGGCACGTAGCAACCCACAGCGTTCGCACCTGCAGCGTCACGTCTGCGCAGTACTTCCGGGTTTGGCGCGTCCGTAACCCGAAAACGTGCAACCCGCAGCCATCGCAACCCAAGGTATGACTGTACTGACTTCCACAGTAAACTTAAAGGTTTCCAAACAGAGCCACCAGGAGAGGGGTATAGGAGTATATCTGCCCAAGACCAGGGCCAAGGAGAGGAGGATTCAGACCTCAATAACAATAAAAAAGGAAGATGGTACCATGTACAGAATGAAAGTGATGAAGAAAGCTATGAAATTATGAAGCATGAGCCCATTCCCACTCTTTTGTGTTTTTAGCCAGTGTTTCCAGCTTCAGCTCTGATTGTTGAGTGCTATATAGAGAAACAGAGAAGGCCTAAAACGGACTTCAAAATGACCCCGGAAGTTCCTTCTTTAGACATTGGTGCCATAGCACCAATATGCCATGTCCACATCCAAATCCCCCCATACATGGCTGCCAAAGCAAAATGCATCAAGAGGTAGAATTACTGTAACATGATGTGTATTAAATATCTGACTGTAAGCACTATATAGTGGCTGTGTTCAGACAATGGTTTAGCATATGAGAACAGACCTAGTCTGACTCGTGCCTTCTGCATTCCCCATGGAGAAGCCACTCACTATTTCTTAGCCTAACCTTCCTCACAAGGTTGTTTTGAGGATTAAAAGGAAAGGGCGAGAAGCATAAGCACCACCTTGTGTTCTCTGGAGAAAAAAGTGGGAGATAAGTGTAATAAACAAAGGAATAATCCTGAAGTGGAGAAGCAGTTCTTGGCATCAGGCAACAACATATCTAAACTTGCAGAATGCAAGCTGTGCGTAATAGTACAATATGCATTCATAACAAATTACAAGTTTCAATATTATAATTTAGATCAGTCAAAAGACATTCCTGCAGACTGTTGTTGTTGGCATCTGTCTGTCTCAGGAGACAATGGAAGAGTGTGCCTTGAGGGGTAAAGTCAAACTATTGGAAGGTTACAGTGGCTGCTATGGCTGTAGAGATCGATACGGGAGAAACAGATTATATTGCAGGTGGGGCAGATGATGGCATCCAGTTTTGCTGCTACACGTGCACCATAGTGTTTCTTCTCTATGCTCTCCTCCCAGCAGTCATTCCTTCCCTGGTCACTACTGTGGATACACAACTTAACTGTCTGTCTCCAAAATGTAACATTCTTCAAACAGTAACAGTAGAATTATAAGCAGAATACAAGGTATGATAATAGAAATGCTTCATTATTCATTTGATTCCAAAGGTAAAAGCAATTTCACACAAATCTTCTGCAGTTCTTACAATCTTAGCAATACAAAGCTGCACATATTAAATATAACCTATTGCATATAAAATTGAAGAGACGGCTGAGTTTTTAATATTTTCAATAGTTTTAGTGTCTTCAGAAGCATAAGTAGAGAATGCTTTTGTACAATACTGACTTTTATTTGATTATTAGTTTTAATACACATATACAAAGTATTCTGCACTGGTTTATGCTGAGGTGTGCAATCATAATATATTTATGAAGTTTGAGAGAAATTCCTCCCTCTTTCCCTCCCACCCAATCCGATTCATTATCTACAATAAAGTCCTTGCAAAGTTTTCAAGAATTCTGGGTTGGAGCCAAACAATATAAATTGAAAGCTTTTGCAGATGATCTAGTTTTGACGTTACAGGAGCCAGAATCTAGTACGAAAAGAGTATTGGAACTGATTCAAGAGTTTGGTCATGTGGCAGGATTTCAGTTGAACAAGTCAAAAACTAAAGTTCTTGAGAAAAATTTAACACCAATTGAGAAAGAGAGGTTTCAGAAGGAGACAGGTTTAACATTAGTTAAGAAAGTAAAATATCTGGGGGTTAATATGACTGCTAAGAACTTAAATTTATTCAGAGATAACTATGAGAAATGTTGGACAGAAGTGAAAAAAGATTTGGAAATATGGTCAAATTTGAAGCTTTCCTTGTTGGGTCGAATTGCAGCTATAAAGATGAATGTATTGCCAAAAATGTTATTTTTGTTTCAGTCATTGCAAATTTTGGACAAGATGGACTGTTTCAAGAAGTGGCAGAAAGATATTTCTAGATTTGTCTGGCAGGGCAAGAAGCCTAGAATAAAATTTAAAATACTAACTGACGCAAAGGAAAGAGGTGGATTTGCCCTGCCAGACTTTAAACTGTATTATGAGGCAGCAACATTCTGCTGGCTGAAAGATTGGCTGCTTCTTGAAAACACAGACATTTTGGATTTAGAAGGGTTTAATAATGTTTTTGGGTGGCATGCATATTTGTGGTACGACAAGGTTAAAGCACATAAAGCATTTAAAAACCATATTGTCAGGAAAGCATTGTTTAATGTCTGGATAAGATACAAAGACTTATTGGAAATAAAAACCCCAAGGTGGTTGTCACCAATGGAAGCAAAGGCTCAGAAAAAACTCAATATGGAGGCCAACTGGCCGAAATATTGGGAAATTTTGGAACAGGATGGAGACAAATTGAAATTGCAGAGTTTTGAGAAATTAAAAGATAAAGTGCGAGATTGGCTACATTATTATCAAATAAGAGAGGCCTACAATTTAGATTAAAAAATTGGCTTCCAGGGGGAAAAATCAAAATTGGAAACAGAACTGTTAGATCCTAAAACTAAGATACTTTCAAGAATGTATAACTTGCTGCTAAAATGGAATACGCAGGATGAGACGGTTAAATCTGCAATGATTAAATGGGCACAAGATATCGGTCATAATATTATGTTTGCTGACTGGGAACAGTTATGGACCACCGGTTTGAAATTTACGGCATGTAATGCCTTAAGAGAGAATATTATGAAAATGATATATAGGTGGTACATGACACCAGTCAAGCTAGCAAAAATCTACCATGTGTCTGATAATAAATGCTGGAAATGTAAGGGAAATGAAGGTACATTCTTTCATCTTTGGTGGACGTGCCCAAAGATTAAGGCTTTCTGGGAGATGATCTATAATGAAATGAAAAAGGTATTTAAATATACCTTCTGAAGAAACCAGAGGCCTTTCTCTTGGGCATAGTCGGCCAATTGGTGCCAAAGAAGGACAGAACTTTCTTTATGTACGCAACAACAGCAGCAAGAATACTTATTGCAAAGTATTGGAAGACACAAGATTTACCCACCCTGGAAGAGTGGCAGATGAAGGTGATGGACTATATGGAATTGGCGGAAATGACTGGCAGAATCCGAGACCTGGGAGAAGAGTTGGTGGAAGAAGACTGGAAGAAATTTAAAGACTATTTGCAGAAACATTGTAAAATTAATGAATGTTAAAATGATGTTGGATTGAAAATAAGTGGTGTTAACATCAAAATTAATAAGAATATGTAAAAATGAATAGATATTAGACGAAATTATAGCAGCTATAAAATGTCAAGAAATAGAGTGAAGGTAAAGGAAAGAGGGTAAGGATTTGCTGACTTGATTATGTAAACGGGAATACAAAAAGAGGAGGTGTGAGGAGGTCAAAGAAACAAGTTAAGGAGTTTAAAGTTATGAAAAATGGTATTGTTTTTAATTTTTTCTTATTTTTTTGTTCTTTGAATGCAGTTTTTTTTTATTACTATCTTTGTAAGTTGTATTTTTTATATATTTCTACTTTTTCTTTTTTGATGTATTTCTTTTTCTTTCTTTTTCATGTGGTTCTGTACTAATGTTTTTGTAAAATTTAATAAATATTTTATTAAAAAACAACAACAAAGTTTTCAAGAATTCTGGATGTTTCTCTGTTCTCTGAAAGTTCCAGAACAACAACCTGAATACGGGGGTTATTTATTTTAATTCTTGGGAGCTTTCTGGCCATGTATATTCATATCTGCACATGCAGCTTCCATCTCTTTTAAACAAGCAATCTGCTATTCAGACAGAAAGGTGCCAGACGACAAGGAAAGCACTGGAGTGAATTACAAATTCCCTGTTTTTGCTGTAATATTCAAAACGTGAACTTCAAAGCTCACCTGTAGCAAGAGCTGAACATTCCAGGGGCTTCCCCCCCCCCCATTGCAGCACATCACCTCTGAGGGTATTCTCTCCATCCACTTGAGTTTCTTGTACATGAGGGGGCAGGGATGTGCACCCCCAGGCATTATTACCTCTGCCAGGAACGATCTCCCCTCACCCCCAGATGACATGCTTAGTCTAGAATACACCACACCTGCTCTGTGCACTGGCAGCATATTGAATGTTTGCTCTCCATGGCAAGAGAGAGGACGTTCTCTGTGGTGGCATTATGGCACTATGAAAGATTGCTCCACACTCAGGGAGCAGTCAAGCAGACAGCAGAGCAGTGTGGTGTTAATGTCGCCTTTAACAGAGAACGAGAGCAGAGAAGGAGGTGAAGGCTCAAACCGGTGTAAGGATTGACTAGATCGTTAGACATCTGGGGATGGAAACGGACATTTCTGAAATTAAACTGCTCTAAACCAGTTGCTATAAATATTTGGGCGGGGGGGGGGTTGTGAGCTGAGATGAACAGCCTCTATTATCAAGGGACATTTTGTGAAGAAATATGAAGCCCAGTAATAAATAGCTGTTGAAAAAGAAATGCAGGATAAAAATATGGGGGAAAGGAAGAAATAAAAACCTTGAGCGTATTGACTTGCTTGTTGAAAGGAGAGGAAGAGGGAGAGGCAGTATGCCCTCTTCCAGTAAATTAGGAAGACCCAACTGGTAAGGTCCAACTGGCACTTGGTCGCCCCCTCCTCATATAATTGCATCAGTCACCAGTTGCCCTAATTCTGTGCAAGGATAAGATGAGACAATCATGCCCTATCCATTTCCCTCTCCAATCGGCCTCATAAACTGGCACCTCTGGCCCTAACTGTTGCCCTACGAAAAATTTCATCGCACGCCACTGCATAGAAGGTACTGGTGGGCATCCTGACACCAGCCTGGATATCTCCATAATGAAGAAATTCTATTTAAAATGAGTATTTTCTTGAATTTATCAACAGCTAAGCAATCTGCATAATTGATTTGAAATGCTCCCTTTCCTTCCAAACACTGTAACTCCCTACCTTATTCTCACTTCACCTCCAGATTTATTATTTGCAATTTTAACATGCTGTTTACCTTCATTTCCTGATGCTAAATAAATATGTTAATTAAAAAATTCAAATCCCTGATGCACACCCTGGAAACACTACAATTTATAATTAACTTATTTATTTCCAAATTTGTAAATCGAACACTCATACCAGTCTCTGTGAATTTAGATCAACAGATTTTCAGCACTGCCAAAAACTGTTTACATTCTTTCATTAGTTTTAAATCCATGTAGTAATCTTCATATCCAAGCTCATTTGAGTTACCTTTTTCCATGAAGACTGCACTTGGTAGGTTATCAAAATAACATAATGAACTCCAGACATCTATATCAGACAAAATACCTGCAGACGCTTAATCTTTTTAAAATTAAGCTGCTTCATCAGTTATGCAAATCTCTTACATTTTGCATCAGCAAACCAATGGGCCATAACAAGTCTGTGGACTCTAATAAAATGGTAGGTAATTAGAGACATTCACAGAAAATGCAGCACAGATGTTTATCTAAAGTATTTGAGACTCTTCAACTTTTTTGATGCTTATATTTGAAGAGTCAAATAATTTTCAGCCACTCGGTTTATAACATTGTAGAGCTTCTTCTTTTACAGTAAGCTAAAAATATTATATTGTCTAAACTGTTATTTCAAAAGTTCACTCAGAGTTAGTGATGAACCCTTGTATTCTGACAGAGTTCAACAGTGTTCTCCCTTTTCCCACACAAAGTATCTTTAAACATATGGGTATTTGGCTTCATTGCGTGGACAGGCGGAGTCCCCAGATCCCGCGCGGTCCGCGCCCCCCCCCCCGTCATGTGGAATAACGACTCATGACAACGTGCTATGGAATTAAATTGGCCACAACTTTATTAAATTTCAAATGTGGCTCAGGCATTGGGCGTTCTCCCTCCCCATTCCCCAGCCGGGGACCTAGGGAGCATCAGGGTTATCCAGTGGGGGGGGGGATGGGCCGGCTCTGGAGAACATATGTTCAAGCAGAGATAGCCGCCCCCGTTATGCCGCCGCCGCAGGGGAGAGCAATGACGACCTTTCGGCGTACGGTCAAAGCCTCCCTTCAGAAACCCCTTTAACGGGGAACCCTGGTATCGCCACCACAAAGAGGAAGATGGACAAAAGGATTCCGCCCAAGGCCTGATACCGCCAAAGTTGTGACGTTTTGCTACGGGAAAGGCGAAACCTGCCAATGCAGGGAAATTCCTTTCCGGCCCTTTAACAGCGACCTTAACGTAGCAGCGCCCGCATACCTGTGAAGAAAAGTTAACCTGCAAATAAGACATTAACTGAGGGTGGGAGAAGCTCTGGAGCCAAGTGAGGATTCCCAGGTAAGATCCTCCCTCTATTGTGTGGGCAGGTAATCCCTCCCCTACCTGGCCTGGTCTCCTTGGCAACGCTTCCCCCAGGTGGGATTGGACAACTGACTGAGGTAGGCGGAGACCTCCAGGTATCCCACCTGAGGGAAGGCAAAGCCAAGCCTATGCTGTTGGAGCCGCTCCAGATCTAGGGGCTGCACGCGTCCACGCAAAGGGCGCCCCCCGTTTTAAGCGGGGAGCGGTCATTGTTTTTAAAATAATTTCTGTAGAATGTCTCCCTAAACTCTTCCCTGTGTGCTAGACTGTGCAGTTATTAACTTACCCCCTTGTGTGCTGATGATACTTTTACAAGGGTCCTTTGGGAAAGCAAATCCAGAGCTTCTCACTCCCTTAATAAGACCTGGGCTTAAGGAAAGAGGTCCTTGTCAGTAAGACATAGAAATCCTTCAACTAACCAGACAACCTAGTGGTTTTGACCAGAGTTTTAACCTGACTGGGTTGGTGGGAAACTTTGTAAAAAGGGGGGTCTGCCAGCCTGTAGATAATGTTCCCTCCTGATTGCTCACTGGGTGCAATACTTCAGCTTCACCAAGTCCAGCTGGGGCGTTATTAGATGTCATATCTATCCTACTCCACTCCAAGGGAAAAAAAGAAAGAAAGAAAGAAAGAAAGAAAGAAAGAAAGAAAGAAAGAAAAGTCTCTCCCACTTTCCACAGCAAGTCAGCAGGACTTAGGAAATAGTGGTAGCTCCACTCAGGGCTTTTTTTCAGCCAGAATTTGCCGGAACTCAGTTTCAGCACCTCTTAGGTGGGTGCCATTGCTATTATAAGAGAACAAGGAAGATGTTCATGATGAGTTCTGGCACCTCTTTTTCTAGAAAAATAGCACTGGCTCCACCACAGAATCTCCTACACACACACACACACTCACACCCCAATCATTCTGCCAAAGTTTCAGAAAATTACTTCAGTCACAGCTGTTGACTATTATGCTTCACAGAACAATGGAAATCCCTAAACTCTCAAATTTTTAAAAGACTGAATCAAAATCAGTAACAGGAAACCCTTTGTAAGCCAGCCTTAGAACCTGAAAAATCATTAGGTATAATTAAGGCAGGCTTCATGGACTTCCAGCTTAGTGACCTTCATGAAATTCCCTTATATGACAGACCATTCTTATTCCTCTTTTGTAGCATATATTATAGGTGGCTGAGGCTTAGTTGTCTACGCAACGCATCACATACTCTGGCCTTTGATTAATTTACCACAAGCATTTGAAACGCAGGCATTTTCTTGCAACAGCTTTATGAAATAAAGCTTAACAGCAACAAAAATAAGTAATTTTTGGCCTGCTATGTCATCTGTTATAATTAATATTCATAGTAGTAGATTCCTCTGTTGGATAAACATTGTAACATATCACAAGATTTGCAGTTCATCTGTTTTCATAGTCAAATAAGAACAGGAACAGCAAGTGCCTTGACACAGAACCACAAGCATTTTGCTGACATACAAACAAGAAATATTCATGGAAAGCTGACTTTTTCCGCAGTGTTATTCTGATGAATCTGTGTTTATGATGGATCCATTTCCTGCTCCTAGACACTTTTCCAGATGTATCTTACATGCAAACCCATCTGTGGTTTTATCCTGGATTAATCAGATATTTTACTCTCTCCTAGTTGTTTTGGCCTTCTGAATATAGAGCTGCAGAAAGTATTTTTTTCAAAGTTGTCTGGAACATATAGATATGTGGTTGCCAAGCTTTTGAGGCCGAGGGGTACATTTGGAATTTTGAGAGACTGTCATTGACACCAGTCACAAAATGGCTGCCACAAGGGGCACAAAATGGCTTCCCACAAAATTGGGAATACTCTTATTTTTTATAACAAAGCATGAATTGATTGGTTGACCTAATTGGTCAACATCATTCAAATCCGCATTCCGTCATGAAGTTCACTGGGAGATTTAAGATCAATCACTGTCTCTCAGCCTTACTTACTTCACAGAATTGTTGTGAGGATATAATGGAGTAGGGGAGAACAATGTATGCTGCCTTGAGCTGTGTGGAGATTATCATTATTATAATAAAATGTTAAAATATACACCCTTTTGGGCAAGAAAAAACAACAAGACAAGCCTCAAGGAAAGAGGAAATGCAGCCCATTTGCTGCTGCCTCCCACACTGTAAATCAAAATGCAAGAAACAGCAAGAAGGCAGCCATTTCTCTGCTAGTCATCAAAATGGCCTCCAGAGCTAGGAGGAAGCTAAAAGAAGAAGGAAGACAAACCACAAGCACAAAACCATCCCTGACATCGGTCACATTCAGCAACAAGTGTAGACACAACTCTAACTAATTGAGTAATTGAGAATGGTAAATTACTCTCCCATCCCTCTTAATTGGAGAGGGGCATAAGTTTGCAGCCACTGTTCTTATCCTTTTCCACCACACTCCCAATTCTGCCTTTCTCTTTTCCCTTTTACCTCATCATAGTTATGATGGCCTAGCTCTTGAATTAGCTTGAATTATGTCACTACAACACAGGGCAAAGCACAGAGAAGTCCGTATCTGGGGCCCATATAGGAAAGGGAAATCTGAAGGCTTTGCATAATAGTTTGGACAACTGTCCTAAATTCTTTCCCCCCACAATAGCCTGGCAGCAACAGTTCAGCCGAAAATCCTAAGGGAGCACAGAAACCATTTTTGGCATTTCCCATGAGGTCAAATTTCAATTGTTTTTACAAAATTCAGCCACAAGAAATTGTGAACTAGAAAACCAGTGAGGTTGTAGGCGTGTCTCTTTGACGGTACATTCTAGTGCACTATACTTGGAAACAGGTTCCATTAAGCTCAATGGGATTTACTCCTAGGTGTAGAAATGTTGCCGTAATTATGTTTATGGTGAATTTATTGTATACAGTCATACCTCGTTTTGCGGCCGGGATCCATTCCGGAGCCCCAGCCGCTAGCCAAAAAGGACACAGGGCAAAGCGCCGCACTTGTGCACAGATCGATTTGTGCTTCTGCACATGCACAAGCAGAAAACCTGGAAGTAACCCGTTCCAGTACTTCTGGGTTTGCTGCGGACGTTCGCCGGAATGGACATTAGACAAAGCGGACGTTTGCGGAGGTATTACTGTATTTCTTGATCTTGGTTTTTGTTAGTAACTTATTATTATTATTGTGTAGTAATGTGGGATTTAAGGGACGTGGGTGGCGCTGTGGGTAAAAGCCTCAGCGCCTAGGGCTTGCCGATCGAAAGGTCAGCGGTTCGAATTCCCGCGGCGGGGTGCGCTCCCGTTGCTCGGTCCCAGCGCCTGCCAACCTAGCAGTTCGAAAGCACGTCAAAGTGCAAGTAGATAAATAGGGACTGCTTACTGGCGGGAAGGTAAACGGCGTTTCCGTGTGCTGCGCTGGCTCGCCAGATGCAGCTTTGTCACGCTGGCCACGTGACCCGGAAGTGTCTTCGGACAGCGCTGGCCCCCGGCCTCTTAAGTGAGATGGGCGCACAACCCTAGAGTCTGTCAAGACTGGCCCGTACGGGCAGGGGTACCTTTACCTTTACCTTTTTAATGTGGGATTTAAAGACCAAACATAGAAAATGTGACACTAGTCCAGGGGAATCACTGAAGCCACGTCCTTATTCACTTGGCTTAACTCTGGGATTGAGAAGTACTGTAAAAAAAACTACGTCACAGAGTTGTGGAGTCTCAGGGCCACCATTTCTCAGCGGCCCCTGCAGTACCCACCTGTGACCTAGAGAAGAGGGTTGGTTTCCTCACAAGGGGAAAGGACAAGAACCTGGGACCAGGCATGTAATTGCTGGTGAAGCACCCGGGGGTTCTCAAAGGAGGAGTGGAAGATCCTTAGTAGTAATTTAGAAACAAATAAATAATGTAACTTTATGTTAATTTGCATTTACTTGTGTGGTACAAAGTGAATAGGGGTTTTCAGATTAGAGTTTTGTTGATTATTGATCATAATTGCTAAAAAGAAAATACAAAATATGAGCAAAATATGCATGGTAAATGGTTATTGCCATCAAAGAAACATTTCACGTCCCAAATCCTAGCACTGTCTTTTTCATATAACCACAGTTTGTGCACAAAGGCAAATTAAATATTTAATCAATATTAAGAGTATTGCTGTTTTTTAAAAAAATATTTGTGTGTTAAAGCCTGTGCAAGATCTATGCTGGAGTGGACAACAGTTGCATAGCCTGTTCTTCACAGCCAGCTGGCATACTCTTCAGGGGTAACTGATGCATTAAATTGTAAAAATGACGCTTTTCTGTTGTTTTGAACAAACTATGAAAACAAGGAATTTGAGGGGCCAAATTTTCCTTGTCAAAGCTTCAGTCCTCATACTCCAATCCAGGTGAGGCTCCTAAAATGTATTTTCATTTTATTGAGAGCGAAAGGTTGAGGGGAAACATTAGGAAAAAAACATCTCCCTGTATGTTCTGCTTGACAAAATTATATTGAATGTGATTGAATTGTACTAGCACAAAAGCAGAGCTCAGTTTTAAAAATCAAGTAAACCAGTGTGTCTTGGCATTCTTAAAATGTGAGGAATGTCTAAAATAGTACTAGGATCTCTCTCTCTCTCTCTCTCTCTCTCTCTCTCTCTCTCTCACACACACACACACACACACACACACACACACCACTCACACCCTCCTTTACGTTACCCTGAGGATCAAATTAGACAGTAATGTGTCTAATATGCAAAGGATTTTTAAAATGCTAATTGTATCAGAGAGGGGGGACAGATAATTACTAGAATCAGAAAAGCCACAAAGATAACATATAAGCTTTTCCTCCTATGTTGTGGTAACTGAGGAAAAACCCTCTTCTGAACCTGCTGCAAACAAGGGATTTTCTCTCAATGCAACTACCTTCAGAGAAGGGATTTTCCACAAGAAAAAGGGGAAGAGAGAGTTAACTTCCCTCTTAATGCTTGCTCTGATCCTATTAATTATCAGTCCACTCCCCCTTCCCAAAGCATTTTGCATTGTTTAAAACCTGCATGTGAAATGCAAAGACACATTTAATGTCACATCTAGTTGGACCCTGAGGTCATTGTAGAAAGGGCAGGAACAAATGAAATATTAAGTCTATACAACAATTTTCTATTATTATTAAATAATTGTTTTGAAACAACCAAATATATAAGCTTCTTGCATATCTTTGAGATGTGCTGCTCTTACAGCACACTCCTGAGAGATGTTGACCATTAACGGCCAGCGACTATATTCAGCTAGGGCACCCTTCGCAAATGTGGTGCCCTCCAGTTGTTTTGAACTGAAACTTCCATCATCTTTGACCACTGACTCTCCTGCTTGGAGCTGATGGACGCTGGCGGCCAACAACATCCAGAGGCCACCATGTTGGGGAAGGCTGATCTAGGAAGTGCAGCAGCCAAGCAATTGGTCCATTTCATGACACACCTGGAAATTACTGGGTGAGGTCTCGCTTGGACTTATTCTGCAGGGTCACCTCCAGTTCTTCCATTTGAAAATGGGAACTTGAGCTTCTAGAATAGAGAAATCAAAGGAACTGGATTTGTTACTAAACACTTCACTCCCGTTTAATTATAGACCTGAACTGGGTTTTTTTAAAAAATAAAAATAAACAAAGAAATACTTGTTAATGAGTGGCATTAAAATGCTGTTAATAAATAAGGATTAAACCCTTCAAAACTATCTAGCACACCCTCATTTTCGATCATCCAAAAATTTCTGGAATGCCTATTTTTAGAGACCACAAGTGTTTCCTGCCTGATCTTTGACCTTGAACTATGCAGTAAGATTATCAAGCCACTGCTACCAGTTACTGAACTCTGCCTCCCAAAATGCAAATGGGATGAAAGCAAGGCTGATTGTCAGCGACTTCTCTCATCCCATGGCCAGAGGCATAAAGATCAAAAGTAAAAAAGAAAAAGGAGCAGGGTCATAAGCTGTTGCATCAGCCAGTGACCTCCCCTTCAAACAGCATATACTGAAGATCACTAAAGTGGATTATTTCACTCTCAACACCCTTAACGACACTGAACAGTGAAACCACCAGCAAAAGGTTGAAAAGGGTAAAGTGGATTAACTTGAACCAGACAGTTAAATCTAAAATACGTGTGATCATATTTACATTCCATGGTAGAGTGTTTCAGTGCCCATCTCCACAGAGCAGCACTTCACAGCCATTTGTGATCACTCCATTTGTCTATTTGTGTATTTGCTCATTTAAAATTTTCTCTTCGTTTTTCACACAAAAGCCCCATATTTAATTCTGCTCCCTTATCACCTCCCTCCCTCAATCTGCCCTCTCCTATCCTACCCCTCTTCACACGATATTCCTCCTGCCACAAATAACTGAAGGAGGAAAATAAGACAGGCTTTCAGAATAGTTCAAATCCATGTGTTATATCCCACACCTTGGGTTTTTGTTTTTGTTAAGGTATGATATAGTATCCTCAAACTCACAAGCTAGAGCAACAAGGGTCAGCCTTTGTGGGGTCCATGTGATACAAAGAGGAAGTACAAAATACTAGACAGTACTACTCTACCGTGTGCCTCAGAACTACAGACCACTCCAAAAGTGTGGGAATGGTTTCTTCTTTAGTCTACTGATCCAGAGAGCAGGTGGCAGCACAATATGGGAGACTCTATGAAGGAGAACTGGAATGGCTGTAGCATAGCCAAGTAGCGGCAGACCTTGGGGCCTCTAATTCCAGTGGCACCCTCTGTGACACCTAAATTTGGTGCTCTCCCTGCCTCTTGCCTTCTGTTCTACACCATAGTTGTGACACCCCCAAGGCTTGTGCTCCCCTAAATCTGCCTCTGAGCCAGGTCCAGTGAAGTGCCACAGTCTCCAATTGCCACCTGCTGCTGCTGAGCGCCTGGGTCCTGCTCTTTTTTAAAAAAGAAGATACTTCCACATAATACAGTGGTACCTCGGGTTAATAGTAGTATTAGTAGTAGCAAATTTATTACCTGCTCTTCACCAGCAGGTCCTAGGCCATGCTACATTTAATTGGGCCTGGAAATTAACCATTAGCCAATGCAGCTGGTTTATAACAGGGGTTATATGAGTTATAAGGCAACTGGCAAATGCATTTTGGACCTGTTGGAGTTTCCAAGTCATCTTCAAGGGAAGCCCTCATGGAGAGCTATTTGCAATAATCCAGTCCGGAAGTTACCAGCACATGAAGTGCCATGACCAAGTCATATTTGACCAAAAGAAGCTGTTGCTGGCAAATCAGCCATAGCTAGAAATAGGCACACACACACACACACACACACACAGAGAGAGAGAGAGAGAGAGAGAGAGAGAGAGAGAGAGAGAGAGAGGATTTAACAATGTAAGATTGAGATAGAAAAAAAAATCTAATCAGTAATTGATCTGAAATAATAGGCCATGTAATATTGTTTTTATATAACATCAACATCCCGAGAGTGAAATATATTGATGTACCCAAAAAGCAACTTTTCACTTTCTTCCCACTCAGAGTTTACATTACAGTGTACCCGTTAAACATTTTCCTGAGGATAGAATTAAAAAAAAAACAAAACTGTAAATTGTAGCACCTTTAATTAAAATCTGCTGTATACATTTAAACTCAAGGGATCACTTCGTGTTTGCCCACCAAAACTTGCAGATTTCTTTATCATCTGCAGACTTGTGTCTTCTCTTACAGCTCATTCATTTAAATGATTTGGGTTTATGAATGGTTAGCTTCCATTAAGGCAGATATAGCGGCAGTTATTCATGGGGAGGGCCAGTTCAGACAGAACATTCACTTTTGTTCCCCCAGATCCAATAAAGAGCTCCAGCAATCCCAGTGCAATATGTTGCCTACAGATATTAGAAAAGGAGAAAGAAGTATTTTTGTTTTGGTCGGAAAGCAAGTTTATGAAGATAAGGAAATCAGTTTCAAAATTAATATCATTCTACTGTGGTAGGCTAAGATATTAAGACTGATGTGTGAAAAAATCTACATCCATCATTGGCCCAGCTGAAACTGCGGTATTGTTTTTCGCTTGGGGAATGGGACTGAACACTGAACATAAATGCACCCAGCAGCATGCAAGTGATGCTGTATGAGAGCTGAGTGATGGTTGATGGAAGATTAACGCAACCTGCATGATTCACACAACTGGCATGATACATCTTTTGTTTGCGGGGGGGGGGTCAAGGAAGAATTGCTTAATATTCTAATATTGCACAAGGAAACATAATCAGGATGCCAATTTTCAAGGCCTGGTCCGTAGCCTCCAGCACATAAAGCATTACTACAAAGAGCCGCAGGATAGAAACTGGATCTTAAAAGACTTTTGTTTCACTGGGATTTTCTAAAAGGCATCATGCCATAATCCTTGACACAAACCCAGAGCTTAGACCTATTGCCCTCCTATCTTCACCCTTGCCACATGGATTTTTCATTTGTGATAGATCGAGGGGCTTTCTTCTTCTTTTAGATAAGTCCTGATGTGCTGACCTATCCTTCCATTACCTCCAAGATTATTGTGATGTCCTTGATGGCAACTTGGAAGCCTTAGCTAGTCAAAATGCAGCGATGGGCAAATCTTAGTCCCTCCTGCTGGACTCACATTCCCTTTAGCCTCAGAAGTATGGCCAGTCATTGAGGATTATGGGAGTTGTAGTGCAGCAACACCTGGAGGCTCTCGGGTTAGCTTCTTTTGATCTAGAGCCTTTTGTAGCCTTGGACTCTCCTACCTTAAGGAGAACCTTTTCCAAAGCAACCCACTCACCATTTGAAGTCAGGTGTCTGCCCATTCTGTCCATGTCACAGATCCAGACAGGAGCAGCAAAATAACATGGCCAGGCTATTTTGGTCCTTGCTACTGGAGGGATTAGGAAAGATTGCCTTTTGATACTGTTTTGGAAAGACTGTAAGGCTTTTTCTTTTCACCAGAGCTTTCAAGGAGTGTTGAATTCTTTTGGTGGTCTTGTTTTTATTTGATTTTACTGTTCTTAGAAGTTACTTCAGAAAAGGATCAATGTTATGTGCTTTTAAAACAAAGTACAAAAAAGCAAAGTCAGGGCAAGGAAAGCATACAGTCTGGCTTTTGTTTTCCTTCGGATCCAGCTCAGGTACAACTAGGATTTAGAGTGCATGAACACTGGATGGTACTCAACTAAATAAATGTGCGAACAGAACAACTTCCACTTGCACAATGGGACTTCCCCTGCTCTCCTCCCTCAACACAAGCTGTCTGCCACCCCCAAATCTGCTCCTGAACAATTTTAGGGGGCACAAAGTGGGAAGTCTTATTGAGCAAGCATAAGTCATTCCATGCCTGCAAAGTGCTACTTAACACAAAGTTGAATGCAACCCACTATATTGGAAAGGGTTTACAATATTTGCCCCCCCCTCACTCCCCAAAATAATGTCTAAATCCTTACGGTTTAAAATACATATTGTTCATAAGAAAGTCTAATTTCATTATTGAAATTAGACAGGATAGTAGAGAATCATGTGAATGTTGAATGGAATGGCCATGAAAGAATTATTAAAATTCAAATAACTATCTGTGTTTTAGAGTTTTTGTTGTCCCCACAGGCACTTTTATCACCACTGTGTAAAAATTGGGATGGATATATGTATTTAGAGATATTTAGAAAGGTATTTTAGAAAAATAATAATTTTAAAATATACATTTTCCACCTTGGGCCTCAAGCTATGGCCGTGCAAAACTGGCAACCAAGAATATAGTCCAAAGGCACATGAGGCCGCCATTTTGCTCAACGTAATCAGGTCTGGGTCTGGTCACAGCCTAGATGGGTGACCATCCTGGGTCCCATGACAGAAGGAATGCAGGATAGGAATGCCAGAAAATAAATGAGAGCCAAGTAGAGGGAACTGGGAATAGCAGAAAATGTAAAATTTATCACATGTGCAGCAACGGTGCTCACAAACACATATCAATAATTCCTTCCCGCGACCAAGAAGTGCTCATTAATGCCTCTTATTAACTGAAGTAAGGTGAAGCTTAAAACATAGGCTAGCTCTGCCCTCTTCTGGACGCATATTGTGAGCAACAAAATTTCACAAAAATAAGAGCTATTCCAATTTTAGAAGAACTAAACATCATATTAGAATATTAATTTTAAAAAACAACACTCAAGGTATGGCCTTTATAAAAAATGTATATCAGGATAAAGTTATTCAAAGATACAATGAGTGGCAAAGCATAAAAAGTTTCCATTCAATAAACTTGTATATATAAAGGCAAGAGCTAATATTCTAATACTCTATAGGTTGAAGGTACTTCACTACACATCTGCAAGGCTGAAATCCTACACCAAAATGTAAGCCTCACTGACTACAGTGGAGTTGATTTTTGAGTAGATGCGTAAGACTGCCCTATAAAAATCTCTTAAGACAGTCTGTGGTTATGAGTCCCAGACAATTCATCATCTTTGCTCTGGAGTACATTGCAACCACAGGCAATTCCAAAAGCAATGGCAACTCCACTTAGGCATCACACGTCAATGAGAATGTTTCTACATTTTGTAGCAGTCTTTAGGACAAGGGCAGGGAACCAACCAGAAATTATTGCCAACCTATGCCTTGTATCCTCCTGTGACAGATGTAGTGACAGCAAGTTGGTCGTGCTCATTCTTTCCTAATAACTCCCACAGGTAGTGATAGACATCTGTTCCGTCTGAGGAAAAAGTCTCAGATGCAGAACCCTGTCACTTAGTGAAGAACTGTCTAAAATGAGGGGAAAGAATTCCATGTGAGCCTTCCCTCTCTTGTGCTCAAGAGGCATCTATGGGCTTCTCCTGCCCCATCCATATGCCTAGTGTGCAAACATATTCATGGCCTCACACGTGACTCATTTACACATTTAACTGCTCAAAGAATCCAGCGACACATAGAGCTTTTGCCCTGGGATTCTCAGAGTGTTTATCTGTGGCACAGAGAGTTATTGCTATTAGTAGTGGCACTGGTGCTGTTTACATGATCTCCAGAGGTGAAGGAAAGAGCGAGTTCGACAAGAGTTGTTAGCACTCATTCAACAACCATTTGATCCTCTGAAGATGCATCAACATATCCACTTGATCATGAATGAAAAGGCTCTCCTGGTATGATGGGTGAGCTAGGCAGCTTTGATCTATACACATCTGGATACTAGGTACAGAGCGTCAGGCTAGACTGAGAGATTGAGGCGTGTGTGGGTGTGGGTGTCTTGTCATCCATACTTAACACAATTGCCAGCTAAACATGCATAACTATGCAAGCTGAATACAAGTAATTCAAAATCACAGTTAATTACAAAGCACCATATTATGTGTTATCGTGGTGAGAACAGTCACTGCCACAGCACCCCTCCAGACAACCTGTTTATTGACCGTTCATTCCAATTTGCTGTAGGGTGTTGATAGGACTTCCTGGTAATCACTCATTCATCCCAAACATCTCAGTACATTTCCCCTGTCAGTCTCCTAACCACACAAAAAAACTGGTTATTTTATAAGTGGATTTGTTGTGCAAAGGCAACAGAGCACTTTGATCCACTTTAATTGTGGAAACTTAGATTTTCAGTGTCCATAAGCAAAGCAGGACGAATGCTCATTTTCATGAAACCTCCCCACACAGCAAGTTTCCCAAGTATGCAGAAATCACTCTCTGTTTTTTGTGATCCTGTTTCACTTCCAAACTTATATGCGATCAACCCCATTTATATGGAACTGTATGTAGTTCTTCCTTGATTCCAATCTTGCCTCCTGAAGCCCAAAATGAATGCCATCAGTTCTGGAGTGGCCCTCAGGATGCACAATTCCTCTTCTGTCGACTGTGGAGGTTCTTTAAAGGTAAAGGTAAAGGGACCCCTGACCGTTAGGTCCAGTCACAGACGACTCTGGGGCTGCGGCGCTCATCTCGCTTTACTGGCCAAGGGAACCAGCGTACAGCTTCCGGGTCATGTGGCCAGCATGACTAAGCTGCTTCTGGCAAACTAGAGCAGTGCATGGAAATGCCGTTTACCTTCCCGCAGGAGCGGTACCTATTTATCTACTTGCACTTTGATTCTTTAAGCGGTTCTTTAAGTGGGGTTAAATAGTGCCACCTAATGGCAGTTAACAGCAATACACACTTTGGTGCTATCTAATTGACTGTTAACATTTTAATTGCAAAGGTAGAACTCTTGGTAAATTTATCCAGTTAGAATACTAAATTTTGGAGTCACCCAAACACTTGCCTAGTTCGTAAGAGGAAAGTAATTTCCCCTCCCCTTCCCCTGACATAGCAGCCAAAAATAAAAAGGAAAAGGGCATCTAGCTATCACAAATAGGAGCAAGCACTTAGGTTAATTAAAACATCCTACTCTTTCCCAGTTACAATGTGTGACTGACATGATCATCTAAAATTTTAATTTTCTCTTAAAATAGAACAGCTAATAAGCCTCCCATAAACCTTTCAGACCAAAGAGATTCAGCACACCAGGACACCCGGGCAGAATTGAAAAATGCAGGTAGGAGGATAGTATGCATCACACAGGGACCTGACTTGCTTTATTTATACATCACAATGTGAGATCAAAGTGATACGGTAGCGTGGGAGGGGTTACCATGCATTTGGATTCTGTGCAAATCTGTTGTTTCAGAGAGAAATGAGTTGAAATGGGGAAATCTTATCCAGCTTCTCTGTTCTGTGTGTCATTTGGCACCCTGCTCCTTCTCTACATCCTTTAAATGGACTGGCCATTTTGCATTTGTATCAGGGGCTCAAACTAATACCCCTCATGTGCTGAAAGGAAGGCGGGGAAGAGCCCATCAGCCCCTTCCTGCCATACCCACTGGCTTTACAGCCCCTCACATTTGGCAAGGATGAGAAAGGCTGTGTGTGCATATCAATGTGCAATGAGCTCTTTCATTTAAATTGGGGGGGGGGTCCTCATATTCAGTTCATGTGTTGATCTGTACCTAGGGTTGTCAATTGCCTGCTGTGGGGGTGCATGCTTTGAAAGTTTGAAGGGGGTCAAGCTGAACCCACCTACCATTAGGCTGCCTCTCACTCTTTCTGGACCCACGCCCTAAGCCAAGTATTCCCTATACAGTGGTACCTTGGATTAAGAACTTAATTTGTTCCGGAGGTCCGTTCTTAACCTGAAACTGTTCTTAACCTGAAGCACCACTTTAGCTAATGGGGCCTCCCGCTGCTGCAGCGCCGCCGCCGCGCGATTTCTGTTCTCATCCTGAAGCAAAGTTCTGAACCTGAGGTACTATTTCTGGGTTAGCGCAGAGCAGGGACTCACTTCCACAGGGCCAAAAATCGCATCTGCGCAGACGCAGGTGTCAGAAATCGCATCTGCGCAGACGTGATCCGGACCACAGAGCGATCTCCACGGGAGTGAAACGGCCCAGGCGAGGTAAACCTTGCCAACCCCTGCACTAGTCCATCTTCACTCCCCAAGTATCCATTCAGTTGTAAAGAGGGATGAGGGAGAAATTCAATTAAAGCACGCACTTAAAGGCAAACCTACATAATTCACACTTTCCTAAACAATATGTACACTGAAAATAGCCCTTCTTTGAAATTCACATGTGAATTTCATGAACACGTGTTATATTAGGGAGAGTTGCTTTGCAAAAATGTGCATATTACGCAAAACTGCATACCAAAAATGTGTCTATTACGAGAAATTCACACTAAAATGCTGACGAATCTTCATGGGGACTTTTCTTTTAAAATCACAAACTGATAAGGAAATGTGGAGCACTGAATTTAAGACTGGGGGAAATGAGAAACAGAGAGAAACCAAAATTGACAAATTCATGCATCCCTATTTGCAAACCAGCTGGTTTCTGTATTCTGAAATGCACATTGTTGTTTTAAATCTGAACAATGTCTATGTACATTGGTAGTAAACCACTAATGGGAATAGGTTTCCTTCTCTTCCGAGACATGGAACCATCGAACCTTCCATTAATACAGGAAGCTTCTAATGGTTCAGACTCTCTCTTTTTCCCAGTATGGCTTACTCCAACTGGGAGTGGCGCTCCAGCAGAAGCCTTTTCAGCTACTGATGGTGGCATGCTAAGCAGAAACTGTATCTTGGCTGTTATGCAGTACAATGCCAGTCTGAAGATTTAAAGCCAAACGTGTACTGCAAAAAGGAGAAGAGAATACCATCATTCTTTTCCACATATTTCTTTCATAACCATGAAGTTTCGTGGCCTTTAGCTATTCTGCCACAGAAGCAATACTACTGAAACAAGACGACGTTTCAGGAGCAGCGACTTAAAATGCAGGTGTTTTTTGTGTTTGTTGCTTTCACGGACAGGTGCCCCGCTAGAAATAAGTGACCTTTCAACCACGTCCAGATAAGCGCCTGTCAACTTTGTACAGGAAAAAAGTCCTAAAGGGTGGTGGGGAAAGGGGGGAGCGGCAACACTGGGCATATCATTTGGTGCTCTTGCAAGAGCAGATATTATAATCAAATTCCCTTACTCCCCCACCCCCACCCCCCAAGCTTGAGCCTGGCTTTCAAACCATTCTATATTAAGCAACTACATGCTTCACTTTCAAAGCGGAGGTTAGAGATATCCCTGCCACTTACATCATTGTTTCTATGGCAACTAAACGTACTTCAGAAAGACAGACTGTATGGTTTTGGTCCTGTTAAAATAAACAGAAAGCCCCAAAAGGGAGGCATGGAAGCTGGGAAGACTTTGCTGTTAGTTCAGGGATATGCATCACTCCTGAGCAGCAGAAAGAATTCCTGGTGGATGCCAAATGCTTTTTCTAATTTTATACAGCATCCATCACCATTCCTTGTTTCTGCTGCCTATTTTGTTAATTAAAAGAAAAAGATGGCTCCCCCCCTTCCTGAAAGACATGTTACTATGGAAACAATGGATTTGCTTGATATAGATATCCCTTGGGTTCACCCCGAGTAAGAAATGAAGCTAAATAAAAGGGCAAGGCAAGCAACAGGGAGTCGATATAGAAGCTGGTGGAGAACCCAGCGTTAAAAAACACCGAAACATAATGCACTTATAAGGAGGCTCAGCATATTTGCGGCAGGTGTACAACTGGGGGTAGGAAGTCTTGCCACAAAGAATCATAGAATTGTAGAGTTGGAAGGGATCACCAAGGGTCATCTAGTCCAACCCCCTGTAATGCAGGAATGCTGCCCACCGCGGTTCCTGGGAGGGCTTGAACCACCAGCCTTCTGGTTAACACCCACATGCACTGACCCATTGTGCCACAAGAGGGTAATAGTAATACAATAGGCACAGGTTAGAGTTTTAAAAGTGGGTTTAAAACTGGAAACCTAGAATCTGTATCCCCTATTAAACTTTAGCCTAAGGATCGAGAAATTTGGCTGCCAACCCCAAACCTCCTCCCTCCCTTTTTAAAGGCTTTTCACATGAAGGAAACAATTGTGTCAGTGTTGTGCACCATCACTGAATGGCAGTAAGGCAAGTTTCCCTCATACTCACAGAGACCAACTTACACTGGCTTATTTAGCCAGTTTATTCCAGTCCTCCTCCTCCATCACAATATGCAGATCTTCCTCCCAGGAGCTTTTCGATCCTAATAGTGGAACGGTCTGTATCTCCTGTAATATTTTTTAGAACACAGAGAACTCCCATATCCTCACTACCCCTACCATAATCACAATTTGCTCAAAATGTGTCAATGGACTGCATGGGAATTGGCATTTTGGTCAATAAGGTTACAGAACTCTGGACAACTATTAATCATTATACAAGATGCAGATTTCCTCTTTTTCATATCAAAGGTACAAATTCATTTGATATGAACATCCCCTTTATTTTTGATTCGTGTATTGTTTTATCCATCTTCTTCTGTTCAAATAAAATAGAATTGTTTAAAGAAGGGAACTAGGTAGTCTGAGAGTTTCCTGAAAATGATTCAGTTTAAAGGCCCAAAGTACAGCATAATTCATGTATGGTATGTGTTGTGGAGCCTGTTCCTCCTGATGTGTTTAAGAAGAGTTGTCACTACATTAATGCACCTCCTTCCTCTCAAGCTCTCACCTCCTGGAATTGACAAGATAAAAGTCTCGTGATGGCTTTTCTATACCAAAAGGAAACATGGGAATAGAAACTAATTTTCCTCTAAAGATAAAGTTGAATATGACAACTTTTGAGTACTTATAACATATCATTAAAAAAAATCCTGACTAGTGCCAATTGTTATATTTTGATGGCAGATGCCAGCGCATTTTATGTTATCGGCCCCCAAACTGAACAGAATAGGTTATACATTGAAAAATAAACTGATATGACATTTTAAAAGCCAGCACAGTGTGTAGTTGGTTAAGCATTTAATCCTATGGGAGGGTAGTTCAGGGTCCAGAGGCTCTGATTTCAGAGGGAGATCTGATGTCAGAGCCTGCCACTCTGCCACCTCCTCCGTTGTCACTGCCCAGCAATGACACTGCCCAGTTCTGTTGGTAGAGCCAAAAAAGGGTCATGTTGCAATGTGGTTTCGATGCAAACCAAGAACAGTCCCCAGGAATATCCTTAAACCTTGGGGGGGGGGGGGAATTAGACATGTTTCTGAAACAGGATGAATTTTAAAGAAATGAATGAATGAAGTTAAGGAAGGAGTGCAACTATGTTCCTTTGCCTTCACTTCCATCCTGCTAGCTCCAGCTTTTTCCTTACACACACCTAAGGACTGCAGACTAAGTGAATTAAGCCCTCATTATGCCTTCTACTCATCTTTTCTCACAAACACACAGAAGTCAATACACCCAAGTACGAACCATGTGCACAGCCCTGTTCACCGCGACTTATTTTAATCATTTGTTTTAGGCTGGCTTTCATGTGGGGTCCAGATCTTCCATGTGTGTGATTAGCCATCACAGCAAAACACACGAAAAATGTTAATTACTGAATACTGCTATTCTGTTTCGAAACTGAATAGCTTCTAAACGTAAACTTTCACTCACTTTTGAATGGAGTAGATCTCATATTCTGCAGCAAACAAGCTTTCTGTCTGCCTTCTGAGTGGTTAACCTAGAAGCATATCAGCATTGTATGAGAGATGCAAGAAGAAATCCACTGATGAAGCCCAAGTTTTCCATAAGAGTTTATGAGAATAAAAAAGCACCTCCATGCCCCAATTATAGAGAAAAAGAAAATTATAACAAGCCAAAGGTGAGGCATGTAATTGAACACAGAAATATATGCTTTAATTTTAAATTCTCGATGTTATTGCACCTAAAGTCAAAGGTTTAACACATAAAACCAAAACAAAAGCATTTAATGTGCTGCTGTGAAAGTTTTAAAACTAAAAGTACTCGATGTTTCTCCCCCTATAAATGTATTTCTCGATTTTATGTCTACATATTAGCATTTTAATGTCCCATTGATTTTGATCTATGCAGCATGCAAAAGCAAAGTAGTATATCTTACAAATTCTCTTGCATCAAACTTTAAAATGCTTTACATACTAAAATGAGGGCAAATGAAGACAAGTACTATTTTGACGTGCGTTATCTCCAAGTTTTATATCTCTGCCAAAACAGTATGCATTCTTTCTGTACAACGCTGCAGCTGAATCATGCACTTAAATGCTTTCCTTTCGACAGTAATTCCCATAGGTATGATTGCATATAGTCATCGGCAATTTCAGTTTTAGGAACATCAATCCTGTATTACTCCCCTGAGGTCTGGATGATTGCTGCATAGTTTCATGACGTAGTAGGAAAACAAGGGAAGTCTGCACAGTCAAAGGTTACTTCTAAATATAAGGAACAGCCAACACTGGGGTCAAAAAGTTTCTTTTCTCCAAAGTTCCAGGGAAGTACTCAGGGTCAAGTCTGCTACCATGAAAACAAAAGCATGGCACCTTAAAAAGTAAGCTTGTGGTAGCACAAGTGGAAGGCGGCTTGTACAACCCCTTTTCTCTTTTGCTCCTCTCTGCACCCCTGAAAAATGCTTTTTAGGGACTGGGGGGCCTCCTGAACTATAGGGCCTGCATCATATTGGGCTGCTAGGGGAGAGGGGAATCTCCCAAACGTGGGCAGAGAGATCTTGTGTCAGTTAGCTGTACACATACAAGAAACACATCACTAGCTTCATTTAGGGCACCTTCCTCTTTCACAAACAATTGAGCGACCATGATGGTCAGCAGAAGTTATTGGATATTGTCAAGCTTCATACTGTCCTTCACAACATAGTATTTATAAATATAAATAAAAAGAGCAGAGCAGAAGCGATGCTCCTCAACATACTTCCTGAAATCCTAAAAAATGGGATGAAGTAAGTCCTAAAGGTAAAGGTAAAGGTACCCCTGCCCGTACAGGCCAGTCTTGCCAGACTCTAGGGTTGTGCGCTCATCTCACTCTATAGGCCAGGAGCCAGCGCTGTCCGCAGACACTTCCAGGTCACATGGCCAGCGTGACAAGCTGCATCTGGTGAGCCAGTGCAGCACACGGAATGACATTTACCTTCCCGCTGGTAAGCGGTCCCTATTTATCTACTTGCACCCGGAGGTGCTTTCGAACTGCTAGGTTGGCAGGTGCTGGGACCGAACGACGGGAGCGCACCCCACCGTGGGGATTCGAACCGCCGACCATGCGATCGGCAAGTCCTAGCCGCTGAGGTTTTACCCACAGCGCCACCCGCGTCCCGAAGTAAGTCCTGGTGAACATCAAATTACCAAGTAGACTTGTTTACCTTTAAGGGTAGATCCTCCCAAGGCAACTATGTGCATAACAATTACACTATTGATATTGTTAATATAGATTTTGGGCTTCTAAGAAATTATGGTGTCAGAGAACAGCAATGATAAGAAAACCAGGCTGCAAAGGTTGATCATTCCCTCCACCCAATCTAAAGCCCTTCCCAAGGCAAAAACTGCATTGAAATGCTTAAGGCTGTTCCTTAATGATAATTCTCTGAAGACAAGCCAAGTTTTGTGGTCAATTTGAGATGTTCATGATAATCTTACAGTGCAATTCTATAGACATGTCTACCTAGAAGTCAGTCTCATTAAGCTTTATGGGACTTACTTCGATGAAGGCTGGCATTACTGCAGTCTTAGCAGCAATGACTGTTCAAAATGTTGGCAGGGCACAGGGCAACAACTTTTCATTTTAAAAAATTAGTTTGCCTACTGTCTGAACAGGCTGCATGTGAACCACAAAGTAAGCACTCAATTTACAATGCAAAAATGGTAATATGAAGCCAGATAAAAGTATGCCAAGAGAGTTTAAACCTGTAATCAAGCCATTACATTTAAGACAAGAGTCAAATAGGAATATGAGTTTGATTTTCTGCTCTGGACTAGTCATACAATGGTAAATATATCTTTTCCAACCACAACTGCAGACTGGGTAAAAACACAGATGTTCTTATGACTCTTAGGACTGCACTAGACCTGTGCTAAAAAGAGAGCTTGAGGACCAAGCTGAAAGTCAGAAACAGAGGACTGGTATTAGTCAAGCATGTTTATGCAACTTTACAAATTGTTTATTCAGTCGGAACAAATTATCAGTGTGCCATTAAATTATGTAAATATGCAACTCAGATGTAACAAAAATCTAAGATTGCATCCTACATCTACAAAGTAACATTTATAGGAAAAAGTCAGTAGCAAAAGAGAATATACAATAAAAACTGCATGTGAAACATTTATGTTTTTTCTAGCCAAAGGAAACAAACCAAGACATTGTCATAGAAGTCTTCATTGCAAAAAAAAATAACTGAAATGCATAATAAATTTATCAGAACAAAGCAATTCTTATACAAAATACATTTCCTATTTAGTTTCCCTTTATAAAAAGGCACTTTGTTTATAGCTAAAATTGATTTAATACTCTTGTTAAGCCTCTCTTTATAACCAATGTATTTCAAGTTTTCCATAAAAACCCTTTGATATAAACATTATGAGTGCATATTTTTGTATTAATCAGTTAACTATTGCCTTTTCTATTTTAAAATAAGGTTCTTTAGTGCTGGAAAAAACACTGAGTTTACACATACTACTTAAGTGTCAGACATATGACATCAGTGTGCCATAGCACACAAAAAAAAAAATTCAACTCATTTTCCTTGCATGAACACGGACTTTTTAGAAGTGGGCTTGCAATCTTTTATTTTCCTCACGTAATCTCTCAATTTCAGCTACTAAGCCGTCGTTTACAGAATATCTTTCAAGTAAGGCATGCATTTCATTCTAGAGGGGAAAAGAACAGAACATTGCATTACTAGAGAAAAAGATTTTCAAACCCGACTATGCATTTTTATATAGAATACTAATGTTGGAATCAAGGTGGTCAGAAGATATTGGCCCCAGTTCACATGCCACAGCAAGCCACAGGCTGAAAGAAACTCTGGTTTAGTGTGACTGAGCAGTATGCTCATATACGCTACTCAACTGCACCCACCTTGTTCCTCTCCCCCCCCCCCTTTGCAAAACCACACAGAGTGGCTGGCTTAGCATTACATGTGAACAAGTGCTCATGGGTTCTCTCTCTCCAAACTACAAGAAGGAACATTCTCTGGTTTGTGTCTGACATTGGCAAAGGGTGGGTGCAACTGAGCAGTGTACATGGTAAACAATCGTTTTTCAGACTATGGCTTATTGTGACATGCAAACTGGGCCACTGTAATTTTTCCACAGAAAGATATCCATCCATCCATCCCCTTTGAAAATTTGAAGTCAATCACCAAGAATGTAGGAAGTCTGTCTCAAGCACTACTTTCTCAGCAAAGCAATCTAGTTTCCTTTCCACCCCAAGTATGTGATATTACACTCATCAGACAGTACTATTCTGTGCCCAGCTTTTAAGAATCAACAGATTGCAAGTTAGTTTGCAGTGTCACTTAGCAAAAATTATAGTATTCCAAACCTAGCAAACCGAGGTTATCAATAATCTCATTGCTCTTTCTAGGATCTTAAAATGAACAAGCAATCCAGAGTAGGGTTTTCAGCTGAAATGCTTTTAAAACATCTGCACATTTCTGTATATATATTATACATACCAGCTGCACATGAAATTGTTTGATCATTTCCACTTGCAAATTCACAATGTCACGATGGCAGGCTTCCCTGAAGAAACAAATACCATGCACCTTCAATTCCTGTTCGCAAGTTTACCCATTTCTCTTTGGTTCTTAAATTAAAGGTGATTTTCAGGACAAGACTAAACATCTTATCCTACCCCACCCTAAATTCAACAATAATGCGTATCTTTATCGGACCCCACAAGAACTAACCTGACACTAGGGAAAGCATAGCTGCTTCATAGCAATTAATTTCCAGTATAGTGGTACCTCGGGTTATGAACTTAATTCATTCTGGGGGTCCGTTCTTAACCTGAAACTGTTCTTAACCTGAGGTACCATTTTAGCTAATGGGGCCTCCCGCTGCCACTGCGCCATTTCTGTTCTCATCCTGAAGTAAAGTTCTTAACCCGAGGTACTACTTCCAGGTTAGCAGAGTCTGTAACCTGAAGTGTCTGTAACCTGAGATACCACTGTTCTGGGTTCTTAATGAGTCATAGGATCACAGAATTATAGAGTTCAAAGTGACCCCAAGGGTCATCTAGTCATCTAAGGTTAAGGGCACAATTGAAATAGCTGATATTTCATTATTTTTGATGCACCAGCTATGGTCTGGTGCAGCAGAGAGGCCCATATTGGACTCAGTGCCACAGCTTGCCAGTAGCTAGACTGGCTTGATAGCCAGTAGATTCTTGAGTAGCTTAGCTCCACTCTCATCCTACCTCGAAACACCCTATTTCAGAGATATGCACCAGCTGCCACTAGTAACTTCCATCCACCCACAATTTACAAGGGAGCACACGGAACTTCCATGGTTGGGCAGAAGGGCACCATCAACTTAAATGCCTTCCAGCATAACAGATCAGGGGTTTGGATTACCACTCAGTAATGACATAGACTCTGTTTGCTATAAAAAGGTAAAGGACCCCTGACAGTTAAGTCCAGTCGCAGACGACTCTGGGGTTGAAGTACTAATCTTGCTTTACAGGCCGAGGGAGCCAGCGTTTGACCGCAGACAGTTTTTCTGGGTCATGTGGCCAGCATGACTAAGCCGCTTCTGGTGCAATGGAACAGCGAAACCAGAGCAGCAGACAGAAATGCTGTTTACCTTCCTGCTGGAGCGGTACCTATCTATCTACTTGCACTTTTTGGCATGCTTTCAAACTGCTAGGTTGGCAGGAGCTGGGACCGAGAGTCGCGGGGATTCAAACCACTGACCTTCTGATCAGCAAGCCCAAGAGTCTCAGTGGTTTAGACCACAGCGCCACCTACGCCCCTTTCTGTTTGCTATAGACTATGGTAAACAGAATAGAGACAAACTTTGGAAGTGAAGTACAAAGTGCTAGAACCCCTCCTCCCTCTGCTTCTTTTTACAAGTCACTCCTTCTAGCCAAGAGGCAACGGCCAGTTTCACAACACCAGGTGCAAGCAGAATGCTCTGCTCTAAGCAAAAGCTAAACAAGGCTAGTAATAAGAACAGAAAAGGAGAAGTCTGATGACAACCCAAGTAGTATTAGTCAACCAATACTGAAAATGTACTATTTCAGATTCCAGGAAATGAAACACACTGAGTGTTTTTTGCCATAAAATTTATTTTATTATAAATTGGGAAAATGTAATTGCTCCAGATGCACATTGGAACAGCTTCCAACAAACATTCTTCATTTACAATAAAAGCTTCATGATATGTGCCTACAAATGCACCTGTAAACTGTTGCTCTGTGGCAGATTGTATTTACTCGAGATGAAGAGAATCTAAGCCATTTTCTGGCTGTTTAAAATGTGCAAGAGCAGCACACTCCAGGGGCTTTGTGAATTAACTTACCAACTTCTTGAATTAATTCATACAGAAGTTTGATTATGTCCTGATTGAGTTGTACTACAATAACACACTGAAATGTGGTGGGGTTTTTTGCTCATAAACCAGTAACAAGGCTAAGAAAAGATATAGTGATGTCATAGAACGTCACAATGACAAGAGAAGCACTTAAGACACAAATCCAGAGCTAACCCCATTGCTTTCTTAAAACCACTCAAAGACAATTAGCTTTCCTGGGGCAGAAAGAATGCTGAAGTGTATATTTGGTAGATATATTAATTTGATCTATTTCTGATGTGATGCTGAAATGCCAGCCAATTTTATAGCACCCTGCTAACCTTTTCTTTTTTAAGTCGGAGGCTCAGAGGCCCATGCCACCCACAGACTATGAAGAACGAAGCCAGTAATTTGGAGCATTCATATTCACCACAGGGTTGTTGTCAAAACAGCATACTTGAGGCAGGCTTGCAATGCAGCCCAGAGTTAATACCGCAGGTCAGAGGAAGGGAGAGGCTGGTTCAGAGTCTGCCAAAATTCTCCCATACCTCTCAGGTTGCAGCAAAGTTCACCTTATCCTCTCAAACCTCATCCCTGGCCAAATCTAGTACTTGACTGCATGAAGCTCATGCTCTATTGACTTGCATGGGAACTGGACACACTTTTAAATATTCATAAACAAAGAAGATGTACCTTAAGACAGACCCAAGCTAGAGCTGAGATTAGTGCCTTTGATGTGTCTTCTGTTTCTTCAAACACACACCCTCAGCCACAAGTAACCCACACACTCCAGAGATACACTGCAACATCTCGTTGTCAGGCTCCGCTAAAGTTATTATTTTGCTCAGGCTTTATAAAAACTGATAACTATAGTCAAAGTGTCGATACAACTCAACTTACCTGAAGTTATCCAGAGTTTCTTGTATCATATTCTGAATGAAATGAATTTGAACGGATGATAAAGGTGCATTCAATCTGCTGCTTCCAAGAGTGTCTGCTATTTTTTCCGATAGCGAATTGGCAACTCCAGCAGTAACCGAAGAAGTTATCTTTGAAGCTATGCAAAGTAAAGTATGAGCATTTCATTTTAACTTGGGGCAAGAAAAGGGGACCCAAAAAGATACAGACAACTGCTATATAAACAGGCAAGACGGGCACACCACAGCACACAAGTCACATTATTTCTAATCACCACCTATATTTATGAAATGAAAACGTAAGTTATTGACTGTTCATAAGTGCTGGGATTTAAGAATTTAAAAGCAGGTGCATGACTGGAAATATGATTGAAGTGCTGGAGTGATTGAAGACCATTCCCGGGAAAATTACGCAAACTAATTGGCAGAGTACACCATGAGCACAAAGACAGAAACATTAGATTATGCTACATTTTTATTCAGTAGTACATCATAAATTTTATATATTAAAAAAATATTTAGAGACTGTTGTACTCCCATTACATTCACCTAGGATGCCAAGTCATTAACCAGTTGATTATGTTCCATAACAGAAAGGTGAGATTTAGACCTACTTGCTGAGGTAGGACCGTTCACTGGCGATTCATAGGTCAGTTGTGCCTGAAGGTTCTTAATAAGTCTCTCTCGGGGATCAGGACTCCTGATTATGTTGGCCAACGGGGAGGTATTCATATTTGTAAACTCAGAGCTGGAGGAACTCAACTTTGTACAGAAGGGGGAAAATAAATGTGAAAGCCAACACAGCCCCACAAATATAAACATTTCTTGCCTGATAAGTAGTACACTCAGTCATGTGCTGGGCCCTTTGGGACAATCAAAATCAGCACTATCTAGCAACAACAAAAGCTGTTTAAAGATGGGAGAAAGCTTATTATCTCAATCCACCCCAAGCTGCAGCTTCTAGGAGTCACAGGTGAGAGGTGAGTGCAGAGTGGAGACCAAAGGTAGATAAACTACCCCAGAAGAAGCATGACGTGTCCCCTGCCGGAAGCACTATCCCTCTCCCAACACCTCAAAACTGAAAGGGGGTGGGGGGATTTGCATGCATTATGGTGCTCCTAATCTCATGACTATGGTTAGGAAGCAAACAGCCCACGCCTAGAAGGCACTACTATCCAACATGTGCATGTTTCTACGCAGCAAAAAAGCAGAAACAGCAAACAAAAATGCAAGGCGGACAGCTCAAGTCACAGACAATTAGAATTACAGCATTACCTGTTTGAAATGTTCTCTGGACTCTTGTCTTCCATGATTAGTTTTCTTAGCATCAACATCTGGATTCTCATCATCCTCTTTGATAGGAGAGCCAACAAATATATTAAGTGGACTAGAATGCACTACTTGTGGGCCAAATCCTACTGGATTTTTTCTTACAGGCAATGCAGTGCTGAACTGGGAAAGAAAATCCAGACTGGAAAGGTAAGGTTGAAAATCCATACCTAGAATGAAAGGCAAAGTCACACACTTGTGTATTTTTTATTATTTTAGTCATTTCATTTCCATACCACTTTATATTTTAAAGGATTATATATTTATACTGTTTGAACCAAGAATGTTTCCTGAACACAGGTTTAGCATGCACAGTGTAGCAAATATTACACCCCACGCCCCAGTTTGTTTTTACTTACCTTCATTTATTGCTACTTATTCTGATTTCCTGTAGCATTAAACCAATTTAGTGTCAGGCTGGGCCCTCAAGAGATACTAAAAATGTACTACAGTAAGTGCTTACCATCACTCTTTCCGGGAACATCTTCACTTGTTTTACAAACTGCAACATCTATAGGACAAAGCAATAAATACTGACTGTAAAAAGGGAGGGAAATCCTATACTGATAGAATCTGAGTAACAGCTCTACCTGATCTTTTGTTCAAACAGTAAACAATTACTGCTTAATTTTTTTTAATACAATAGGCATAGTTTGGGGATTATCACTGACCACTATCTAAAAAGGCACCTTATTAATTTGGCTATAATATTTTATTTTATTTTAATAGCATATGCTCCATATAGGATGGGCATGACTGCAATAATTAAGGGTCTTAACTGCAGGATGTAATAGGATGGAGTCCTTTCCAGCACATGTATCTATACAATCTTTTTCCAATGTCAACTTACCATCTCGAAGTGGAGAGAACAAGTCACCTAAACTATTTCTCCCCAAATCATCAGCTGGATTAGAAGTATTCCCATGATCAATTTCTTTGGAAGGAATTACATCCAAACTGCAGCTGCGTGGGAATCCTAGAAGAGGAACACATCCATTTTCCTGAATAAGAGTCATTTTAAATGACAAATTAAGCTTACTTCACAAAATCTATTAGACACCAGCACTTTCTAGTTCCATAAGCAACATAAATGTTTATGCATAGAAGAGTCCTACAGGAAGAACAAGACAAGTTCAATATAGTTCAGCCTGGGTATTTAAGCACCCTAAAAGAAGCTTTAAAAAGGTAGAAGGCTGCCAATAAATAAACTGGAAACAAGTCCCATAGGAACCAATAGAATTTGGTTCTGAGGGAAGATGTCAAGGATTTGGAAAGAAGTAAAAGCTACTGCCATTATCAATAAGCCTCTGACAACAGGTCTAGCAAACACACTAAGGTACAACAAAACCTGTTGTCTTATCACATTAACTGTGTGGACAATAAAATTACTCAGCAGCACCCTATCCTCCAAAACTGCGATAAGAGGATTCCGCCTTAAGCTTTAATGCTAGCATTACCTAGCAATAAAGATAGCTTTACTTCAATTTGGCACCCAAAGTGCTTGACAGAACTCCCACTCACATTTCCACAAGGAGGTGAACAGGTATGAACTCCATTCATCAAGACAGATTAAGCTGTCAGCTTGAGCTTAGTGAGAAAGCATCACACTTAATTGAATGTTTTATATGTACCGAAAAGTATCACAACATACAGATATTTTTTAATGTTTTTATAAAATAGTTAAGATCTGGAATCACGTTCTTCATCTTTATTTCAGTCACTTGTGCAGCGGTCTGGAAAAAAAATTAAGTCAATCGCTAGCAACGATGAATGAACACATGGCTTGAGCTTTCCAAGTCTGTATTCTGGGTGCCCTTTGGGATGAACTCTGTCAAGAGAAGGGTAGGAAGAGTATAACCCTGGTCCTCTTGGCCCCCTCAGTGGCTTTCAGTGTTATCAACCATGGCGTCCTTCTGAATAAGCTGTCTGGTTCACTGTTGGAGATACTGTATCACAGTGGTTCTACTGATACCTGAATAGCTGATTCCAAAAAGTGGTGCTAGAGGGGGCAGGATATTGCTGTACCCATTGCCAATTATGCTATGGGCTCCACGGGGATATTTTTATCCCCATGCTATTTAACATCTACAGTAAATGACTCAAATAGATAATCCAGAGGTGAGGACTGAGGCATCACCAACAGGTGTACAACATGCAGTTTTCTCTCTCCTTTTCAACTAATCCAGGTGAGGCAGTGGGTGTGCTGAGCCAATACCTGGCTATGGGAATGGAGCCAGGTTGCTTAGGTGATCTTCTCCAACCATATATGCCCTAGGACACCCTTCTCTGAATGCACCCCACCAAATGAGAGGAAGTGGGTGGCTACTGTAAGTATCTTAAATAAAGGAGAGTAATAGTATGACTGGTGCCCCAGTTGTGGAATATCCTCTACATAGGTGGTGGTAATAATAATAATTTTATTATTTATACCCCGCCCATCTGGCTGAGTTTCCCCAGCCACTCTAGGCGGCTACCAACAGAACATTAAACACAGAATAAAACTTCAAACATTAAAAACTTCCATAAATAGGGCTGCCTTCAGATGTCTTCTAAAAGTCAGATAGTAGTTTATTTCCTTGACATCTGATGGGAGGGCACTCCATAGGGTGGGTGCCACTACCGACAAGGCCCTCTGCCTAGTTCACTGTAACTTCACTTCTCGCAGTGAGGGAACCGCCAGAAGGCCCTCGGCACTGGACCTGAGGTCACAGTGTTGAGCTTCTTTTTGGCAACAGGTAAAGACCTTATTTACTCAGTACTTTGGTCTGCAACATTTTAGGCCTGGGGGCACTTTTTAGAGATCTAGAACACTATTGTGGATACTTCAAAATGCCCTTTTCACAGAAGAAAAACTGGCAGTGTTTAAAATATCTCCACTCCAAACCCAAAACAAACAAAACAGACCAAAAGAGCAGGTGCCATGAGCCAAACAACCCTTCCCCCACAAAAAAAATTAAACATTTGGAGGAGCAGGAGGCCTTTGCAGGCACCAAACAGGGTGGCTGAATGTACCCACATATACCACACTGGGGAGCTCAGCTTTAGACTTTGGGTGCTCCTGTTTTCTATGTTGCTGGATTTATTCCAATATTATTATAACTTGGTTTTAATTTTCTCTATATTGCATTTTTATATTTTAAGAATTTGTTTTTAAAAAAATGTATACCACCCAATAAACACTATAAGTAAAGAAATAAAATAAAGGACCAATTAAGCAATTCTTAAAATGGCAACAATTGGTATTTTCGTATTTCCCTCCTTCATGGTTCTCACAAGTGCTGGCATCTTTTTACCAGATTTATCCTGAATGGCATCAGCTCCTTTAACTTCAGCTGTTGGCAAGGATGGGGACAGGAACGTGGAAGGCATGTTAGGAGTAATGTTTTTGATCATGCCAGCATTCTGAATCCCTCCAGTATTGCTTGTTGTTTTGATATCAGATCTTTTGCAGGCCTGCTTAGTCAAGGATGACTTAAGGCTAGACTGAAACAGAAATAAGTTAGTCAGAAGTGCTCTACTCTGAAGGGGAAAAGGACAGTCAAGCACTAAGTTACAACTTTCTTCTAATGCTGCCTTCGATAGGACTCTAATCCCAAAAATAGCAGACACCATTTATAATACAGTCGTACCTCTACTTATGTATCCCTCCGGATACGTAAACTTTGGGTTGCAAACACGGCAAACCCGGAAATGTATACTTCTGCATGCACAGAAGCGGTCTGCGTGCAGACAACGCACATGCGCAGAAGCAGCACCTCCGGATACGGACTTTTCAGGTTGCAGACGGACCCCCGGAACAAATTAAGTTCATAGCTTGAGGGTCCACTGTATTGGGAGCGGGGAGGGGGGGAATAGAGCACTCAAATAGATGTATGTCAAGTATACAGAGCCATCAAGCTTTGAAAAAAGGGTCAGTTGTATACAATTCTAACTACAATTACAATGGAAAAGTGATTCAGGGCTTAGTACAAACACGGCATCTTGTGTGCTTTGGCATATATTGATCATAATTAGGCACATTTTATTTCCGTTTTAACCTACACTTATACACTAAATGCACAAGACATTTACCCTTGAAAAGCTGTTAGAGCACTGTAGTGTTATGCATTTCACAGAGGTTTTGTGAGCACTGACTGATTTCACAGGTGCGGACAGTTTTCTTAGGTCATAATGGTATATCTTTCCACGAGAAGATCCAACCACCAAGGAAGTTCCTTCAGGCATGAATTCTACTGCAGTTAGAGGAGATTCTGCTACTAAAGTCTTCAGCTGCCTTTTTTGTGACAAAGAAACATGTTGAACACCCGAGAAGGGGGGGGGGGAGAGAAAGGACAGCCACAATTTTATTTACAGTTTCCAAAATAATAGTTATTTTTCATTAACTCTTCACTTAGCTGTTGGCCAGGTTAGACTAAAAGGTAGTGTCTGCCCCAATATTACTCAGTGGGCTTCACAGCCAAGCTAAGACTAAAACCCAAAGCCAACACTATTATACCGCACTGTAATTTTAGTTCTGCTTATCTCCCAATGTTATGTTTAAGTTAATACAATACATAAAACTACATTCTTCAAGCAGATACACACATTCCCGGCTGCTAATGGATGTCCCCTTTTCTCAAACATGATAAGAATTCAAGTGTGTAGGTAGGATGGAAACTGCCAGTGTCAAACAGCTCCCTGTGGGACTGTCCCCCTTTCAAGTGTCCTCTTGTTCTTTGGAGGACTCAGGGCTCCCTCTGCTTTGGATGCCCAACTCTGGCAGGCCAAGGAAGGCAGAAGGAATACCCACAATGAGTACATCCAGCCCAATGAAGAATTCTGGAGATCTTGAGAGCTTGCTCCCTATTTTACAAACTTTGGTTGGTCCTACTAAAGGTATTGCTCAACAGTGGGTTTTGGCATTTTCCCTGTGGCTCATATATTGGCTCTGCAGATGCAATAAAGAGACTGTTGCAAACTACAACCATTAAAATGTCAAAATGTCTCAATTTTAGACACCTCTCATGAAATGTGTGTGTACCAAATAAGAAAGCTTTCAAGTCAAGAGGACTCCATCAGCTTTAATATTCCTACAAGCAATTCAGTAACTAAGACAACCACACACAAACTGCTTTCCACCATTAAGAAGCACACTCCAAATATTACTTTCACAAAACCAAACCTTGTGGCACGTTAAAAGTTCCACACCTAACCATTTTTGTGAAGAAATGCTAATGTTCCAGTTGCCTCGATCAATTAAAAGGAGACCAAATCAAGCCTCAGTAGACTGGCTTTATTTTTATTTGTTTGTTGATCAGCAGTGCTTCACAAAATATACAATAGTATGCCATAAATTCCTTTTTATACCACTGAAAAGCACACAGAATTCTGTCAACAGATAATATTCTGACAAAGGTATACATACTTTTTACTTGTGGTGTCATAGAGAATGATTCTTTTATCCAGACCTACAGTTACAAGTAGCAGCTCACTGATGGGAGAAAAACAGATTTCATAGGCCGGAGCTTTATGAGCACTTTCAAAGTTATGATATGGGGCTTGACTGTTGACATCCCACAGAGTGACAGCCCCACTGTCGGAAACGCTACCCAATAATGCTTTCTTAAAGGGAGAATATTTCAAGTGCCGAATGGGCTGAAAAAGAAAGAAAACACATTTGTATATGTTAAAAGTGATGGCATGCTTTGCCATTGCATATATTTAAACTACAGTACTTGTGTACAGAAGGCTGATCGCCGAAGAATTGATGCTTTTGAATTATGGTGCTGAAGGAGACTCTTGAGAGTCCCGTGGACTGCAAGAAGATCAAACCTATCCATTCTGAAGGAAATCAGCCCTGAGTGCTCACTGGAAAGACAGATCGTGAAGCTGAGGCTCCAATACTTTGGCCACCTCATGAGAAGAGAAGACTCCCTGGAAAAGACCCTGATGTTGGGAAAGATGGAGGGCACAAGGAGAAGGGGACGACAGAGGACAAGATGGCTGGACAGTGTTCTCGAAGCTACGAACATGAGTCTAACCAAACTGCGGGAGGCATTGGAAGACAGAAGTGCCTGGTGTGCTCTGGTCCATGGGGTCACGAAGAGTCAGACACGACTAAACAACAACTTGTGTACATTTTTTTAAAAAACCTCTTTGCTAATTAGTTGGCAAGAGGCTGCACCACTGGAATCCTAGTACTAGCCTTACCTTCAAATGCAGCAGTATCATCACTTACTTGCACAATTTTTAGGTCTTTGCCATCCTTAACACCCAGTTACCGTAGGTGAAATCTGGCAATAAAGCCTAATCTGTTGGGGGAGCAGGGAATTGGAGGGGAAAAACAGCACACCCCTGCTACTCGTTGTGTGGTACAGTGGCAGTTTCAGCACATTGTAACAAAACAGCGAGTGACTGTCTTTGCAGCAGGAGCAGTCATAAAAATATATTTAAAAATGGGGTGAGCACAAAAGTATTCGTGAAAATATCAGCCCCCAATTTCGAGTCAACTCTCTGAAGTGCTCATGCAGTGCAGTTCCCCACCACAAAAGAGATTGAATTTGACATGGTACCTAGTAGTGAGAAACAGGAAAAGTAACACCTAGAAACCCTTTAAGTGAGCATCAGCACTGATACATCTTTATTACATGAACAGCCATTTCAGATGTTTAGTCAGCAAGTCTGCCATCTAGCCCTCACTGGAGTGACATGCAATTAAAATTTAACAACTTTTCCAAGCTCGGCATTTTTGCAGTAACAATAGAAACTTGAATCCTGACAAAGTGCCAAGCTTTTTAAGTCTCAACCATTAAGAGTTTTCAAGAGTGGAGCTGTGATTCAACAAGATACTTTAGACCTGAAATTGATGGAATAATGGGCTTTAAGTTGAGTGCATTCTTTGTTACTGTTAAGACTTTAAATAACTGTCCTAATTTCAAATCCATGACAATCTACTTTCAAAAACAATCCTTATGGGTTCCTTAATGTATTAGGCTTTTAGCATGCTCTGAATATACATTTTAAAACAATGCAACACGCAAAAGGCACAGGCATATAGGCAATAATAAGGAAACTTTTATTTGCCTTTCCTCCCTCCTCTCCCACAAGCCCCTTTGACATGGTCTTTGTAGCTAGGAAAATATGCATCTTTGAGGAATCTGCTGCAGCTTCTCTCCATCCCCATGAAAGATTAACAAAGAAACATGTACCAACCAAGCCAGGTGATGGCTATCAGGTATTTAAACTTCCAAAATAGATGTGAGGAAAAGAGAATGCCTGTTTAAGAAGTCTGTTTAAACAATATTTAGAACAGGCCCTCTCTCTTGAATCAGGGGCAGGGGGAAAGCACCCAGGTTGCAGGAAAAAATTAAGCCACCCACTTTATGTCTCTTCCAAGGCTTTTCTAGCTTCTCAAACCCACTGCTTCCATTTGTCTCTCTCTTTCTTTTGTCCCACATGACAGTTAAGTAATAACTCACTCACGAAAAGAAATGTATAAATAGGTGGTAGTCAGAAAGAAATGAGATATTTTAATGCTTCTAACATTATCCCATACAAATAAAGGATTGCATTGTTTTCATTAGTGCTATATGGTTTATGTAATAGGCAATATTTAAACCCTGTTTTGCTATTCTACCATAAACCTATCCGACTTGACTGTAAATTACATTGCTCCCTATATTTTACATTAATATTCCTCAAGGTTTAAAGAGCAACCCAATCTTTCCTCAGCAGCATGTAGTGAAAAGCTACAAATGGCAAAGTAAATAGCAGGAAATAACAGTCAATGCAACTCAGCTGTAAGGTTTTCAACATCTTATCACTGCAGCTCAGATCCTCCTCCTCCTCCACCACCACCGCCCTGCTTTCATTGCTTTGGTCTTTAACCCACAGCACGTTGTCCATCAATAACTGTCAGAGAGAGTTTCCCAAATAAGCCACACATAAAGCACAGCTATGACAACTTTATTAGCTCTGCAACGAGGTGGCTTTTTAAAAAAGAGCAAACTGACTATTAAGAAGAAGTTTGCATCAATATAACTGATGGATGATAACAATGAATCAAAAACAGAGCTTTTGAAAACTTGGCTTTCGCTTCCAATGAATACAATGGTACCATTTGCAACCCTCAGTATGTGTGACACTTAACTTGTCCAACCTGCTAGAAATTCTAATAAGAAAACCCAAGCACATTCATTAAAAAAATTTTTATAGCTTTTCAACATCAGCACTGAAATGTGGCTATGACCAAGCTGTGCCAGCAATAAAACTATTCAAGGAGACAGCAAGGAGAAATGCAACCAGGCCCATGTTCACATTAATAGTTACTTGAGTTTTAAAATCTCAGATATTAACACTGCTATAAGCTGTTCTGAACCAACGTGAAAGAACAGGATATAAGTAAATTTATTTACTTATTTATTTTTAAAATCAAGAATAGGAGTAAAGGTTTCACCCTTAAAGTCCTATTTCCTTGCAAGGACTTGCAAGTCTATCCCGACTCCGATAACCCACTTTGCCATGACACATAAGTTCAATAAGATGTGCAGAAGATGATCAAGAGGTTGTGCCACATGAAAAGACCCAGTTCCACAGCAATCCACTGTGTAGCATGGACAAAGGTTCTACGTCAGGGATAGAGGAACTGCTTGTACAGTGGAAGGGTGGGGTGGGGGTTGGGCAGCTCAAGTTCAATACACAAGTTTAGCATGGGCTTCCTGAAATGCCAACAGCCAAATGCTATGCATTGTTACTCGGGGGGGGGGGAGTTTCACTGTATTCAACGTGACTTACTACCAGGTAAGTGTGCATAGGATTGCAGCCCAAGTATGGAAGTTATTGGGGGTACAGAACAATTATCTGGTGGAGAGAAAATTGGGTATAAATCTAATTGCAGGTGGTTAGACCCAACCATCACTTGTATGACACACTGCAACTGCACCATTGGAACCACATTCCACAGACACTTTACCTGACTGCTGCCAAAGCCAAATGGAGTGCTGGATAAATTCGTAGTAAGACTATGCAGGATAATTTCACCGCTCATAGACCCCGAAGCGATATAGCAATCATTCCAATTAAATGTTACAGAAGTTATTTCATCTCTGTGATCCTAAAGAAGATAAGAAAATGCAAATATTAGTCAGTTGCAATTGGTTTTCTTGTTTTTTAAACAGGTAGTTATCCTTTTAACCTCTCTTGTTCTGTCAGGTTTAAAGTAATATAAGTATTCAAGCCACATGGCATAATCCAGCTTTGTCTCTCTCACACTTTTAGGGCTTCACAAAACAGCAGCTGACAATGTACCCAGCTGACTTCCATGTGTTTTGTTATATTCTATTCCAGAAGCCTATCAGTTTAAAAGTTCATATTTAGATTTGTAACTGGCTCAATCTCCAAAGGTTGGTATCAAAAATTAAAAGACCCAGTAGGACTAAGACCCTGACTTGCACATCTAAGGGGGAAAGGCACAACTTTGTACAATGGGAAGATGGGCTAATCCCACAAATGAATCCCCCACATCAAGAATTGAATTGTTTCAATTGATTTTAATCTAGCATGTCTATATTGTTGCCACCTGCCCTGGGACCTTCTGCTGCAGGTCGGGTATGAAATCCAACAGACTGACAATTCTGGCAATGAAAAGCCAGCACATCAGGCAAAGCCTAGCCTAATCCAATGTTCCATGCAACTCCTTCACATGGTAGAGTATTCAAACTTGCAATAGCTGAACAGTTTGAGGCCACCATCTGAAGGATCACCATCTCCCATATGATCAAGCCAAAAATCATCTGCCTACCCCTATTCTACAGTGATAGAAGTAGTGTTTTTAATAATAATGTATCCGTAGAAGACATTCATTCATATAGATTCCATGTATTCCAAAGTTTCCCAGATTCAGTATACACAAAATGCTATTCCAACATAGCACAGTTACATCAACTGTTTCTCCAACACATACAATTTTTGTTCAGCTATTTACCTAAGAACTGTCAGTCTTCGAGATAATCCTACATTTGCATACATATAAATGTCAAAGCATTATGTTTTCAGATAAAAGCTAGTTATTTAAGAGGAGCTTTATTGCCATTTGGCAACTATAAAGCTAGAAATCCTAAAATTAGCATTGAAACTAAATTCCATAATTATGGTGGCATAGGTATACAGGGATTATCAACAGATTAAAAGGATTAACTGATTAAAAAAACAGAAAACTGTAGAAAATCACATTCAGGTTTGTTAACCGGTACGAAGCCAGAGTTCCCCATTTCAAACACAACAGAAGACTGGCTTAATACAAGCAAGGAGTTTCGTACTGAAGGCAGCACACAACACAAGGGGCAAGAGAAGTGGAGGGAGGGGAGTGCTCAGACCCGACACTCATTGCCAACTTCACATAACATGGTTTCTGAAGACTCAAATAATCACTCAGAGATACAATGTAATAAAATGACAGCTTGAAAATATTCCTTCTATAGCAACACAGTCCACAAAGCCTGCTGCTAGCACAGACACCTATGGTGATAGGAATTAAAAAATTTGAGTTGAAATTTGGGCTTTAAAGATCAGAACCCAAAGCTAGAGGGTTTGTTTTGAGGGGGGGTATTTTTTCAGAGTCATATTTAATAGACAAATAGATAAAACAGGAAGTGTTTTGTCTTACCTTAAGAGCTCGGTGAAGTTTTCTGAACTTTAAATCCCATATGTTAACAGTGCTATCCGCACCTCCACTTGCAATATACATTGAATTAGAACTCAAACTTATGCAGGTTTGTTTTGCCTGGTTGGGGGGGGGAATAAAAAGGGGGAAATCAACACAGTATCATTTGGGGGCCCTTGCAATAAAGTAGGATATGTTGTTGTTAAACGTGTATAGTTCTACTCATGGAATCCCTAACCAAACCCAGAGAAAGGTACAGTATTGAGGAAGCGAATTTCACCAATTCATCTTTTCCCCTGCAGTCTCCAAAAAATCAGTCCAGAATGTTGGGACACCCTCTGGAAGAAAGTGGAAGTGGGCATGACAATGGGAATCTAGAAAAATCACTTCCCATTTCCTCCAGGAGAAGCCTCTGCCTCCCATTCAAGAAATGGACACTCTGTATTCAACCTGAGTTGCCAATCAAGGTCCATTAAAACCAATATTCTTATCCGGCTGTTTAATTTGGCAGGGTTCTAAAGCATGTGAGGAGGCTATGAATGTCAGGCAGGGTCTCCAATTCAGACATTCTGTGATGGGGATGAAGCAGAGGCAGCGAGACCAGTGAGCACAGACCTACTCTTCCCTCTGTGGGATTCATTTTATGTTCAGAATTGAGTGCCTCAATGAAGTTTTGTTGTGCAAGTCAATGAAATATAGAGCACTCTATAGCCCTATTTCTTGTTGCCCCTTATATGATTAATACTACTGAAGGGTACAGCAGGGCCATGCCTTCTAGACTCCCCTACTGTGACTCCTTCCCATCACCCAGCCCTGCTGACCTCCATACGCTGGAGGGAAATGCCTGAAGCTGTGAGCCTGCAATACATGCAAAGGTGCCCTGTGCAATTCAGAACCCTGAATATGTGGCAGAGCAAGTGGCTGGGGGTGACCCAACTCTCCCCAGGACTGTTGATCATGTGAATTTTAATCAAGAGGTAAAAGGGCAAATGCTCTTCATCAAATACCGGTTAGAGAAAATGAAATTAGGGGAAAGTGGAAAAGAGGAATTCACCATGTTTAGCTTGCATGTAATTTGCAAACAGCATGCTCCAAAAGCTAACATACATAAAAAACAGATTCTACAATATTCCTTTTATGATTTTCTTTATCCCCAAGGGTGAGCAAGTATTGGCAAGATGTTGGAACACGGACTTAAGCATCATGAGAATTAATATGCAGTTACTTGTCTGCTTGCTCATTTAAGAGTGTATGCCACTTTGGGGTGGGAGGGCGTGGGGAATTTGGGGTGGCCAATCAAAGAACCGGCAGGTTGCTTGCCTGAGGTAGTATATATCGACTAGCCAATACTAAACTTAACACTGTTGAGGCATCACTCACTCACTCCTTCCTCTGCACATTTCAAACTGTCTTCCAAGTTTTTCACATTGATACAAAGCTCCTCGGATTGAAAGCCCGTGTTTGCATATAGGCACCTTTTAAAAACTTTTGTATAAAAATGAGATCATTGTACATGTGACAAAAAAGATCACAACTAACATAACAATCTGAAGAACACTGGTGAGAGTGTTGATTGCTTATTTAAAGCTTAGAGAGAGCATTTTATCAGTCTAAGGCCCTATGTCACCACAAACTAGAGGGCAGGAATGTTCTGTTGTTAATAATGGGCCGAGAACAGAAATTTATGTTCAGCAATGTATCAAAAGATCTCTTTCAAGACTCCCAGCCATGTTCATTAACACATGTCTGGGTTTCATTAAAGTGGCTGCAATACAGCTAACAAAAGCCAATCAATACAAATACATTTTATGCACACCATATCACCTTATTCAGGCACAACACTAAACAGTGATTTAACTTTATGAGAAACAGGTACAATGAGCCTCTTGTAATCCCTCTCTGGTACAGCTGTGTGGAATTTAGTATCTTTCACTTCCATTTTAGATTGTCTGCAACTATCCATGATGTCCAAAGCCAGACAAACTGTGGCTAAGATACAAGGCTGGTTTGTTTCAACTAAGCATAAGTGAGATTAGCCACAATTTGTTTAGGTTCAGCAGACAAGTTAAAAGGAAATTAATATGAAACACAAAAATCCTCCTCTTCGTCATGCTGGAAAAGAGCCAAGGGGGAACTCAAGAGCCAATGGTCACTGCAGCTCCTCCATGTAATGCTGAAGCAGGCATAGGCAAACTCGGCCCTCCAGATGTTTTGGGACTACAGTACCCACCATCCCTGACCACTAGTCCTGTTAGCTAGGGATGATGGGAGTTGTAGTTCCAAAACATCTGGAGGGCTGTTTGCCTATGCCTGTGCTAAAGCACGGTTTAGAACAGGAGGAGTGCTGTCTTGTGGTCCTCTGGATTACAACTTCCATCATCTCTCACCATTGGCAATGATGGCTGAGGCTGCTGAGAATTGGGAGTGCAACAACATCTGGAGAGTCACAGATTAGTCACCCCTGCTTTAGAGTTGCATCCAAACAAAGTCAGCCTTTGTGGTCCTCACTCAAAGTTGTTAGCAAGCTATATTCTTTTTAGAATGGCAAATAAAATTCTCTCACTTCCGATTTCTTCCCAGTTTCCAGCCCAGCCCCAGTGAATACCTGAAATACCATTTCCCCTTTTTATTAATTTCCAGATTTTGTTCAGACAACATGTAACCCGCTTGCAAGTTAGCAATGTGCACTTGTAAAATTGCACTGCAATTTGGTCAATGAACATATGCACTCAGCAGCCTACAAGGGGAGTAAAAGGACATGTACCAAAGTCAGTTAGACTTTGGAAATCAGGAAGTCAGATGGAACAAAATGCAAGGCACAGTGAATTCAGTAAACAACAGAGTTGAGCATCCTTTTAACCCCATTTGTTTTAACACTGTACTTGTGGGGTTAGCATTCCAAATTGAAGCATATACAGAGGAATGTCAACTTTACTCAATTTTAAATTTGAGTAGCTCATTACAATACTGTATACAAATTACATGCACAAATGCTCTGGCCGAGGACTGTGTCATGTACGTTTGGTACAACTCCTTGGCTCGCATGAGTGTCAATTAAAGCTACAGAGGCAGTAGGCAATATGGCTTGTTTTTCAACTGGAAGCATTCTCCATTAAGACAATGGGACCTTTTGAAGTATTTTTTTTAGGATCACCCTGTGCTCCAGATATATACTTATGTATAACTACATTTTTTTAAATTTGTTATTTTGAAAGAGGGAATAGATGAAGTAACTGTAAGTCCTGTGTCTATTCTGTCAATCCCATTGTGTTCAGTGGGGTTTACTCCAAGATAAAGGTGCACTTATCCGCTGAACACAATGGGACTTGCTTCCAAGTAAACATGCAAAAAGTCACACTCTATGGCTCTGAAGAAACAAGTCTGTTTTACTTACCCCTTCAGCTAGCTCAAAGAGTGGAACTGGTTTACCTTTACCATTTGAAATCACTATTTTATCACCAGCAGCAGAAGCAGTGACCAGAAAATTATCTGAAACAGGTGTCATGGAACATAGCACAAAGTTTATATAGTAGCTGAAAAGGGAAAAGTATGAATCCAAGCCCCTTAAACAACATATGCTAGCATAAAATTCAAAACAGAAAAATGTTGATTCAAGTGTCTTTGTTAGTTTTTATATACTATGCAGTTTTGTTTAAAGAAGAAAAGAAAGCAGAAATGGAAAAACATTCCAGTTTTGAGAGGATTTGTCCTTTCAAGAGATGAACTCAATGTTGCATCCATTTAACACAAGTTTATGGTTTTAAAAATACTCCTCCAACAGAGAAGTGCAACTTATTCCATGTCCAGTTTGTTCTACTTGCCCACAACTTCTATCCCCATTTCAAAGCAGTATTTGCTGCTAGTATTTTTGTGATTAAAAAATGTGTTTGCAAAAAGTAGTGATCCAATGCATTCTAAAGTTAGCTGTGTTAATGCTAAGCAGTGGAATTGCCAACCACAGATTGGGCACCTGATATCTCCAGATCTTCAGCCCAAGTTATTAACACTCAACTGAGTACACGTTCCACAAAATTACATCAAGACATTAAGCCAGAACCTGAACAGCAGCCTGTTGATGTAGAGAATGTTTATTTCTAACACCTTCCCCTTCACTTACATTCACCCACCTCAAACAAACACTATACAAGTGCAATAAAACCAAAGCAGATAAATACCCCAAAGTTTCAGTATCACACTGACTGCCACTGTTGAAGTCAGGATGGAATTCCTCCATATAAAACTTGCCAGCTGAAATCTGTACAGGGCTGTGTTGTTGTTGTTTTTTGCTTCTCTGCTTATTACAAGCCATCATCTGCTTGAGCTATACAGGTGTGCTTTAGAATACTCCCTTGCCCACAAACAAGTGATATGGGTTCCTTTACTTACACCTGCCCTGCTGCAGCAACACAAATTACATTATAAACAGTTAAACTGCTTAAGATTTTCAGGTATTACCAATCCTTTTTTTTAAACAATTGTCGCAAACAATGTGTCAAAGTGGCTTCTCAATGAAAGGTATGGCCTTTAGAAAAGAAGAAAAACCTATATGCCTAGGAACTTCTGCAGCCCACTACTTCAGGTGTGTACAAGGTAACTTTCATCTCTAACATTTAGCTGTCACTTTTAAGCAAAACAGAAAACCTCTAAGGAGATTTCCTTACTTAGCGCCATAGTACATTAGTACATTGCTTTCCATGCACTGAAGCTTGTCTAACTCAACACAGGATGACAAGCTGCTGTACCGTTGATCCCGAACAGCCAACAAGATCTACTTAATAGCTCAGACATCCCGAAGTAACTAAAGCCTTCAGCAATTAGAGGAACAGATGAATTCAAAGCAGCTTCTGCTGTGCTGAATGGCACCTACACACTGCAGGGCGGGGGGAGAAGCAAGAAGATCTAAGTGATTGGGTGACAGCTCTGGAAAAGCACAAGACTCCCTGACACAGAACACAGACTTATCAAAAATGGTATGTACTAGTGTCCCTTCTCAACGATACTATTTATTCTGGGAGATTTTCCTTTATATGACAGTTGTCAACTCAAGGAAAATTCAAGACCTAGAAAAATTAACACTTCAGTTATCATTATTGGTTTTCTTACATGTCTTTCACTATATGGTCCCAGGTCAATTTACAACAGTTCTAAAATACAGCATTGACATAAGAGGGTATTTTTTACTAATTCTTTTTCAGTAGAAATTACACCACTAAATTTACTGTAACATCCAAAACCTACCTTCTTACAAAAAGAAACATGTTGTGAATGACTAAGAAAGCCAAACATTATCCAAGCAAACCATTCTTGTGCTTGCCTGTATATATCCCCATCTGCACTATCCCCTGACATCATTCTAATGATAAACACAGCAGGTAAGGCTCCATCAAACATCCAAGCAAGCATCTTCTAAGATGCACCCAATCAAATGTGCATGATCAGAAAGATGCCTATGATACAGAAAAGAATGGAGTAGCTAGTATGAAAACTCACTATCCCTACCTAGGAAGCAGGGGACATTTAGCTACAATGAACTACTGGAATCAGCCATTTTGTACGAACAGCCCATTACTAAGGGCTGGTTCACATATGCAAGTGAAATAACTTGATTTCTTATCATTTGGGGTAACTTTTAGCTGAACTAAGCTTTTGTTTCTATTAGATGTATATCCTCATCTGGTAAATGGGTTCAGAATGGCTTACAGCATTTTCTAAATGTTAACAGCTCTGTTCCCAAAGGGCTCACAATCTAAAGAAATCTAACGGTTTGGAGGATAAAAGAGGTCAAATAAAATATAAATGACACTGTAGGCATAGCATATATTTTCTAAAAAGCAAACAGAACCATAAATAACCAATCCAATAAGCCACCCAGAAAACAGTACTTTTTTTGCAGTCTCCTGCCAAATGCCTAATCAATGAAATGATTCTGCATTAAGTAAACTGGCTAATGCATAGACCTCAGTTCCAGTTCCTCTGGGGCTCTGCCCAGGAGGAAAATGATTCCTTACTCTTTTCTTGGAAAAAGAAAATAAAAAGAATTCCTTAGGGTTAAGACATGACAGCCAGTGTGGGGCAGTGGTTACAGAGCGTTGGACTATGACCTAGAGACTCAGGTTCAAATCCCCACTCAGCCATGCTCACCTTGGGCCAGTCACTGCCTCTCATCCTAACCCACCTCACAGAGTTGTTGTGGGGATTAAACAAGGAAGGGGAGAACAACGTACACCACCTTAAGCTCCTGGGGGGGAGGCGGGGAGTGGATAAAAATACAAAAAAATAAAGGTAATCCAAGCACCAAAATGTTTCAAGCAATGAGGCAATATGGAAATTCTGTGGCTTGGACTGGTGGCTTGTATACTTGTATACTGGTAGCTCATATACACATTGTGAACATGCAACAGTGGGACAGCACTATGGGTACAATGACATGCCAGAGCTTCTGGACCATAAATGAAGCACCACACATGCTCATCTATACTTGGAATGCTACGAAACCACAATAAGGAACTGCATTTGCAAAAATGGAACATCGTCCAACTAAAATAAGGGGGGAGCCTCTGGACATATGCAGCTTCACTTGCACATAAAAAGGTAAAGGACCCCTGACCGTTAAGTGCAGTCGCAGACGACTCTGGGGTTGCGGTGGGGACCTCATATTACAGAACATGGCCATATCTAGCACATCTGGAGAAAAAGCCCTGGTACTGCTTATTTACTCATCTTATATCCCTCCTGGAAAGAAGAAACAAATATGCATACTGCCTCAAGAACAAAGACTGTGTAAGGACACTGCATACTCCTCATTAGAGAAGTCAGGGATTCAACCTGGGACCTTCTGTACACAAAGCACATGTTCTACCACAGTCTTTCCCTTGAACAGTAGAGAAACAATGCAGCACTAATGGCAGCTGCTTCTAGGGTTGAGAACGAGAATATGTACACATATATAACCGTTCCTCCTCTGTGTCCTGGAGGAGAGGCATGAAGAGGAACACAAGGGGAGGTATTTATAGCCACCTGTATCCAAGTGAAATCACAAGGAGGAAGATAGTTTAAACCAGGGGTCAGCAACCTAAGGCCCATGGGCCGGAAGCGGTCCGCGGAGGTCATTTTACTGGCCCCTGAGCCGCCCACGCCCACTCTCATGCTGCACTAAACTAGCGCCGCACACCACAGGGACTCGCTTCCGCGGCGCTGAAAATCACATCTGCGCACATCCCATCTGCGCAGACGCAAAAAATCCCGGGCATGCGCGCGATCCAGCCTATAGAGGGATCTCCGCGGGACCAATCCGGCCCAGGCAAGATAAACCTTGCTGACCCCTGGTTTAAACTAATCTGTTATTGAACCAAATTGCCAAGGCAGTCTGTAAGAAGTAAACCAAGTATATTCAAATGGAACATACACCTTTGAAATGCATTCCATATCCATACTCTAATAAAATTCAGCTTTTGCTCTTGAGCACATTTGTTCTCACATATGCTTGTTCACTCTCTCCAGATGCCAGGGGTATTTGGAATTTTAAAGAACAAAGCTGACTTATTATTCATATTCTTTCAGTTGTTACAGCACAGATGCTATTTAATGGATTATAGTTTATGAATGTGGATGCCCAAAATCCATGTATATGCTGCTACTATAGGTCATTAATTATATCCATTAAATCTCATTAGCGCTGCAAAAGTATCTGTGGCTTGTTTGTTTGTATTAAAGCACAGCTCACTGGCCCCAGAGACAAAACTAAAAATTGCCACTAAACAATGAGTGCTATAGCTCTAGATGTTGTGCTTCATGAAGTGGCAAAGGATACTGTTGCTGCCCCAGCATACAGAGCTAACTGGGTGTGATGAAGTATGGGGGCTGAACTGTTCCACTACAGTTATGGATGAAGCGTCCCATATTTTAACATCATCATCTCCCGATGAAGCAAATCGGATGCTTTCCTGCATGGCTGCACCTGTAAGCAGAAAGAAGAAAATGCAGGTGAGATTGGTCATACCTATTAAAAATTATTCTAAATGACAAAATATTCTTTGTTATAATTGGCAGAAGTGTAAAGATAGGCAGGTTAATACAATAAGTTATGGAAAACATTTGAAGCCCAGACATTTCCTGTTGGTGCTGCCTTATGTTCACAGCTAATTGTTTGAAAATGATCAGTTCAATTATGAAAATAAACACCTGTTTTGAAGTTCCATGTGAGACAAAATATAAAGTCAAAAGCAATTAAAATCATATGTTGAGATGCATTCTGAATTCATTCTGAATTATGAACATTCCAGGATTTATTTACTCAAGTATTTATTATTATTTACAGCATTTATACCCACCTTTCAGGCAAACAGACTCTCAGAGCAGCTTACAAAATCAGTTCTAAGGCAGGCCCTGCCCTCAGTCATACAATCTAAAAAGACACAACATGTGAGGAAAAAGGAATGGGGGAGAGGAGAGAAGAGAAGAGCAAGCTCTTAAATATTACCATCCTTAAAGCTACAGCCAAGGTCAATGCTAGTTCTGGCTGCCTTATTTATTTAGTTTCTACACTCCTCTTTACCACCAATGACCTTGGATGGTTTACATTAAAAAAAACTACAAAACACAACATTAGAGATTAAGAACTAAAATCCATGCCAGAATGGGCAGCAGCGGCAGTTACCAAAAACAAGTGCACCCAAAAGCCTTGATGAAGAGGTATGTCTTCATCTGGCAGTGAACTCTATTCAAAAATGTAGGTGCCCTGCTACATTTATCATAGAAGAGTTCCATAGCTGGGGTACCACTATAGAAACAGACCTGTCACAAGCCACAGCCCAATGTAGCACAGCTACTGCAGGATATATACTGAAGGGTATCTTATGTGGATCTTTCCTGTATCAATCTAATTTCCAGACTGTTAAATCTGTGTTTCAGCAAAAACAAAGAATTGCCAATTTCCAAAAATAATTATTCAGGACAAGCCTGGAAAAAAATATGTTGGCAAATCACATTTAAATTCTGATGCGTGTCCCACTAAATTGTAAGGCAGCAGACAAGTTCAGAAAGAAAATCCAGAAATTATCTGCTCCCCATGCACCTTATTATAGAATTTCTACCCGCTTGTATTGATTAAACAGATTCAAAGGAGCTTACAAATAACTTTTTTAATTGCATCAATACACAGTAAAAACAACCCAACATTTACTAAAACCAGTATATAGTAAGAATAAGAACTTCAGTTGAAAAGCATTAAACTGCTGTTGACATCCACCTTACATCAGGTGATACTGGGTCCCAAGGCACCAGTTGAAGACCAACAGCCTAGAGTTTATACATAGGGTAGGAGCATTTATGAAGTTGCCATAGAATTGCTACTTACCACCAGTTAACAGATAATGTGAAATTGGTGTGTGGGTGTCCACATTCAATTGAATTTAATTAATTTTATAATGAATGATTTTAGAGTGTTGTTTGTGTTGTACTTTTGTATTGTTTTATTGTTGTTAGCCGCCCTGAGCCCGGCTTCGGCTGGGGAGGGCGGGATATAAATAAAATTTATATATTTTTTTATTTTATTATTATTATTATTATTATTATTATTATTATTATTATTATGAGACTACAAATGCCACTCCATTCACAAATGTGATTTTTGTGTGACAAAAAAAATTGGATGGAGCAACACTTATGCTGCTGATGGGGGAGAAGCCGCAGTGAACCTGCTTCCAACCTGCCTGCCTAGCTAGTTGCTCGCTCAGGGTCAAGCATTCAGTGGCAGTAACCTAGTTTATTCATTTGCCATAAGCTGGAGGGGAGAGTGCAGTTGCACTCAGGCCCTGCTTTCAGGCTTCCCATAAGCATCTGGACCGCCACTGTGACAGCAAGATGCTGAAGTAGACAGGCCTTGGGCCTGATCCACCAGGGCTTTTTCTTATGCTAAGAAACAATTTGACTGATATCCTATGCCATTTTAAAATGTGTTGGGGAGGTTATGGGGTTGTTGTTTAAACTATTTTGATTATGTACTTTGTGGTTTTATATTCTCATTTCATCCTGTGAACCGCCCTGAGACCTGCGGGTACATATAGGGCAGTCTACACCGGCTTTGTAAGAGACACTGTGGCAGTTCAAGAGCCGCTTCTGGTTACAGTGGTACCTCAGGTTAAGTACTTAATTCGTTTCGGAGGTCCATACTTAACCTGAAACTGTTCTTTTTTTAAAATAATATTTATTACTTTTAAACCTTACAAAAAGGAGAAAAGAAAAGAAAAAGCAAAAGAAAGAAAAAACAATACAGTACAATATATAAACAATACACAACACAACATTAACACATTAACACATTAAACAAAACAAGAGCAAAAACAATTCAAAAAACACACATCATACCACCTCAATACCCTCTCTTTCATTCCCTTCTTTCATCGACCTCCTCTCACCTCCCTATTTGTATTCCATTTCTATTAATTATTTCAGCAAATCCTTTCCATCTTTCTCTATTTTCTGTCATATGGTTATCTTAACATATTTTAACCTTATTTTCCATTAATACTATAATACTTATTTATGCTTAATTCCTTATAACATTTCTACTAAAGCCGTATAATTCCATTCCAACATTTTTCTAACACTCATTAATTTTAAATTATTTCCATATATAGACTTTAAACTTTTTCCAATATTCTTCCACCATCGCTTCTCCCTGGTCTCGGATTCTGCCAGTCATTTCCGTCAATTCCATATAGTCCATCAACCTGGTGATCTTCTGTCCGAGGCTCTTAACTCTTTTCCAAGTCCCTTCTGCAGGTCTTCTTCATATTTATACATGCACTTTACTTTGTATTCTCCTGATCTTGTTCTTATTTTCCTTCCTTTGAAACCTGAAACTGTTCTTAACCTGAAGCACCACTTTAGCTAATGGGGCCTCCTGCTGCCACCGCGCCGCCAGAGCACGATTTCTGTTCTTATCCTGAAGCAAAGTTCTTAACCCGAGGTACTATTTCTGGGCTAGCGGAGTCTGCAACCTGAAGCGTATGTAACCCGAGGTACCACTGTAGTTCCAAGGGCAGCAACCTGGGGCAAAGGAGAAGAGGGGAGGAGGAGGAGGAGGGCCGAGACACCCCCACCCGGTGGCTCCCACCTCTCACTGAGGGCGGATAAAGCTGTTCCAGGTGGGTCAACCAGTTCAAAGGACAAAGGGTCCCTACACCCCTCAAGGCAAAACAAGCGCCCAATCCCAGCCAATCAGGGGCCTCTGTGTCCCAACAGGTGTCAAATCGCCGCCGAGGACCAGAGGGAGAACTCCGCCAGCTGTCAGGTAACCCGCCAGGGACCTCCCCCTCCCCCCAAAAACCCCACAATAACAGACCCCCCCCCGCCTCCCCTTCCTCACCTCCCCGCTTGGCCGGGACGCCCCGCGTTAAGTCTTCTTTCTACCCCATGCGACTCATTTCCCCGGTCGCTGGGCAGAAGAGACCCAAACTTTCGAAGCAGCAGCCGTCGCTTTCGGTTTCTTTATCTAGTGAGGCAAAACGGGGCCGCTAGAAGCGGAGCTTCCGCGCTCCTTACAACTTAGCGGCCCGTCCCAACATCCACCGCGGGACTGGGCTCACTACCCCCCCTCCCGCCGGTCAGCGAATTTCGTTTACGGCAGCCGAGGGAGGACAAGAGAGAAGGAGCCGCGTTCGCGTTCCCTAGTTGAAGGGGAGAGGAGGGAGGGGAGAGAGAAAGAAGTGGGCGGGGCTTCCATTCAAACCGAACCGTCGGCCAACGAAGTTGGTGAGGTCACGCGGCGGAGTGTGTTTGTTGTCGTCGTTTCGTCCCGTTGGTTTGAAAAGCGGCGTTGTGTGACCAGGAGGGTGGCTTGGCCTGGGCTGCTCCCCGGAGACTTCGTGGAAAGCAGCTGGGCTGCGCTCTTCTAACGCGCTAATAGGAGAATGCCAAAAGTTCATGCCATATATTAACATTTTATAATCGTTTCATGTCGGTGAAAAGATCCATCATGATGATGAGAGTTAACTGAATTTGTATTGCGCGTCCGGTGCTTTGTTGTCAGGGCCCGGGAATGTTCTCAAACTCAGTCAAGAACTTTCTTGAAAGCTTATGGAACAGTCAAAGGTGTTTGTACTTGGCTATAAATGGTGTTTTTTTACTTTATTTTGACAAGGCTTTAAAAAAAACAAGGCTGGCTTATTTATTCCCGTAATATGGCACGATGCAGCATATTAATTTTTCTCAAAAATAATGGTGCCTGAAAGGGGGGAGAATCAAATGTCATTTATATATGTGCAACAAAAATGATTGAGCATAGTGATGGACACCAAGTTGGATCACATGAAAAGATAAGGCAAATTCATGAAGAATTGAGCTATTCGTAGCTACGAGCCAGTACCCTTCTGAATACCAGTTGCTAGGAATCGCGGGTGACTAGAGGGCTGCTGTTGCATTCAGGTCCTGCTTCTGAACTTCCCACAGGCATCTGGGTGGTCACTGAGAACAGAATGCTGGACTAGGTGGGGTCGAGAGCAGGGGGGTTTTCTCCATCCTCCTTTACAATGACTTCTATTTAGGTGTAAGAATTTGCTGCAGAATCCTAAACTACATCTGCTGAAAAACAGATTAACCTTATGTTTTGTAATGTGTGAATGGATGTTGTGCTGATCCTTGTCCTAAGCCAACTGGAACTAGGAATTTTACTGTGCCATCCTTGTAAGTCACATGGAGTTCAACAGATCTTACCCTTAGGTAAGTTAGTATATGGTTGCAGCCTTTGATAGCTTTGTTCCCACATGGTCAAGCCTACAGCACTGAAGTTGAAGGCATCTTTCCCAGCCTATCTGTGGCCAGCCTGCCCAAGAGGAGAGGGATCTCTCTCTTTATTCTCCCTGCTTCTTCCCAGCACACCTTGCTAAAGACACTATTTTCCTGTCACCTCACACCCAATTATCCTGGCAACCTTCCAAATAACCAATCTCTGTTCACAAGTTGGGGTTGGGGTGGGGAAGGAGAGTTCTGTTGCATTGCCAATGGTCTTCAGTGGCCCTGTATTGTTTCTTAATCATAGAATTGTAGAGTTGGAAGGGACCCCAAGGGTTATTGAGTCCAATCTACTGCAATGCAGCAGTCCTGCCCACAGCTGTCCCTGGGTGGGCTCAAAACACCAACCTTCTGGTTAACAGCCAGATGCACTGACCCACTGGGCCCCAGCTTGGCCATGTCATTTTGCATAGGCTGGCTTAGGAATTCCTCTGCAGCTTGTATTTCTCCCTTCGCCTAGGCCAAAGTATATATGTGAGCTGGGTGGGCAGCATATGAATTTAGCTGTGATGATGGAATTCCTCATAAACTAAAAAAAAATCTTGGTGGCAGAGGAATTGGGGGAAAGGTATACAGGAGGCCTGTTGGCCACTTCTCTGGCAGGTCATTTGTGCATCTGCATCTAGACATGAATTGACTCACTTTGTGATTTCCAACTGAGCTTGTCAGTTATTTTCTGCAGCCCTAATTTATAAGATATTTCTCAAGTTCAATCTGAAAAATTCATCAGACATTAAATTTAACAAATTATGAATTATAATAAAACATGAAGAGATATTTTGAAAATCTATATACAGTAGTTTCAGACATACAACTTATTTTATTGAATTGTTGCATAAGAACTTGCTTTTCTCCAACTTCCTTAGAGTAGTAATTTTTTCAGTGCATCCTTCTAGAACTTGAAACAAATTCTTAATCTCAGATGTTTGCTATGATGTTTGCTTCAGTTGCTATAGTTACAGCCGTATCAAAATCTCATCCTTACTATTTTTCAGCTGTGTTAAGAGGTGTTGAAAATTCTTACTTTATTTGAAATATCTTAAAAGCATAAGCTATTTAAAAATGTGGCGAGTGTCATACTAAATGTTTATTTTAATTGCCATGACAGGTACCATGCAGATTGTTGTGCAAAGACAGTGATTCTAAAACAGATTTTAATTTAATTACTAACATATCCTTTAATCTGGTTTTCAAACTGTGTTACTCATTTTAATTAAGATGCCTACTATGCCTTAAGCAGAACTTCAAAGTGCTTTAAAAATGAGCTTGTGCCTTTTTGCTTATGATACATAAACATCTCTTGGAAAATCCTTCTCAAAAAGGGGAGTGGGTCTTTATTCTGCTGTGCTTTTTATCTTTGAACCAAATATGCAATGCTTTTCTTCCCTTTTGCTGGAGGTATTCTTGGAGAGCACCAGAAAAAGGATGAGGGAATTTCATTCATCTTTTAACTAAAGAGAGAGAGAGAGAGAACTAAGCCCCTTGCTACTTGTCTTAGGTATTTGGGTTGATAGTTCACTATCTATTCATCTATTCTGAATCTTCCCATATTCAGCTTCACTGGATGAAGGTTCTCGTAGGTATTATGAGGGAGTCCTTATACATTCTTACCACCCTCCCCAACAGCTGTGCTGAGTGTATATAGGCTGGATATGTCATTTTCTTCCCTATGCAGCCACTGCTGCAGTAACTTCAGTAAGGATGGGGAAACTCCAGTCCATGGACTTTATCTGGCCTACTAAACTTCTTAACCCAGCTCTGGGCATTCTCCTTAAGCCATGCTCCCCACCAGGTCACACTCCCTCACATGTCTCATTCTGCAGCGAGTTGGCCATGAATTAACAGATTTCTTCCTGTGTCACCAGTTACTTCCCAATGCACAGGAAGACAAGGTGAGAAAGGGGGAAAGTGTGTGTGTGTGTGTGTGTGTGTGTGTGTGTGTTTAGAGAGAGAGCTGTGAGTGTATTTGAATGGGAGGGAGTGTGTTTTCGCCTTGCCCACTTCAAGCATGCATCTCCTGATCACTTTCACATGAGGGAAGTTAGTGCTTTGGGGAAAAGTTCCCTACTCCTGCAAGCCTGTATGGCAAGATCTGTAATGTCCGTCTGCAGCACACAAGAGAAAGAACTGTGGAGACCATTTATACATTTCTAACTTGCAAAATAAATACTATCAAAAGTGACAAGCTAAAATACAAGCATGATTTTAAAATAATTTTTAATATAATTGTATTCAGTATTTTTAAACATTAGCAATACCTACAATGGAACCACTGGTATTTGAAAGCAAGTAAAGCATTTAGGACTAGCATGTTGGTTTGTTTAGACTTTAATTGATAGTTGGATGTACTACTGAATTACAAGGGGGAGTTGATAGATACACCTGGACCAAACCCCAATCGCCAGAGTACAGCTTGGACATAGCACAATAAAAAGCTTGCATTATATCAGTAGCACCCGAACATTCATGAATAACAACCAACTGCTGTTCATCATGGAAGCCTGCAAAATTTGAAAAACAACAACCTCTACTGAAAAGCAGACATTCACTGAAAAAATGTCTTCAAATCCCAGAAGCACATGTAAGAAAATCATTTCTGGTTCAATAATATCACTTCTAAGCAGTTAAGACAAATGTAAAAACCTACATTTAACTTGCTAGGTAGCTTTAAGAGAAGGGATACTAACTGCTCCAACTATGGAGAGGATATAAAGCCTAGAAAAATACAGAAGCAAAAAAACCCTTAATTTTCTATTAGAAGAACAACAAAAATGAAACAGAAATCAGTTTGTGGAGTGTAAAGTTTAAAATATTTTAAACCAAAAAGTTTACATAGTAAATTAAATCTGAACATAGAAAACTACTACTTAGAAGTCAAAAAGAACACCACCAAATATATGTTTATTACAACTGCCTCAAATATTTTATCAATTCCAGAAAAGAATAGAGACCAATTCTTTGTGTCATGGAATAGAGAATTTACAACTGGCTTCAGTATGACAGCGTATTACTCTATAAACTGTCAACTCTGCATAGGTTGAATGAATGACAAAGTTACTCTCCAGTGTTTACTCAAGCGAGCAAAGACACTATCCAGTTGAAGACATTTCCTGCAATTATCACACACCCATTAGCTGGCTCAAATAATTTCCTTAAATTCTTTATTGATGGTAAAGTGATGTCAAATGGGATCTGCAAAAGAGAAAGCACAAACATGGAATAAACCAAAAAATCTTAATAGAATTAAGCTGAAATCCTATATAAACTTCAGTTAGAGCAAGTCACATTGAATTTAATTCATTCTGAGGAATGAGAGGGACCAGTGCATTTTATCAGGAGATACCCAAGGGTACGTAGTACCAGCACCTTTTTTTGCTGTTAATAAAAAGTGTGGCACTTACTCTAACAACTTTATGGTGAGTACAAGGACCCATTTTTCAAGGAAAAAAAAGCACTGAGGGGGACTAATAGTGTGACCTGAGGCATGCTGAGAAGCCATTAAGGACTTGTGCCTGCTCTATGCTCCAACCATACATGTCCAATGGGGCCCCTATCCTGATTGGGGTCTGAGGCAGTAGTTTCTCTCATATATCGAACCCTTCTAGTCTCCTTGGATAAGTCGTGCTGTTGCGGGGATTTGCGGTTTTTACTGTAGGCTCTCCTCCATTGTGGAGTTCAAATGGTGCCATTTAGATGAGGCTTTGTGGCCAGTGGGGTGAAAAGGCATAAAGGAGGCTGAAGGAGGCATGAAATCCACCATTGAGAGCATTGTGCCATGTGCATGCAAAGTGTGATGCAATACACTGACTCTCAGGTGAGCCGGAGGGATAAAAAATGGCCAAGGGTGGTAGCTGTTCAAGAGGAAGAAAAAGTGAAGCAATCTGAGGCAGCATGTGCCTTAGCAGTAGAGAAATGGGCTTCCCTACAATATCCCACCCCAGTGCAGGGAACAAAAGTAATAAAAATTGCCACCTAGTCTTTCCCGGCTATCTACTTCCTACCTAGGGAAGGCTCTGAATTTTAGCAGGAAAAGATGAAGAGAGAAAGAAATGAGAAAGGGCTCCTGGACCAGCAGAGCAGAGGGAGCAAGTAACGAGGGGGGAGGAAACAAGAAGGGACAAGACAATGTAACTATATAAAAAGACCCGAGGAGAGAGCAAAGAATGGGAGCAAATGGTGATCTGGCTGCACCGAACAAAGGCAGAAGCAAACTGAATTTGAATGTGACCATATGTATTCATAAAAACTGATACCAGTGGAAAAAAATATGTGGAAGATGTTTGCATTTGAAAAAAATGTTTTTTAAAAATCTGAACAACATACCTCTGTGAGTGGTGGTGGCTCATGCGGGTCAACAGACAACAAGGCTCTTATTTCAGAGAAACACTGCTTGACCATTTCCTAATTGTAGCAAAGTGGGAGAATAGAAATACTATTATAGTGCATGCATGTAATCTATTATATTTGGTAGATTCTTATTTTTTATATACTTATGTACAAAACACAGTCAGCATCATGCATGGCTAATGTTGAAAACCACTGGGTTTATCTGGTGTCCTTCTGAATAGTTGAAAAAACCCTCAAGGACTTTTTAAGTATTCAACAGGAACAGCAGAAAAACCTAGACGGGGAAGCAAACTTTCCTCTTTTCAAGCAGAATAACAGAAACAAGCCAGGAGAGGTCTGGCAGGGCCCATCTTTTGCTATAAATGGTGCTCCTCACCATGCTGAGTGAAATCATTTTCAGCTGAAGAGCAAAAGTCTGTGATTATTCTGCCTCCCAAACGGAATTGGAAGGCAAACTGCAAACATCATGCTCCACTGCCATCAATTCATGCCAGGGAGCATGGTATAGCTGCTCTCCCAAACAATAACCCCACAGAAACAGTTTAAAAGGCCACAGGTGGTTTAATTAGGCAAAGGCCCAATAGTGCTGTTGTGCTCAGGCCCTGCTAAGCGATTCCTATGGGCATACAATAGGTATTGTAAGACGAGGATGTTGGACTACATGGGTCACTGGCCAGATCCAAATTATGGCAAAATGCAAGTTAGACTGTGAAATCTAAATGTTGCTGTGGAATCATCAACTTGTATTTAAAGGATTGTACATACAATCTGGCAACTCAGTCCCAAATATTTGCATGGACATAGTTGACTGAAACACAGTCTGAAGAGCCCTATGGTTACACTGCTTCAGTGTCAAATCACTAGCCAAATTCTTAGTGCATCCTATTCAGATACAGTACGAGGATTATTTAGTTATGGGTGAAAATATGTGTGACGCTCCATAAAAAATCAAAATGGTCCTTTAAAAGCAGTGCTATCTGCCATTTAGACCTACTACACTATATGATTGGTTGAAATATTTGTTATCCAAGCTACTCAAAAAATAGCTTTTCAATAATGAAAGCAGTGACTTGTTGTCTGTGCTGTCACAATATCCATCAGGTAAAATGCCACCACACGCATCATTAATCATTTATTAAAATAGATATTGAAGAAAAAGTGTCACATGATAAATGTCTCCTACTTTGAAAATAAATGTCTACTTTTTCCTTGGCATTCATCATGCAGCAACTGTACTGGCAACACTTCACTCCACTGATGTTATCGCAAACAGATCACAAGGAAATTTCTAGACTTGTCTCTCTTGATTTTTTAAAAACAAACCTGAATATGGTTTTGCTAACAAAAAGTCTAAGAATTATGGCTGACAAAAAAATTAAAAACCATTTCCCATAAGCTCCTGCAGAGGGAAAGGGTCGTGGAGAAGTCTAGTTGCACCAGGAACTGATCTGACAATGGCAGATTGTTTGGCTCTGCCTATGAGTTCCAGTGGGAGGTGCTATCCCAATAATGTCTAGAGAATTAGCATTCTGCAAAGGTAAGTTCTGCCTCACTAACCTTTTAAGTGTTCTTTTACCATTTCAACACAAGCAGCATGCAGACAGGAGTGATCTGGTAGGCACTGTATGCTTGGCTTTTCAAAGCGCCCACAGAGCTACAGTTCCCAGCATCCTTAACTACAGTTCCTAGGATTCGCTGGTGGAAACCATGTGCTTAAAATATATCACCAAAGGCTTCTAATGAAATAAGGATCCATTGGATAAGAAAATGAGTAGAAGTTCCAGTAGGAGGCACCATCCCAAAGGATGTGGAATGCCCTCTGGAAGACAGTCAGAATGTCCCCTCCCCACATCACAGTTCTTATCCAGATCAGGGAGCAGACAGATCCAAAGCATGTGAGGCAGGCATGCCTTTAATGTTACATGTAATTTTACTCTGAATAGGGCAAGCATCTTAGGAGCAACCTCTTTTGAAGTAGTTTTCAGCAACTACGTTGCTTTCTAACAATCATTAGTTTAGCTGCCTTTGTCAGAAAGAATTGTTGTTGTTTAGTCATAATGGTCTCTTAAAACATAGTGCTCACATCAGGGTTACTCCCAAGTATGGGGGAATTTGGAAACGTAGCATATTGCCTGTATTATATGTTTTAGCAATTCCCCTACAGGAAAGGAAGAAGCAAATGGAAGATGGTTAAAATGTATGGTAGGAAAGGTTAATTCTGCCTTGTAGTGAATGGAAGTTATTGCAATTGCCATGTGCAGTTACTCTTCATAACTTCACAGCATCACAAAATACAAATAAATGCCACACATTGATTGTTGTAGGAGTGCTTCCTGAATTATCAATTTTTATATACCCTGGTTTTTTCATCAAGTGGCACCTTTGCCACGGTTTTCGCTGAACTTGAATGTCTCTCTGTTTTACTTTCTAATTGAGAAGTCTTCACTGTTTGCATTAACATTTCAATTTGTAGTTTAAGATCAGACAGCTTTTCACGTACAGCAATAACACTAAAAAAAAGAAAAAAATGTTAACACAATACAATTGCACTATCAATACAGTGGTACCTCGGGTTAAGAACTTAATTCGTTCTGGAGGTCCATTCTTAACCTGAAACTGTTCTTAACCTGAGGTACCACTTTAGCTAATGGGGCCTCCCGCTGCCGCCGCCGCATGATTTCTGTTCTCATCCTGAAGCAAAGTTCTTAACCCGAGGTACTATTTCTGGGTTAGCAGAGTCTGAAACCTGAAGCGTCTGTAACCCGAGGTACCACTGTACTGTATACATACAAAGTAAAATATACTTCCTTGGGTAATAAAAATAAATTCTTTACTAAGATGGTTTTCTTTGCTTCCCTTTATGCATAATTATAGCAGTGTTCTTGTACGGCACTGGTTGACAGAAATGGGGGGGGGGAGAGAGAGAGATGGTGACAAACAATCCAGAACGCATGGACTGGGCCTCTTGCTCACTGAACTTCTCAGAAGGAGAATGAAAGAGGAAGGGGAAGGTTTTGGAGGAGAATAAGTGGAAGGCAATATTTTAACACAAACTACCCAGAGCATGCACAAAAACATGTTCTTTCACAAACAATATAACATGAAGCAAAATTAATACATTAAGTTACCTGTTCAGTGGGATCCACAAATAACCACAGTACACATTGGCTGAATTGAAAGACTTGATGTTGGTAATTTTGACTGCTTTTGTATTATAAGCATAGACAAACAAAACCTACACAAAGGAAGGAAAGATATATAATAGAAATAGGTATAGAAATAACACCTCAATTAGATGTTTATTATCCTTGTAGAAATGCCATTTAGTCCATAGATGGACACACTATATGTTTGTAAGCTAAAAACTAAAGAAAATGTATTTGTAGAATTGGTACCTAATTCTCCACCCAGCAGATTGCTTTGCTATACTTCTGGCTGAATAACAGAATGTAGAAAATCTTATCTAACTTATGAAGCCCCCTGCATCAAACATCTTCTCTACTTTAGTTCTGTAGGTTGCTTAAGACACACCTTTCTACATAGGCCTTTGGATCCTTGTGAGAGTGTGAACAGTTTGATTTACTTTAACAGTCTGCTAGAAGTATTTTCTTGTGTTGGGTTTACTATATAACTAATTCAGCAGGAGACCAATCCTTAACCAAGGGAATGAGATAAATTAAAGAATCCCACATTTACTTAAATTGGTTTAGCTTTTTTTGTATTTTTATTCTAAATCAGTGTTTGATTTAATTATAAAGGAATGCAGCATCAAGCACAACCCACAGCCTTCCTTTACTCCATGTAAGGAGTTCATGCTTTATGTTCAAAGAGAGCACCAATTTTGTAATCTTACCATAGTTTCCCCTTCTTTTAATGACCTTTCCAAAGATGGAAGGTACCACTGCACACAGAGTTCCCTGATGGGAGTACTGGTTGCCTTGTTGTCTGAATGAATGTCCATCTCAGAGCTACAAGCAAGGCTGGCAGGTAATTTCCATGATGTTTGTCTTTTTGGTAACAGTGCTCCTGAGAGTGACTAAAATTATAATAATTAAGCATAAGTTTATCTTTGTTCAAGTTCCCCCCCCCAATATAAAACTTATTTGAAAAACCATACACATTTGTTTACTCAGAAGAAGCCAAGCAAAAATTCCACAATATGTCTGATTTCTGAAGAGCTTTCCTTATGGCAGGTAAAGGAATGGGCCTTTTCTGAGTATCACCAATGTTGGTAAATCACTCATCATTTTTATTATTCTGTATTATTTTGATTGTAAGACGCCTTTAATATTTTGTAGGAAGGGGTCATAAATAAAGAAAGTAAATGCTTAAAAATATTTTTAAGTACTATTAACAAATTACCTTTCCAAGCACAGTCATACTATAGCAAGGTTTTTCAAAACCATATAGCTGTTTCGGAGGTTCTTGAAGGCAGCAGCCAGAATATATAAGCAGATAGATTTTTAAGAATGAATGCAATTCTGCTAAGCGCAGGGTAACTGTTGTGTCAAACACTGAAGTGAACAGCACATCTTCTTTAGCAAATAAGCCCGCACCTGCTTTTGGAACAGCTGTGACGAGAAGATAATTCATGACTATTTCTACTCCAATTCATAATACGCACACATTATAAACACTAAACAAACGAATCATGATCTTATTTGTAGTATCATTTTTATCTCTCTGCAATAATCATTTCTCCACTCTGCATCATTTTCTTTCTTAAGCTGTGGACCAAATGATGTCAAACAAGCAAGCCATTGTTCGTTTCTGTATGTCTCAAAAATCCATACTGTTATATGCAGCAACCACCACCGCTACTACCATTTCTTGTTTTCTGAACCAGGCCATTTCAGATATCACTAGTTCGTATTAACTAACTCCAGTGAACAAGTTTGTCATATAGATCTGTTACAAAATTAATATGGTTACTGGCAGGCTAGACACCAGGCTTTCTGGGACCTTTAATCAGGGAACTGTTCCACACTCCAGGCATTTTAAGAATACTCATGTTTGGGGTGGGACCAAGGCCTACTTTTTCTTATAGGAACATAAGAAGCTGCCTTACCCTGATTGAGACCATTGGTCCACCTAGTTCAGTAGTGTCTACATCAGGGGTAGACCGAGATGCCCCTCCCACCATTATACTGAATAATATTCAAGACACAGATGTAGGGTGATAGTCAATACTAAGGTAAAAGCAATTGTATACTCATTGGAATAATAGCATTACTTATATAGCTACATATTGCATTGTATTGTAAGTGTCTTTTTCTTTCACTTTATTACTCCACTGAAAATTTTCAATAAAATGTTTTTTTTAAAAAAAAATACTATGATAAAAGCAATACGGAAATAATTCCAGAAAAACAGTTGTCTGTGCACAGCACACTAAGACAATAGTCTTCCTAAAAAGAAATACTTCCTACCAAGCATGGGGCTCAAGTTCAAGTGTCTGGTTAAGTAAGTATTGTAGCGAATTACATGGACCCAGGGTATCTTCAATTTGCACTGAACGTCTTCAAGAGGAGCGCTTTCAGCTCCATCACTTTCTGCTTTATCTTCATGTAGCAAAGTCATCACGGGAACTTTGTAGCAAACGTCATATCCTTCTGGAAAGCAAAATACATGTTACACAATTCCAGCTCTCAATAATATACACAAAAAACCTGACATCAATTAGTTGCTGTTTTTTAAGTTCCACATTGTACACAGTTTAGCATAAAATAAATTGAATCCAACTGTAAGACAATGGAGCCCCATCAAGACATTTCTAGTTATTGTGGGTTTATTGTTGATTATTACTTAATTAATTAATAACAGTGCAATCAGTGTGCATGGAACAAAAGATCCTCTAAATACTTCAATACAAAGATATATGGGGGAGTCTGGTTTCCCTTCACATTTTAACACCATGATCAATATCAATTTCAAAGTCAAATACCAATTTTAAGTGGTGAAATATTTGGTCTTAGTAGCCTCTTATAACAACCCCATATTTTAAACCAGTTGAAAATTGGAAAATTTCTCATTTGCTTTGTTTTATTTATATTATCTACCCATTGTACTTTAGATCTTTTCTGAAGTTTGATGATCCATTAATTACTACAGTGTGCAATGTAATAGCACTCCTAAACCAATGAGGGATTTGTACGGGCCAGTTTATTACCTGTAGGAATGCATCAAAACATAATGAAACCCCTAATTAATTTTCTTCCATTGGCTAATGACCCTGAGAACTTTTTGCTTTCCCTTGTAATAAGTGATTTGGTAATCTATGTTTCAGATGATTACTTTAATCCACTCTGCATATGTCTTGGAACAGACACTTGTTTGATCATGCTCTCTCTGTGTCAAACTCTACTCAGCTGTGTGTTCATTTCAACCCCTATACTGTGATTGTTTTATTCCTCCTAACTGCAGCAGAAACCAGAAATAGAGCTAAAAGGCGCTAATTTATGAATTCATCAATCACAGATTAGGGCACAGGATGCTGTGCCAAAAGAGGCTCAAAAGCACTCAGCAGTATCTGGTGCATACTATCTTTAGCTAGGCACTGGTTTACACATTACACACCTTGACACTTCACTGCCACATAGTACTCTATACCTCACAACCTGAGATACGGGTGGTGAGTTTATTGACTATCGCTTGGCTTAACAGTACCATGTTGCCACATAGCATGCACACAGGAAACACACCTGCCCGTTCTGGGACACTGTCTCCCATATTACTATCCAGCCTGCCTCCTCTGCTTGGTCCCTGATTGAACAGAGGGAGCAGGTTGGAGAGACATTTTGCAGCAGCCTGGTGTGATGTCTGTGTGCTCATCTACAGGGAGAGAGAAAAACAGTTCTGCTATTTATTTTGGCATTTGTACCTCACTTTTGTATGATAACTCGTACTTAATGTCTTATGGAGTATGGTGATCCCTTTTTGTGCAGGTGCTGTTCTTGTGGTATATGTGAAAGTAGATATTTTAAAAATACACCTGCCAAATTTGCCATCTTTGTATGGCTTTTTTCAGTCACTCAATAACATACATTCTGTAGAATAACACAAGGCTAACAGACAAATACCAGACAAAAAGTCCTTGTAGGAAGAACTGAGGTCCAGCAGAGCAAATTCCGGCATGTTTTCTTGAGCTCTCTGTCTCATGTGATACAATTTAACAGGTTTCTTTCCAATTAATTGCTGTGAAGTCAGAATAGCTTCACTGACCTAGAATCAAGATGTATTTGATCAGATTTAACTCATTGTAATATGTACTAGCTTTAAAACTGTAAATCAGAAAATTAGCAGTAAAAGCAAATACACAATATATATAATATATAATATAAATGGCTGTAGAAATGTTCTATGTTATTTTGACTTATGCTATATCACTGTCACTGATAATTTAATTATTATACAAGCAATTTCGAATCAAGACATATCGACCTACATCACACAGGTGCCTAACTACATGACAGACAGGCGTGCATACATATAAGGCACTTAACCAAAAGCAAGCAATGCAACTGTAGGGTAATTTTGTTCCTTCTTTACTGCCTTTAACCTCCTAGGTGCATTTGCACGAGAATAAAACCTCTCAATCTAGGCCCATACAGTGTATTAATCTGCTAACGACTATTTCCATTACTGCCAGAGTCTTATGGCATTCTAGGTATGGGAAATAACTGCTTCTGGGTTCCCTGTTATTTTCATGAATAAATTGATTTTGATATGCACTTTACCTTAGTATGTGCATTTTGCTACTCATTGCTTGGCTGGTGAACTGCATTTCCAAATTCAGAAGAGGGCAAATTTTGGGGAATCACTATGAGTTAAGGAGATCCACCTTTAAACTGAACTCAGTCACATTTATCCCCCCTCCCAAGAAGCCATGAGATACTTAAAAATTGAAGTCCCCTCACTCATTTATAATTACAATTTGAAATCAGCATTAATGGTCATATTACTGAAATTAATTGTTGCTCTTGCTCAAGTTTTTGCCATTTCCCAAAAATACAAAAGATATTAACTAATATTGAAAGAACGGAGGATTACACTGAAAATTGTTAAGTGTTGCCATCATCACCCTATCGTTCTTCCTTCCTATAATGTAAACTGTAGAATGTTTGGTTTTTTCTCTGCAGGAGGTCAAATTAATAATTATTAAAGAAATATAAGTAAGATTACAGAAATAAGCCCCAAACCTGTGCAGCAGCTCGTATTGCAATCCAGGCCTGCACCCTGTACATTTCCAGGGCTGTAATTTCCTCCGAACTAACACGATGTCTGCTGACAGCCTAAATTTAACACAAGTTCAAATTTAGGGGGGGGTGGGGGGGAGGGAAATCAATATATTATGGGAAAGCATTTTTAAACAACACAATATACTGTAAAAACTTCTGGAACGTCATGAAGAAAAAAATATTCTTATTTCTTTATGGTGCTGTCCTATGCATGTTGACTCCAAAGTAAACCCCAATGAGTGCAATGAGAATTACTCCCTGGCAAGTGGATATAAGATCTTACACTGCAATCTATCTTGAATGAAATAGCTATTCTGATGGCTTGTTTTGGAGGTATAAACTTGGTACAGCAGCTACATGCAAAAGAGGACAGAACTCCTGCATCATTAATAATTGTGAAGAAGAGGGAATTTCTGTTTGCATGAAAAGCTACACCTCCTGGCATTTCCTCTAATACCCTTGGCCCCTTAAAATTTGTGCATTAAAAAAAGACAAGCAGGTAAAGTAAATGGCATGCCAGGTCTAAACACGTGCACCTGAAGAATAGAAGTATTACAGTACTTTATAATCCAGTTATTTCTTTTGTGGTGACAGTGAGAAAAAAGGGGAGATAGGAGTGATATATGCTCAAAGAAGACAGTATCAGTTTCTTTGTTCAGAAAAACATGACAACAAGAAGGCTAAAATGAATGAAGATAAAAAACAAAGGTTGTTGTTCCCATATGATAAAACTGCAACACTTCTAAATTCTGTGCATAGCTACAGAGAATCAAAGCTGAAACATTTGACTTAGTTGCTTAATTCATGGAAAATTACTGGGGGTCCAAAACAGGAGAGGTCCTTCAGTGTTCAGGAATTTAAACAGTCTTTCATTGTTTTTGAGACTGTTTTTTACCACAATTAAGAAACAGTTGTTATAATAAAGGACTAGTATAGCTACAAAAGTACTTCATTGGGGTTTGGATGTAGTGATTCAATAGATCTGATTGCTAAACTCCACAAGACAAGCAAGAGATTGCAGGGGTCAACATAGCTGTCATAGTTCATTGGGAATAAATGTTTGACAAATTCATGCAAAAGAAAAAGCTTGATCTATCCCCACTTACCTGGGAACAAGCCTCATTAAATTCAATAGGACTTACTTTGATATGGTTAAAGCGCTGTCAGTGGCCACGTTCAGGCATTTTTGTGTGAACTAAAGCTACTGTATGCACATGCCTTTAGTCGAAGACAAATGGCACATACCCTTGGTTTAAATGTTCTTCCCTTCAGTGAACCAGAAGTTGGAGATTCCTCCTTGTTTGTAATTAAATAAAAATATAGCAATGCTACCTCCATGTATGATTTTCTAATCAATCTGCAAAGCAAACAAACAAGCCCACAAAGCTTGTAACATAACTTTACACAAATCGTTATAGAAACAAAGTGGCTAGTTTGTGCTCTGGCAACAAGCAGATGGAAGCATGACATTTTGCATGTCACCACAATGCAGGGAAAACACCCACACAATGCACTTCAATGTATCCACACTACACTAAATGCAATCTTAAATTGGACTTTTCCCCCTTTACCGTATTATCAGTGGATTAGGAAAATCCAAATTAAATGGAGGGCAAGTGAGGACTGCCTCTTGGATGAGGACAGTGGCACATGGATGACACAAACAAACAAACAAACATGCACACCTGTGATGCATGAATCCACTTTAAGCCTTACATCCAAGAAACCTTACATTCCATTCAGTTCATGAATAAACCTTCCTTAGGATTTGCACATAGCATGCAGAGCACTTCAAGATGTACTCATGCTATGTTGGGAAACTGTCTGTGTTTTTGGTGGGAAATCCAAACATTCAGATCATTAACCAACAATTTTTTTTAAAAAAACGCCTCTCTGAGACCACAGCTCAGCAACGCACACAAGGGCTCCAGATGTGCATCAGAGCTGGTGGATCAGAACACAATTTACAAGTTGCACTGTAGAAAAAGGGCATCCGTCCTAGCATCCTTACTTGGGGTAAGTACTGAAACCACTTCGAGGGTTTTTTCCTACAATCAAGTGGTATATAAATTTTGTAAAATAAATAAGAGGCCTGGCTTCTAAGTAAGGGGGGCAGGATATCTGTTAGCCTTTATTTTACTAGAAAAGGACAATAAAAACACCAATTCAAAACACACAGGTAAAAGAATTTGAACAGCTGCTTACCCAAAATTTTGGTAACTACCAAGACTTAACTTTATGGCATCCAGCAAACTCTCAACAGCTACTGTTGATTTATTAACACCCATACAATCAATTTGTCGTTCTATCTTCCCTAAATAGAAAAAAAGAGACACACAAATTAATCTGACAAGCTAATGCAGAAAATGCTCAATAGCAATGTTTTGCAACCAGGCGGCATATGAAGATATCGGGGGGGGGGTCTGTTTTTTTTCTTTAAAAAAAGAACAATATAATGCCCCCTATGTACAATGTACACAACACAGGCATGGGAATACTGTGGGGATATGAGCTGCATATTACCTTTCCGAAAAAGAAGTTCTGCTTCCAGATCAAACTCTCGTCTCACTGAAGCAGCACATAGGTCCAGTGCTGTTTCTGTATGCCGGAGGGCTTTTACCCACTGGAACTCAGATTGTGGTTTAGACATGCAAGATAATTCTAGAGTCAATGTATGTGCTAGAAATCAAGAAACAGAAATCAAGAAATACTTGCAAGAGTTACCCAATGAAGAACAAAAATCAAATACTGTGAAAAATAAAATACATTCCCTTTTCTTTTTTTAAAAAAATTAAGAGCCAAAAAATTATGTCCGAGTAGCTGACAACAAAATTAAACATGCTGTGAATGTCACTATATATCTCAATGTTTTGAGATATCTCACATGATTAGCACTAAATTGACTGCAGATATATTTATAGTTCTATATGTGAGCATATGCAAGGCAGCTGAAAAAGGCAAGTTATAGTAAGTGCAATACCTAGATGACAACAAACCAATAAACCTTACTACAATTTCTCATTTGAAGAGCAGTAATCCTAGACATCCTAGACCAGGCTTCCTCAACCTTGGCCTTCCAGATGTTTTGAGACTACAATTCCCAAGATCCCTGACCACTGGTCCTGCTAGCTAGGGATCATGGGATTTGTAGGCCAAGAAACATCTGGAGGGCCAAGGTTGAGGAAGCCTGTCCTAGACTAAATTGTGACAGCCAACGAAAACAGAACTGTATATATTCCTAACCTAGTCTCATTATTTGAGTATAGCCAACAATAACTATAGTTTAAACTGTTCCTTTACAATTTCTATTTTTAGTATCTTTCCATTGCAGATTCCAGCAAAAAATATTTATGTATTTAAAGTTGCAAGTAACAGAACTGAAATATATTATAGTACCTGGCTATCAGATGTGCTTTATAAATAATAAAATGTTTTGTAGGACACTTAAATTTCCTTACCAATTCTCAGTTTGACTTTTGCCAGTAATCTGATATGTGGCAGATATATGTTTTTCAAAGGCTCCAGTAGAGTTGTCAGTGTAGGATCAGCTGTAGGTTTTTCAAGTAATTGCCCCAAAATATATAACTGTTGAAAAGTGTGATTTAGTAATGAAAATTTGCTACTCCCATTACTCTTATACAAACAGATCCCTTCAATTGTCACTATTATTAGGTCTTTTGCATTCAGAGATTTCAGAGTTATTAAGGATTGTGCTGCTGGAGCAAATGCTCCATTCATGTCAGGAATGGGTGTCGGGAGCAGGTCAGCAGTAACTCACATAGCATCAGAGAAGTTAACTCTTTATTCAAAGAAAAAGACAGCTCAGGAGGCCAGGCCTAGTGAGCACAGCAACTCTACCCAGTAGATCTTGCCCCAAATAGGCAGTTGTGAGGACTGAAGGTCTTCACCTTCCCACAGTTCCCTAAGTCTCCTCCTCCACCAGGTTCTTCCCAAGCAATCTGTGACTTCATCATCTTGCCTTTCTTTGCTCCACCCTCTTCATACTTCTTCTGGTTATGGGAGACCAGGTGGGAGGGGAGCTGGTTGCACCAGGAGAGGGAGACCCCTGGCTTCTTCAGCAGCCTGCCTCATCTCTGCCTCCTGGCCCCCCTCCTCTCCAGCCCCCACTTCTGCCTCTGATTCTGGACTGCTCTCTGCCACAGACCCTTCCTGCTCTCTAAACCCTGTTACCTCTTCAGCTTCCGACACCTCCTCCTCCCAGTCTGCTCCCTCTTCCCCCTCTGACCACTCATTGCCATCCCACCACCAGTCTCCTGGCTCTGAGTCTTCTTCCCTTGGGGATTCCACAGCTGGCGCCCCCACTACTCTTCGGCATCCAGCCAGTCTATGACAGTTCATTGCAAGGTATTAAAGGAATATGGATTTAAGTCAGGGTGGAGAATCCTATGCGACAAACTGGACAATGATGTGAAATGAAGATTGTTGGGACCTCACAGGGCTTGCAAAGAGTCCTGGCTGGTGCTTTGAAGTGTTGCTGATCAGCAAGCTTGATGTCACCACCAATCAGTTGACAGGAAGCTCAGTGACATAGCCAATCCAACAGGCTTGAACACACTGCCTATCAGCTGATGAGCAATGACTGCAAGCCTGCATTCTGAAGGGAACAGCTGGGATCCAAAAATGTTGGATTCATACCAATAGTAGCCTTCTCTCATCTAAACTGAGCCTATTAAATCCCAGGGAGCCGAGTCAAAATTGACTCCATTCTTTGCCCCACGGCATTTGACATTGCTTCCTACATGATCACATTTTAAGAGCCAAGCTACACCTGACACTAAATGCATCTTGTATCTAATGTGCATGCATTGTGTAGAAATTTGATTCATTTTTCACCTGCTGTCATCCTAATGAATCTAATATTTTCATTGGGAAAGAGGAAATCCTTCATTGGGATTTTCCTCAGAACTATAGCAAGGGAAGAAAGAAATTCCCTCTCACACTGAGAGTTAAATTCCCTCTGATCCCACTGAGTAACCAACACCCACCTCACATTTAATATCACACATAGTGTGGCACTAAACACAGCTGGAGTTGTTGATTTACCCCTAGAACTTCAGCATGGTCTTTCCATATTGCATAAACTTGTGTATACCTTTACACCATAAGAAGACAGTAAACTCTATGACAAATTTAAACTAGCATTAAATCATCAGAATGCACTCACCTGTTGGACAACAATTGTGTGTGCCATAATTAATACATCCATTTGATCAGTTTTAGACGTCTGATTATCTGAATCCTCTCCTGCTTGTGTTTTCATTATGTCAGTCAGCAGAAGCATACTCTGCACTAGTGTTAAAGAAGCTGGTGGAGAAATCAGAGTCTTTTCTTCAAGTAACCTGATTACATTCTATAAAAACATAACAGAATACATTCATGTGCAGTTACAGTCTAGCAGAGTGTTTCTCAAATGTTTCTCCAAAGGCAGAGGAAACACAAACCAAGGAGATGCAGCAAAATTAAATGAAAATCTAGGATGTCAAGGAAAGGCAAGCTGGGAAATCTTCATATGATGGGACATGACTAGAGATGTTCTATGGTTGTAATAGGTACCTACTATTCTATTAGATGTTGTAAAAGGTAAAGGGACCCCTGACCATTAGGTCCAGTCGTAGCCGACTCTGGGGTTGCGGCGCTCATCTCGCTTTATTGGCCGAGGGAGCCGGCGTACAGCTTCTGGGTCATGTGGCCAGCATGACTAAGCCACTTCTGGTGAACCAGAGCAGCGCACGGAAACGACGTTTACCTTCCCGCCAGAGCGGTACCTATTTATCTACTTGCACTTTGACGTGCTTTCGAACTGCTAGGTTGGCAGGACCAGGGACCGGGCAACGGGAGCTCACCCCGTCGCAGGGATTCAAACCGCCAACCTTCTGATCGGCAAGCCCTAGGCTCTGTGGATTAACCCACAATGCCACCCATGTCCCTATTAGATGTTGTACTAGATGTTTAAAAGAGGTGGTAAGAAAAACTAGAATGACACAGCAAAGGAAAAAAATGTATGGAATGGAAAAATGCAAAAAATAAAATAAAAAATTCTATGGATCTAACTTAGTAATATTTATTACTTTCAATGGGTCTATTCTGAATAACAATTAGTTGGACACCACACTTTATATTAAGACACTTAGCTAAAATAAATCCAAGAACTGTGTCAGAATTAATGTTTTTTACACCAGTTTTACTGGGAAAGAGTTCACAAATCAGTTTTGAGTCCAAACCTGTAAACAACACTTAATGTCAGCGACTGGTTTTCCTTCTTGCAGGCCAAGCATAACAGCTTGCATTGTAATTTCGGCAAGTGTCTCAACATCATTGAATTCCTCCGCTTCCATTTGTACCTCACCAATCAGACTTGAGCACTCCTTCAATTCATTTTCTCAAATAAGCAGAAATGCACCTCCATCAGTACACACATTATTTCCCCCAACAGCAGCACATACAATTTTCAATTATCGTAATATTAACAAATGATAATGGAACATTTAATATGTTAATAATATAACATTTCAAGCATGCATATTAGCATCTATTTTTTTTTAATCAAAGATATCAACAAACATGATCAAGATCCTGTGAGCATTGCATTATCTTCACCATAGTGATTTAGCGCAGATGTAGTGCTGCCTGATTTCCTAACCATGAATGTACTAAAAGGAAGGCCACATCTGCTTTTAGTAATGCAGCTTTATATACAGTGCTTGCAAGATACAGCTGGAGTTGAGTGCTACCTAAGTAGGAAGAACCTTTTTGAACGATGTAATAATCATAGTAAAAGTGTTAGAGCAAGTAGGACAAAACATCTTGGTGAATTATGTTAAGGAATGTAGTTAATTCTCCATGAGTCAGAAGACGATTCATTCCGCAGAATGCAGCTGCAGGCATCCTGTGACTTTCTTATCTGTGTTACTGGGCAGATTTGGAAAGTAACTGTGTATAAAAGGGCTCAGGTTACAGCATGCTAAGTGGGTTGCCATAGGAGATTGCAGAAATTGTTGAAGGCTATCTGGTGGAACTGTAGATTCGAGTGAAGAATTTGTGAAGAGATTCTCTTTTCAGTGGTTAGCTGAACCACTTGACTGAGCTTCCACAGAATATACACCCAACACCCCAACAAATTAACAGTAGCTTTAAGGTGAAATACTACCTTTCATAGTTTCAATGCCTCGTGCCTGTGCTGTCATTGCAGTCACTAATGCCAAACGACATCTCAGCCATATATGTATATTCATATGTTTTCGTGCTGTTACATTGTGAAGCAGATTGGAATCTTCAACATAAATTATGTCACCATTTATCTAAAAGACATGGGGAAAATAAACTAACTGGGTGTATTGCTCAATTATTTTGTTGTAGAATAATTTATCATTAACGTACAGAAAAATGTAAAGTAATCTAGTACATATATTGAGTTATTTATGAAAACAATTGATCTGCTTCTACTTAAGTGGGTTGCAATACACAATAGACATGTATTAATCTAAAAGGATCACATATGCTTTCCAGAGTTGGCTATAACTTTAAGGCACTTTAATTTTTTTAGCTCTGTGTGATTTATCATCATAAACTTGTCAAGATATTTTGACACATACCTCTATTTTTCTCTCTGGTTTTTTAATTGAATCAAGTGATTTCTTGAAAATTGTTGCATCTTGAAGAAGTTTTATTGCAGAAAAGGCCAAAGCAGCACTGTGATAAGCAAACATATCATTAAACATTTAAGAAGTTTAAGTATTTTCTATTTTAAAGCAATAGTTCTGGTACCCATATCAGCTGCCATCAATTTAGTTTGTATTCATGGGAAAACATAGTATAAACCACAGGAGTTTTTAACAGAAATAGCTAACATTTTGCTACTTTGTTGTTTGCCACCCTGGGTTCTTTAGGGGGAAGGCTGAGAGAAATTTAATAAAATAAATTTTAAAAGTTGAATTTGATAGCATTTTGGTCACTGTTCACAATAAGTACATCAACAATTGGTTTATCATCACCAGATCCTGAGTGCTACTGTAGATTAAGTGCAGGATCATTGCCCCTCAGGTCAGTTCCATTACCAACTGTTCTAGGGCATAGTCATATAGTGTACTTTTTTGTCATGACTGGAACGTATTCTGGAGATGTCTTCTGGCTCCTGGACCATGACAGTACCAACACCTAGGTCAGTAATGCTTTAACTCAATGTGACTGTGTGGCAGCATCTTGTCACCTCCTGAATCCACACCTTCTCCACCCAGCCATTAGAGAGCCACATGGATACCAAACTGCCCACTTATCAGCACAGATTATAACCAGCACAGTATGTGTGTGGGCCAATGGTCTCAACTTTTCTTGAAAGCCAGCATTTCCAGACCACAGTCCCATTTTGGATAAAGTCAGCTTTTCTTAAAAATAAATAATAATAATATATAATAATAATAATAATTTATTATTTATACCCCACCCATCTGGCTGAGTTTCCCCAGCCACTCTGGGCGGCTCCCAATCAGTGTTAAAAACAGTACAGCGTTACATATTAAAAACTTCCCTGAACAGGGCTGCCTTAAGATGTCTTCTGAATGTCAGGTAATTATTTATCTCTTTGACATCTGATGGGAGGGCGTTCCACAGGGCGGGCGCCACTACCGAGAAGGCCCTCTGTCTGGTTCCCTGTAGCCTCACTTCTCGCAACGAGGGAACCGCCAGAAGGCCCTCGGCGCTGGATCTCAGTGTCCGGGCTGAACGATGGGGGTGGAGACGCTCCTTCAGGTATACAGGACCGAGGCCGTTTAGGGCTTTAAAGGTCAGCACCAACACTTTGAATCGTGCTCGGAAACGTACTGGGAGCCAATGCAGATCTCTCAGAACCGGTGTTATGTGGTCCCGGCGGCCACTCCCAGTCACCAGTCTAGCTGCCGCATTCTGGATTAATTGCAGTTTCCGGGTCACCTTCAAAGGTAGCCCCACGTAGAGCGTGTTGCAGTAGTCCAAAAAAAGTCCAAATAAATGTTAACATAAGGACACTGTTTTTCCACTAGAATTTTTTAAAAAATGAAGTGGAAATAACAAATGTGCTGCTGAAAACTGGATTTTTTTTTTACCTGAATGCTGTTTGAAGTCTTTGCTGAGCAATAGCTGCAAGCTGAAGTTTAGCTTCAATGACAGTCTCCAATTCTGAAGCTGAACACTCATAAAGCAATGTGCCATATTTATTTTGTATGATTTCAAGAACTGAATTAATCCTTTCTTCAGCTTCTGCCAATAAAATCCCCTAAAATAATAAATCACCATTACTGAACAGTTTACAAAGAACTAATAAGAAGTTCGTGAAAAATCTTACTGCCTACTCTACACTGGAATCCACAATCTTGGAATGCTTATGATACAACATTTAGGATATATATTTGAATCCTAGACATTCATTAAAATGCTTGAATATTATAAACAGTTGTACCGACTAGTTATACATTTGATTCTTTAAACACAATTGTCCTATACTTTGCACACATTTGTAGGCCACAGTAGCCAATGCTGACAGACACGGAGTAAATAATTTTTTCTTACTTTGTATTTTATCTTTAGTAGGTTATAATTGGATACACATCACAAAAATGCATGAGATCTATCATCAGATATTAAGTTCTAGTCACCAGCTCCCAGTCCACTGCCCGGGAGCCAGTTTTGGTTGTGGTTTTATATGGGACTTTGTCTTGAAGAAGTGGAATGAAATAAAAATATATTTCAGCCTTGATCTACATTAATTCAGAGTATACTGAAGATCTGCCAGCTGAGGGGCTATAGCAGAGGAGAGGAACTGAATTCGACCAGAGGATGAGCGGTGTTGCTAAGTGTGTTCCTGATTCTTTCTCTGCAGCCCAAACTCATTGTTAGTTTGTTTTTTAATTTGGCACCTTTTCCTGTCACACTACAGAGTGACAGAAAAAGGAACCCAATTCTAAAAGTGCCAACATTCGGCTGCAAAAAATCAGGAGCACACTTAAGAGTGTGTTCCCAATTCCTTCTTTGAAGGCATGGCTTGAATTTCTCGCACAGGGCCAACACCTCTCTGCCTAAAGCTCTAACATATACCCTTACCTCAGAACTAGCCCACATTTAGGGGCCAGGACATGACTGGCAGGCAACTGACTAGCCAGGCAGCTCCAAAGCTGCAGGAGCAGCCAGAACCAACACCCAGGACCCCTCCCAAGGAAAGCACCACCAAATACCAGTTCACGTAACATGCACAGAAATCTTATGCCATGCCCACCAACTGAGAAACTGGAGCACTGGCCAAAATATGTGTAAATTTGCTCCTGAGCAGTGCAATTATGGATATGTATGTTCACATTTAAAACAACACTGTTACCTTTAGCACAGCCATATTTAAGATATCTTTGTTCTTTTCAAGTTCCAAAATCATAAAACGTCTGTCTCGCTTTTCGGGTCCAGGCACAAAACCTTTGCAAAGAATAAAATACACTGTCAAATTTGAGGCAATTAAACAAAATTTAATTTTATATAATAACAAATAACAAAATTTGAGGCAATTAAACAAAACAAAGTAGCACAGAAAGCAGCCGGGTGCTCGCCTGTGAGTTGCTCTTTTTGCGTTATCTCCTGTGCAACTCTAGAATGTATGGGCTATTATTAGTGCCAAGTAATTTACTGGTTGACTGTTGGTGACTTTCAAAAAAAATAGGGAGAAGAGGATTGAAATCCAATGGATTATTTTAGGCCTTTCAAATCTAAAATGAGTTCCCCACCCACATCCCATATTTATTTGTGAAGCAGAAATACTATCAAATGGATATCACTCTGTTGAGTGTCTGATACTTGTTCTGAAGCATTAAAATATGATTTGTCCAATTCCCTGGAAGGTGGGAGACTACTCCCTTTGGTATTGCAAAGAACTTGTTAATATAACTTCTAGAGATTTATGACCCTGAGGTAAATGGCTCCAAGCCTATTTTTTTGTGAATTTAGTCTTTGTTCTTCCTAGCAGAGACAGGAGATGTCATCTAAAAGGTTATTCATTTTAAGGGTGATCAGAGTCACACAGTTCACTCTTCTTCATGGAAGAATCAGAAATCACAACACTTGATAAGCTGGCCCAGGTTATTTTAAGTGGCGCTGAACACTTCTGATGGATTCTGATGCAGAAGACAGAAGCACTGGAGGGAAACTGCTTTTCCTCTTTGTTCTGGGTTGTGTTGGGTGGGAAGGCAGTAGACCACTCTCTGAGGTGTTTTTTCTTAATTCCTATAGGTATGAGCTTAAAGCCCGTACATTCTGCCAGCATTACAGGAAATAACATGTAGAAGAATTCAAATGAAGTTGAAACTTTAATTATAAACACTTTAAAATGGTAAAAATTATGACCAGCCAAAGATAAGCACATTTAGGTCCTTTTATAGACTTTAGCAGTACACACACTTTTTAAACAAAATATTTTCTGGTAAGAAGAAATATTATACTAAGCAAGGTAATAAAATCATTTCACAAACATTATAAGCTTTATAAACCTTAAATGAGTGAAAATAAAATTCAGAGAGAGAGAGAGCGTGCTTTATTGTTTGCCAGTACCTTTCTGGAAAGCGTCAGTGTTTCTGCCTGCCTTTCTTAAGATTTCACTGTCCATACAATACACTGTTCTTGTCACTTTTTCAGGAACACAGTTTAATGTTGCAGAGAGGCAAATAATAAGGTGCATTTTGACTAACATTAAGTTATCCATGATTCTTGGTTCACATTCTTCAGCCCAGGCTGAATGTACAGGCCTGTTAAATACATCTTCTAATGCCTTTGAAATAAAAAGGAAATTTCATAAAAATATACGGACATGCTTCATTTTTTTAAAAACTTAATTTCATGGCAACCTTACTCAGAAGCAAAATTTAAACCTAACAAAGTCATACAAAAAATCAAATCAAAACTGCAACTGCTACTGAACCAAACTACATTATGGTGACTCCCAAGTGTTGAAGTGCGAGTAGTGCTACTATAATGTACTATACAGATATCAACATTCTTAATTATGTAACTCACCTGTAGGGACATAACTACGCACTAGTGACAAACTGAACGTCCACAATATTAAAGTGACATTTAGCCAGTTACTTGACAAATTCTAAACTTGGTATCTCCCTCTTGAATTATACTGAGGATTCTTAAACTTCAACAATCTTATAATCAATCCCCTAACTGTAATTTGGTGTGGTATGACTTCCAATTCAGAAGTTGTCAGTGGAAACTTGCAACATATGGTGCAACATTGCGATGTACAAGGGGAAAGATGCAAACCCAGAAGCCTCTGAGATGCATGGAACCCACTGAGTCAAATGCAGAACCTCATAGTGATAGCAGCATGAAAAGTTGCACTCATGACCTACACAAAATGACAGTACTCTCTAGTGTTTTGTGTAGCAATACAGAAGTCTCTGAAGTATCCTCTTAACCAACCAAGATGGCAGTAAACTGGCAGGTAGCCTGAGTGTAAAGATGCCCAGAAAGAAGGCAGCACCCCTTCTCAGATTTCAAATCCAGCCTGACTGTGCCATGCTGCTACATTGTACATGATTCTAGGATGCCCTCTCATTTAGCACTGGAAAGATTCAAGGTGCACAGGTATGTGAGAGTGGTGATGCCATTCCAAGGAGGATTCACTCCCAAACAGCTTGGCCAGGATATATCCAACTCCCTGGGCTAAATAAGTTGTCTTCAACAGCTTAGGCTGCAATCCTAACCATGTCTACTCAAAGGTTAAGTCCCACTGAATTCAATGGGGCTTACTCCCAGGTAAGTGGAGCTAGGATTGCAGATTTACAGCATAAAAGCTCTGCAGGATCAGGCCTATCTAAGACAGTGTTCTTTGTTCACTATGTCTTTGGGAAACCCACAAGCACAGCACCACTCTCCCAATCATGATCTCCAGCAACTGTTATTTAGAAGTATGCCAATTGCTACTAGAGGCAATATAGGCATCACGACTAGAAGCTATACTACCTTGCGCTCCATGAATTTGCCTAGTCACCCTTTATTGCTGGCCTTTAGACTTCAGTTAAACTTATTCATTCCCCAGGGACCCAATATTTTTGAGTGTTAAGACTTCAATAATTATAACAGTTGTGCTTTAGATTTATTGTCTTCATGATATTTTGAAGTGTTTTGTAATGGTGCTTCGTCCCAATTGGGACAAAGAGTGGCACAGAAATTGAATAAATAAATACACCATCCAAGTTGGTGGCAATCACTACATCTTGTGTTAGAACATACTTTCCTTTCCATATTATCTGCTGAAGTAACAAAGTAAAAAACTGAATGTGCACCAATTCAAGTTGAGTCTCAGTCTGGTGTATGAATCAGATATACAACCAACTTCTTACCTGTAGATTTGTATTTGTCAGGAGCGGTTGTGATGAAT